>NC_069503.1:52064874-52433016 GCF_027579735.1 Bombina bombina | reverse complement strand
ACACACACACTACATATCATACACTTATACATGCAGATACATACACACTACAATAGCATACACTTATACAATGCAAACACACACACTACATAGCATACACTTACACATGCAGATACACACACACTACATAGCATACACTTACACATGCAATACACACACACTACATAGCATACACTTACACATGCAATACACACACACTACATAGCATACACTTATACATGCAGATACACACACACTACATAGCATACACTTACACATGCAGATACACACACACACTACATAGCATACACTTATACAAACAGATATACACACACACTTACATAACATTACTATACATGCAGATACACACACTACATAGCATACACTTATACATGCAGATACACACACACTACATACCATACACTTACAAATGCAGATCCACACACACACTACATAGTATACACTTACACATGCAGATACACACACACTACATAGCATACACTTATACATGCAGATACATACACACTACATAGCATACACTTATACATGCAAATACACACACACTACATAGCATACACTTACACATGCAGATACACACACACTACATAGCATACACTTACACATGCAAATACACACACACTACATAGCATACACTTACACATGCAAATACACACACACTACATAGCATACACTTATACATGCAGATACACACACTACATAGCATACACTTACACATGCAGATACACACACACACTACATAGCATACACTTATACATACAGATATACACACACACTACATAACATATACTTATACATGCAGATACACACACTACATAGCATACACTTATACATGCAGATACACACACACTACATAGCATACACTTATACATGCAGATACACACACACACTACATAGCATATACTTACACATGCAGATACACACACTACATAGCATACACTTACACATGCAGACACACACACACACTACATAGCATACACTTACACGTGCAGATACACACACACTACATAGCATACACTTATACATGCAGATACACACACACTACATAGCATACACTTATACATGCAGATACACACACACACTACATAGCATATACTTACACATGCAGATACACACACTACATAGCATACACTTACACATGCAGACACACACACACACTACATAGCATACACTTATACATGCAGATACACACACACTACATAGCATACACTTATACATGCAGATACACACACACACTACATAGCATATACTTACACATGCAGATACACACACTACATAGCATACACTTACACATGCAGACACACACACACACTACATAGCATACACTTACACGTGCAGATACACACACACTACATAGCATACACTTATACATGCAGATACACACACACTACATAGCATACACTTATACATGCAGATACACACACACACTACATAGCATATACTTACACATGCAGATACACACACTACATAGCATACACTTACACATGCAGACACACACACACACTACATAGCATACACTTACACGTGCAGATACACACACACTACATAGCATACACTTATACATGCAGATGCACACACACTACATAGCATACACTTATACATGCAGATACACACACACTACATAGCATACACTTATACAGGCAGATACACACACTACATAGCATACACTTACACATGCAGATACACACACACTACATAGAATACACTTATACATGCAGATGCACACACACTACATAGCATACACTTACACATGCAAATACACACACACTACATAGCATACACTTACACATGCAAATACACACACACACTACATAGCATACACTTATACATGCAGATACACACACTACATAGCATACACTTACACATGCAAATACACACACACTACATAGCATACACTTATACATACAGATATACACACACACTACATAACATACACTTATACATGCAGATACACACACACTACATAGCATACACTTATACAGGCAGATACACACACATTACATAGCATACACTTATACATACAGATATACACACACTACATAGCATACACTTATACATGCAGATACACACACTACATAGCATACACTTATACATGCAGATACACACACACACTACATAGCATACACTTATACAGGCAGATACACACACTACATAGCATACACTTATACATGCAGATACACACACACTACATAGCATACACTTATACATGCAGATACACACACACACACACACTACATAGCATACACTTATACAGATACACACACACTACATAGCATACACTTACACATGCAGATACACACACACTACATAGCATACACTTATACAGGTAGATACACACACACTACATAGCATACACTTATACATGCAGATACACACACACTACATAGCATACACTTATACATGCAGATACACACACACACACTACATAGCATATACTTACACATGCAGATACACACACTACATAGCATACACTTACACATGCAGACACACACACACACTACATAGCATACACTTACACATGCAGATACACACACACTACATAGCATACACTTATACATGCAGATGCACACACACTACATAGCATACACTTATACATGCAGATACACACACTACATAGCATACACTTACACATGCAGATACACACACACTACATAGCATACACTTATACATGCAGATACACACACACTACATAGCATACACTTATACATGCAAATACACACACAGACACACTACATAGCATACACTTATACATGCAGATACACACACACTACATAGCATACACTTATACATGCAGATACACACACACTACATAGCATACACTTATACATACAGATACACACACACACTACATAGCATACACTTATACATGCAGATACACACACTACATAGCATACACTTACACATGCAGATACACACACACTACATAGCATACACTTATACATGCAGATAAACACACACTACATAGCATACACTTATACATGCAAATACACACACACACACTACATAGCATACACTTACACATGCAGATACACACACACTACATAGCATACACTTACACATGCAAATACACACACACTACATAGCATACACTTATACATGCAGATACACACACTAAATAGAATACACTTACACATGCAGATACACACACACACTACATAGCATACACTTATACATACAGATATACACACACTACATAACATACACTTATACATGCAGATACACACACACTACATAGCATACACTTATACATACAGATATACACACACTACATAACATACACTTATACATGCAGATACACACACACTACATAGCATACACTTATACAGGCAGATACACACACTACATAGCATACACTTATACATGCAGATACACACACACACTACATAGCATACACTTATACATGCAGATACACACACACTACATAGCATACACTTATACATGCAGATACACACACACACTATATAGCATACACTTATACAGATACACACACACTACATAGCATACACTTACACATGCAGATACACACACACTACATAGCATACACTTATACATGCAGATACACACACACACTACATAGCATATACTTACACATGCAGATACACACACTACATAGCATACACTTACACATGCAGACACACACACACACTACATAGCATACACTTACACATGCAGATACACACACACACTACATAGCATACACTTACACATGCAGATACACACACACTACATAGCATACACTTATACATGCAGATACACACACTACATAGCTTACACTTATACATGCAGATACACACACACTACATAGCATACACTTATACAGGCAAATACACACACACTACATAGCATGCACTTACACATGCAGATACACACACACTACATAGCATACACTTACACATGCAGATACACACACACTACATAGCATACACTTATACATGCAGATACACACACACTACATAGCATACACTTATACATGCAGATACACACACACACTACATAGCATATACTTACACATGCAGATACACACACTACATAGCATACACTTACACATGCAGACACACACACACACTACATAGCATACACTTACACGTGCAGATACACACACACTACATAGCATACACTTATACATGCAGATGCACACACACTACATAGCATACACTTATACATGCAGATACACACACACTACATAGCATACACTTATACAGGCAGATACACACACTACATAGCATACACTTACACATGCAGATACACACACACTACATAGAATACACTTATACATGCAGATGCACACACACTACATAGCATACACTTACACATGCAAATACACACACACTACATAGCATACACTTACACATGCAAATACACACACACACTACATAGCATACACTTATACATGCAGATACACACACTACATAGCATACACTTACACATGCAAATACACACACACTACATAGCATACACTTATACATACAGATATACACACACACTACATAACATACACTTATACATGCAGATACACACACACTACATAGCATACACTTATACAGGCAGATACACACACATTACATAGCATACACTTATACATACAGATATACACACACTACATAGCATACACTTATACATGCAGATACACACACTACATAGCATACACTTATACATGCAGATACACACACACACTACATAGCATACACTTATACAGGCAGATACACACACTACATAGCATACACTTATACATGCAGATACACACACACTACATAGCATACACTTATACATGCAGATACACACACACGCACACACTACATAGCATACACTTATACAGATACACACACACTACATAGCATACACTTACACATGCAGATACACACACACTACATAGCATACACTTATACAGGTAGATACACACACACTACATAGCATACACTTATACATGCAGATACACACACACTACATAGCATACACTTATACATGCAGATACACACACACACACTACATAGCATATACTTACACATGCAGATACACACACTACATAGCATACACTTACACATGCAGATACACACACTACATAGCATACACTTACACATGCAGATACACACACTACATAGCATACACTTACACATGCAGATACACACACACTACATAGCATACACTTATACATGCAGATGCACACACACTACATAGCATACACTTATACATGCAGATACACACACAGACACACTACATAGCATACACTTATACATGCAGATACACACACACTACATAGCATACACTTATACATGCAGATACACACACACTACATAGCATACACTTATACATACAGATACACACACACACTACATAGCATACACTTATACATGCAGATACACACACTACATAGCATACACTTACACATGCAGATACACACACACTACATAGCATACACTTATACATGCAGATACACACACACTACATAGCATACACTTATACATGCAAATACACACACACACACTACATAGCATACACTTACACATGCAGATACACACACACTACATAGCATACACTTACACATGCAAATACACACACACTACATAGCATACACTTATACATGCAGATACACACACTAAATAGAATACACTTACACATGCAGATACACACACACACTACATAGCATACACTTATACATACAGATATACACACACTACATAACATACACTTATACATGCAGATACACACACACTACATAGCATACACTTATACATGCAAATACACACACACACACTACATAGCATACACTTACACATGCAGATACACACACACTACATAGCATACACTTACACATGCAAATACACACACACTACATAGCATACACTTATACATGCAGATACACACACTAAATAGAATACACTTACACATGCAGATACACACACACACTACATAGCATACACTTATACATACAGATACACACACACTACATAACATACACTTATACATGCAGATACACACACACTACATAGCATACACTTATACAGGCAGATACACACACTACATAGCATACACTTATACATGCAGATACACACACACACTACATAGCATACACTTATACATGCAGATACACACACACTACATAGCATACACTTATACATGCAGATACACACACACACTATATAGCATACACTTATACAGATACACACACACTACATAGCATACACTTACACATGCAGATACACACACACTACATAGCATACACTTATACATGCAGATACACACACACACTACATAGCATATACTTACACATGCAGATACACACACTACATAGCATACACTTACACATGCAGACACACACACACACTACATAGCATACACTTACACATGCAGATACACACACACACTACATAGCATACACTTACACATGCAGATACACACACACTACATAGCATACACTTATACATGCAGATACACACACTACATAGCTTACACTTATACATGCAGATACACACACACTACATAGCATACACTTATACAGGCAAATACACACACACTACATAGCATGCACTTACACATGCAGATACACACACACTACATAGCATACACTTACACATGCAGATACACACACACTACATAGCATACACTTATACATGCAGATACACACACACTACATAGCATACACTTATACATGCAGATACACACACACACTACATAGCATACACTTATACATGCAGATACACACACACACTACATAGCATATACTTACACATGCAGATACACACACTACATAGCATACACTTACACATGCAGACACACACACACAGTACATAGCATACACTTACACGTGCAGATACACACACACTACATAGCATACACTTATACATGCAGATACACACACACTACATAGCATACACTTATACATGCAGATACACACACACACTACATAGCATATACTTACACATGCAGATACACACACTACATAGCATACACTTACACATGCAGACACACACACACTACATAGCATACACTTATACATGCAGATACACACACACTACATAGCATACACTTATACATGCAGATACACACACACACACTACATAGCATATACTTACACATGCAGATACACACACTACATAGCATACACTTACACATGCAGACACACACACACACTACATAGCATACACTTACACGTGCAGATACACACACACTACATAGCATACACTTATACATGCAGATACACACACACTACATAGCATACACTTATACATGCAGATACACACACACACACTACATAGCATATACTTACACATGCAGATACACACACTACATAGCATACACTTACACATGCAGACACACACACACACTACATAGCATACACTTACACGTGCAGATACACACACACTACATAGCATACACTTATACATGCAGATGCACACACACTACATAGCATACACTTATACATGCAGATACACACACACTACATAGCATACACTTATACAGGCAGATACACACACTACATAGCATACACTTACACATGCAGATACACACACACTACATATAATACACTTATACATGCAGAAGCACACACACTACATAGCATACACTTACACATGCAAATACACACACACTACATAGCATACACTTACACATGCAAATACACACACACTACATAGCATACACTTATACATGCAGATACACACACTACATAGCATACACTTACACATGCAAATACACACACACTACATAGCATACACTTATACATACAGATATACACACACACTACATAACATACACTTATACATGCAGATACACACACACTACATAGCATACACTTATACAGGCAGATACACACACATTACATAGCATACACTTATACATACAGATATACACACACTACATAGCATACACTTATACATGCAGATACACACACTACATAGCATACACTTATACATGCAGATACACACACACACTACATAGCATACACTTATACAGGCAGATACACACACTACATAGCATACACTTATACATGCAGATACACACACACTACATAGCATACACTTATACATGCAGATACACACACACACACACTACATAGCATACACTTATACAGATACACACACACTACATAGCATACACTTACACATGCAGATACACACACACTACATAGCATACACTTATACAGGTAGATACACACACACTACATAGCATACACTTATACATGCAGATACACACACACTACATAGCATACACTTATACATGCAGATACACACACACACTACATAGCATATACTTACACATGCAGATACACACACTACATAGCATACACTTACACATGCAGACACACACACACACTACATAGCATACACTTACACATGCAGATACACACACACTACATAGCATACACTTATACATGCAGATGCACACACACTACATAGCATACACTTATACATGCAGATACACACACACTACATAGCATACACTTATACATGCAGATGCACACACACTACATAGCATACACTTATACATGCAGATACACACACAGACACACTACATAGCATACACTTATACATGCAGATACACACACACTACATAGCATACACTTATACATGCAGATGCACACACACTACATAGCATACACTTACACATGCAGATACACACACACTACATAGCATACACTTATACATGCAGATGCACACACACTACATAGCATACACTTATACATGCAGATACACACACAGACACACTACATAGCATACACTTATACATGCAGATACACACACACTACATAGCATACACTTATACATGCAGATACACACACACTACATAGAATACACTTATACATGCAGATACACACACACTACATAGCATACACTTATACATGCAGATACACACACACACTACATAGCATACACTTATACAGGCAGATACACACACTACATAGCATACACTTATACATGCAGATACACACACACTACATAGCATACACTTATACATGCAGATACACACACACACACACTACATAGCATACACTTATACAGATACACACACACTACATAGCATACACTTACACATGCAGATACACACACACTACATAGCATACACTTATACAGGTAGATACACACACACTACATAGCATACACTTATACATGCAGATACACACACACTACATAGCATACACTTATACATGCAGATACACACACACACTACATAGCATATACTTACACATGCAGATACACACACTACATAGCATACACTTACACATGCAGACACACACACACACTACATAGCATACACTTACACATGCAGATACACACACACTACATAGCATACACTTATACATGCAGATGCACACACACTACATAGCATACACTTATACATGCAGATACACACACACTACATAGCATACACTTATACATGCAGATGCACACACACTACATAGCATACACTTATACATGCAGATACACACACAGACACACTACATAGCATACACTTATACATGCAGATACACACACACTACATAGCATACACTTATACATGCAGATGCACACACACTACATAGCATACACTTACACATGCAGATACACACACACTACATAGCATACACTTATACATGCAGATGCACACACACTACATAGCATACACTTATACATGCAGATACACACACAGACACACTACATAGCATACACTTATACATGCAGATACACACACACTACATAGCATACACTTATACATGCAGATACACACACACTACATAGCATACACTTATACATACAGATACACACACACACTACATAGCATACACTTATACATGCAGATACACACACTACATAGCATACACTTACACATGCAGATACACACACACTACATAGCATACACTTATACATGCAGATACACACACACTACATAGCATACACTTATACATGCAAATACACACACACACACTACATAGCATACACTTACACATGCAGATACACACACACTACATAGCATACACTTACACATGCAAATACACACACACTACATAGCATACACTTATACATGCAGATACACACACTAAATAGAATACACTTACACATGCAGATACACACACACACTACATAGCATACACTTATACATACAGATATACACACACTACATAACATACACTTATACATGCAGATACACACACACTACATAGCATACACTTATACATACAGATATACACACACTACATAACATACACTTATACATGCAGATACACACACACTACATAGCATACACTTATACAGGCAGATACACACACTACATAGCATACACTTATACATGCAGATACACACACACACACTACATAGCATACACTTATACATGCAGATACACACACACTACATAGCATACACTTATACATGCAGATACACACACACACTATATAGCATACACTTATACAGATACACACACACTACATAGCATACACTTACACATGCAGATACACACACACTACATAGCATACACTTATACATGCAGATACACACACACACTACATAGCATATACTTACACATGCAGATACACACACTACATAGCATACACTTACACATGCAGACACACACACACACTACATAGCATACACTTACACATGCAGATACACACACACTACATAGCATACACTTATACATGCAGATACACACACTACATAGCTTACACTTATACATGCAGATACACACACACTACATAGCATACACTTACACATGCAGATGTACACACACTACATAGCATACACTTATACATGCAGATACACACACACTACATAGCATACACTTACACATGCAGATACACACACACTACATAGCATACACTTATACATGCAGATACACACACACACACTATATAGCATACACTTATACAGATACACACACACTACATAGCATACACTTACACATGCAGATACACACACACTACATACAGGGGCGGACTGACAAGTCGGGCAAATCGGCCCTGGCCCGAGGGTCCTGCTTCTTAAAGGGGCCCCATGCATCTTACTGATGCTGCTTTTTTTTTTCTATATTTTTTTTAATAAAATTTTTATTTATTTTTTTTCCTTGGATATTTTTTTATTTTTTTTGCGGAGGGGGGTGTGGGGGGGTCCCCGGTGCAGTGGTGAAGGAGACGTGACTCATCATCGCTCGTGAGCGACTGAGCGTGACTGACTGTGAGAATCAATGAAGCCAGGAACAGTCAAGAACTAGAACTCAGAGCCGGTTAGCCTAGGGTAACATGTGAAGAGAAGAAAAGACACTGCCTGGATTGGAGTGTGGAACCGGGCGGCAGCCTGCTGCAATATGTGGTGGTGTAACAAACAATCCGGATTCGGAATCCAGTCCTCCACATATTAATGGTCACTCACTGTACATCACCTGCCCGGCCCCTGGCTCTGTCTGGCTGCTCAGCTCCGCCTCCACACAAAATTTTAACTGCGCACAGTGACAGCGCATTAGAGGCTTAGGCGGCAGCTGCAGAAGACAGCCGGTGGCCACATGTGATTAAGAGCCATCGCTGATCTGCTGAGGAGCGGAGGATTGAGTAGGCGACAATGACGTTGACGATAAGGTAAGTGGCAGACTGGCACTACAGCTCTAGACCCTAGTAATATATTGCAAAGCACTTTGCAATGCAAAGAGACAGGGTATTAAAAAAAAAAAAGCTACATGCTATATCCCAACAGTCCCAGTTAGTTGCCCTCATCCAGTGCAGGAGTACAGCCAGGCACCAGTTAGTAGGTATGCTCCATGCACAACTTAGGGAGCATATTTACCAGTTAGGGTTACCCCAGAGAGATCAGTAGTATGGAGGCAGATGGCTTACATTGTAGAGCCCAGCACACACCTGAAACGTGTCCCTTTAATAAACCAGCCTTTTCCCCCTACAATAGTCCTTAAATGGCAATACTCAAATGAAAAACTCTATATACCAATCATGATCACCTCTTTCTTATTCAAGATACATATCATTATTTAGCAAAACATCATAAAAAACTAAAATATTAGACTTCAGAATTTGGGTTAGAACTTAAACTTTAACATTAAACAATGTAAACAAAATAATAAAAGCGGATCAATGTGACTAAAAAATTAAGGTATTATTCTCAAATTCTCTGTTGCACAAATATCATGAGGAAAAGCTCAACATTTGTGTATGAATATTATGTTTATGTTCCAGAAGCATGAAACTCCATATTGTGTATGAATATTATATGTATGTTCCAGAAGCATGAAACTCCATATTGTGTATGAATATTATGTTTATATTCCAGAAGCATGAAACTCCATATTGTGTATGAATATTATGTTTATGTTCCAGAAGCATGAAACTCCATATTGTGTATGAATATTATATGTATGTTCCAGAAGCATGAAACTCCATATTGTGTATGAATATTATATGTATGTTCCAGAAGCATGAAACTCCATATTGTGTATGAATATTATATGTATGTTCCAGAAGCATGAAACTCCATATTGTGTATGAATATTATATGTATGTTCCAGAAGCATGAAACTCCATATTGTGTATGAATATTATGTTTATGTTCCAGAAGCATGAAACTCCATATTGTGTATGAATATTATATGTATGTTCCAGAAGCATGAAACTCCATATTGTGTATGAATATTATATGTATGTTCCAGAAGCATGAAACTCCATATTGTGTATGAATATTATATGTATGTTCCAGAAGCATGAAACTCCATATTGTGTATGAATATTATATGTATGTTCCAGAAGCATGAAACTCCATATTGTGTATGAATATTATATGTATGTTCCAGAAGCATGAAACTCCATATTGTGTATGAATATTATATGTATGTTCCAGAAGCATGAAACTCCATATTGTGTATGAATATTATATGTATGTTCCAGAAGCATGAAACTCCATATTGTGTATGAATATTATATGTATGTTCCAGAAGCATGAAACTCCATATTGTGTATGAATATTATATGTATGTTCCAGAAGCATGAAACTCCATATTGTGTATGAATATTATATGTATGTTCCAGAAGCATGAAACTCCATATTGTGTATGAATATTATATGTATGTTCCAGAAGCATGAAACTCCATATTGTGTATGAATATTATATGTATGTTCCAGAAGCATGAAACTCCATATTGTGTATGAATATTATGTTTATGTTCCAGAAGCATGAAACTCCATATTGTGTATGAATATTATGTTTATGTTCCAGAAGCATGAAACTCCATATTGTGTATGAATATTATATGTATGTTCCAGAAGCATGAAACTCCATATTGTGTATGAATATTATATGTATGTTCCAGAAGCATGAAACTCCATATTGTGTATGAATATTATGTTTATGTTCCAGAAGCATGAAACTCCATATTGTGTATGAATATTATGTTTATGTTCCAGAAGCATGAAACTCCATATTGTGTATGAATATTATATGTATGTTCCAGAAGCATGAAACTCCATATTGTGTATGATGTAGGACCACACTGTCATGAGATGCAGGACATATGCAGGACACAGCAATGATGGTACAACTCTATTTTATTACAGAGCATAGCAATACACATCCAGACAGGTTGATTGTACTAAACTAACTGCGACACAGACACCGGACCTAAGCCCCGCCCACATGCTAGTGACATCACATCCTGCTCTCATCACATCTTCCCCTTTTTCAAAGGCAAAGCATACATTCGCATATATTAAATAACAAGGTACACCAACAGGGTATACAACAACATTTTGTTTTAGAACATTATAAAAACAGATAGATTAGAAAACATGAACAAATAAATTACATCCTGACTTGGACATCGGGGTAGACTACCCTAGTCCACAGTGACCATGGGATTATTCTGCCCGTACTTCCGGTCACTGTTCTAGCTAAAGTCAGTCCCTGTATCGGGCCGGAAGCCTCACCACTCTTCCGCTTGATGTAACTTTGCATGAACTGTCCTCTGATACAGAAGATGGTGAACAAGAGTCTGCTGGAGGCAAAGATATATCCCCGCTATGATCTTGCTGAGGGGAAGGCACCTCCCTTAGAACAGGGGATCCCACCGGCGGTGGTACTGAGGTATCCGGTTCCAGACTCTCAGGTACAGGCTGAAGATGTCTTCGGTTACGGCGTGTAACCGTCCCTCCCTCTGTAAGGACTGTGTAAGACCTTGGTTCTGGAGAGCGGCCCACTACCGTAGCAGGCGTCTTCCATTTCTTCTCATCATCCAGTTTAATTCTGACACTTTGGCCCGCTTTCAGTTCCTGTAAAGGCCTGACAGAATGTCTCCTGTCGTAGAAGAAACGATAACCCTTTTTGGCCTCTTCATCCCTCCTAAGGACTTCGTCCCGAGGAACAGGGCCAGGCGGCTTGAAGACACCCACTGAGGGCAAAGTGGTGCGAATCTGGCGTCCTAGCATCAGCTGTGCCGGGCTAAACCCGGTGTCTTGAATGGGCGTCGCCCTGTATGACAAGAGGGCTAGGTACGGTTCAGATTGCTTTAGAATGAATTTTGTTGTTTGAACTGCCCTTTCAGCCATTCCGTTGGCCTGCGGATAATGTGGACTTGACGTGGAATGTACAAAATCATATTCCCTGCTGAAAGCACTGAACTCTGTAGAAGCGAACTGCATGCCATTATCACTCACCAGCTCCATTGGAATGCCCCAGCGGGCGAACAAGCTCTTCAGGCGAATGATAACGGCCTGACTTGTGATATCATTCAGGGGTGCTATTTCCAAATACCTGGAATAGTAGTCGATAACAACAAGAAACTTTTTCCCGTGCAGTTCGCACAAATCAGCAGCTATTTTCTGCCACGGCCCCGCAGGCAGCGGAGTAGACATTAAGGGCTCCCTTCTCTGAGTAGGCCGGCGTTCCCGGCAAAAGGCACATTTAGACACGTGATTTGCAATGTCGGAGCTGATCCCAGGCCACCACACAGCTGTAGCTGCTCTTTCTCTGCACTTTGTAATGCCTAAGTGCCCATCGTGTATCCTGTTCAACATCTCCTTCCTCATGCTGACAGGAATTACAATACGGTCTTGGAACAGCACCAACCCCTCCAGCTCCGTGAGCTGCGACCTCTCTGGCTGGTAAGCATTTAAAGACATCCAGGCTGCCCGGCTCTCGGGCCAGCCATCTCTTATGTACCTTATAACTTCTTGCAGATCTGTGTCCAAATATGTCTCTTTCTTTATCTCTTCCAGTTTCCTTGAAGAAATGGACTTAGAGGCCAGAACTGAATCAACATACACTTTTACATCCGACTCTGTGGAGGATTCTTCAGCAGCAGCCAGCGGGAGCCTGGACAGTGTATCTGCCACAACCAGCTGCTTCCCCGGCACATGCACTGCCTGAACATTGAACCTGAGTAGTCTCATTAAAAGTCTCTGGCATCTCAAGGGTGTTTTGTCGATGTCATAAGAATTGATAAGAGGGACTAGCGGTTTGTGGTCAGTTTCCAGACTAAATTTCTCCAAACCCACTAGATAACGCTGAAAGCGTTCACAGGCCCAAACTGCAGCCAGGCACTCTTTCTCAATTTGAGCGTATTTTGACTCTGCAGCCGTCAGTGTGCGGGAACAGTAGGCGATGGGCTGTAGTTTGTTGTCATTCAGCTGCAGAAGTGCAGCCCCCAACCCATAACTGCTTGCATCAGCACTAACCACAGTCTTTTTTGAAGGGTCGTAGAACCCCAGCACTGGGGCAGACCCCAGCAGGGACTTAGCATGCAGGAACGCTTTTTCTTGTGAGGGTCCCCAAACCCAGGCAACATCTTTCTTAAGCAACTCTGTGATAGGGTGCAAAACTGTAGATAAATCTGGAAGAAACTTGCCCACGTAATTTACAAGGCCCAATATCTGTCTCAGCTCATGTACATCAGAAGGGCTTTTCATCTGTTCGATAGCCCGAATTTTCTCGGGGTCCGGCTTGATGCCATCCCCGTTGATGATATGCCCAAAGTAGCATAATTCCGTTTTCCTAAAATGACATTTTTCTTTATTCAGCTTCAGCCCAGACTCTTTGATAGCCTGCAGCACACAACTCAAACGCTGATCATGCTCTTCCACTGTAGACCCATACACTAGAATGTCGTCCATGACGACTGCTGTGCCCACGTGGCCACTCAGGAGAGAACTCATTTCCCTCTGAAAGATCTCAGGAGCGGAGGATATCCCAAAGGGAAGTCTGCAGAAGCAGAACCGACCTACCGGAGTGATAAAGGTAGTCAGTTTGCGGCACTTTGGATCCAGGGGGATCTGCCAAAAGCCGCTAGAAGCGTCTAATGTGGAAAAGAACTTCGCCCCAGCCAACTTCGGGGCTATATCTTCCAATGTCGGCAGCACAAATCTCTCCCTCTTCACTGCCTCATTCAACCTTTTCAGGTCCACACAGATGCGCACCTTTCCGTTTTTCTTTGCAACTGGAACAATGGGGGCACACCAATCAGTTGCTTCAACAACCTCTTCAATAACCCCCATAGACTTCATGCGCATGAGCTCTTTCTCCACTTGAGGCATGAGCGGGAACGGAATTCTACGAGGAGTAGAAATACTGTACGGGACTGCGTCACTTTTAAGTGCTATACGGACAGGTTTGCAGCTCAGTAGGCCCAACTCGCCAAACATATCTTCAGAGATCTCATTCACTCTGGCCACGAGGCCCAAGTCACAGGCTGCTTTTCTGCTCAATAAACTGTTAACACACTGACCTCGGATCACATGCACCCACATGGTGAACTTCCTTTGTTTGTACTCGCAGCTGGCAAGAAATTTCCCCACACAATCAATGCGGCCACCAGGACTATGAACATTTGTAGTAACCTTCGCCAGCTGGGGCTGTCGAGGCAGTTTCATAAATTCAGCAAAAGACATTACAGTGATATCTGCTCCTGTGTCAATCTTAAAATCAACTTTGGCTCCCATTACAGTAAAAGTAACTTTCCAATCTTCCTCTGAGCTTGTCCGTTCCACAACAGACCCCACAAAAGACACTTCCTGACCCTCCTGGTCACTGTCCACCTGCATCTCCTTAATGTATTCAGTTTTACACACCACTTCAAAATGGCCTATTCTGTTACATTTTCTGCATCTTTTATCTCTGGCCGGGCATATAGCACTCTGATCATGAGCCCGGTAGCACCGTGTGCATCGGCCATGTTGCGCCCATCCACTTCTAGGCCTTTCCAGTACTTTAGATCTACCGCTCACACTGTGCCTTTCACTAGTAATTTTCCTAGACTGTTGCACTTCATCCACAATACTCTCAGACCTCAGATCAGCACTTTGCTTTTTCACCAGTTCACTCTGGCGGGCCATCCTAATAGCCCCGTCTAACGTTAAATCAGGCTCTAACTGCAGCTTCAGGGAGACTTCAGCATCTGCAATTCCAATAACTATTCTGTCTCTGATTTGCTCTTCTTTAGCAACACCAAACTCACAGAATTCAGCTAATTCATACAGGCTGCGCACAAATGACTCCACAGATTCTCCCACACGCTGATTACGTTTGTGAAAACAAGCTCTCTCATGAATCACATTTCTTTTGGGCACAAAGTGGGCACTGAGTTTATCCATAACTATATCAAAGTTAACTTCGTCCCCTTCTTGGAAAGTAAAAGCATTGAACACTGGCTCTACATCTTTCCCCATAGAATATAAAAGAGAATTAACTTGTACTTCACCACTCTCCTTGTTCAGTTTGGATGCAATCCTGAAGCGCTGAAACCGTTGACGCCATGTGGGCCAAGCTGCAGGCTGAGAAAAGTCAAAAGGCTCAGGTGGGGTAAACTTTGACATTGCAATCGATCAGGAACAGAAGCGCAGTCCAGAACTTCTGACACCATGTCATGAGATGCAGGACATATGCAGGACACAGCAATGATGGTACAACTCTATTTTATTACAGAGCATAGCAATACACATCCAGACAGGTTGATTGTACTAAACTAACTGCGACACAGACACCGGACCTAAGCCCCGCCCACATGCTAGTGACATCACATCCTGCTCTCATCACACACACGATTGTGGATGTTGTAATTATTCAGTGAATTAAGAAAGTACCAGCCACTCTGCCAAATTACTGGTTTTCCTTATAGGACTGATTAATTTTATTATATAATTTCCCTAGTATATATTTGTTACTGATTTAAGAACATACCAGTACAGCATCTATAATGTACAATCAACAAACGTATTGCAGATATGAATAAATTCATATATATTCTTATTTTTTATTTATTTTAACAGCATTTTGAGGTAAATGTATACAACAGTTTAACTTTTTTAAGGTTTTCTACCTTTTTCATGTTAATTAAATTTAGGCAAGATAAGAAAAAAAAAATTATATATATATATATATATATATATATATATATATATATATATATATATATATATAAACGCAGATGTGTGTGTGTGCAGTGTTTGTGTGAGTCAGATGTGTTTGTGTGTGTGCAGTGTTTGTGTGAGTCAGATGTGTGTGCAGTGTTTGTGTGAGTCAGATGTGTGTGTGTGTGCGCAGTGTTTGTGTGAGTCAGATGTGTGTGTGTGTGTGTGTGTGTGCGCAGTGTTTGTGTGAGTCAGATGTGTGTGTGTGTGTGTGCAGTGTTTGTGTGAGTCAGATGTGTGAGTGTATGTGTGTGTGCAGTGTGTGTGTGAGTCAGATGTGTGCGCAGTGTTTGTGTGAGTCAGATGTGTGAGTGTATGTGTGTGTGCAGTGTTTGTGTGAGTCAGATGTGTGTGCAGTGTTTGTGTGAGTCAGATGTGTGTGTGCAGTGTTTGTGTGAGTGAGATGTGTGTGCAGTGTTTGTGTGAGTCAAATGTGTGTGCAGTGTTTGTGTGAGTCAGATGTATGTGCAGTGTTTGTGTGAGTCAGGTGTGTGTATGTATGTGTGTGTGCAGTGTTTGTGTGAGTCAGATGCGTGCGTGCAGTGTTTGTGTGAGTTAGGTGTGTGTGTGCAGTGTTTGTGTGAGTCAGGTGTGTGTGTGCAGTGTTTGTGTGAGTCAGGTGTGTGTGCGTGCAGTGTTTGTGCGAGTTAGGTGTGTGTGCAGTGTTTGTGTGAGTCAGGTGTGTGTGTGTGTGTGTGTGTAGGTGCAGTGTTTGTGTGAGTCAGATATGTGTGTGTGTGTAGTGTTTGTGTGTCAGATGTGTGTGTGTGGGTGCAGTGCCGGTGTGAGTCAGATATGTGTTTGTGTGTGTGCAGTGTTTGTGTGAGTCAGATATGTGTGTGTATGTGTGCAGTGTTTGTGTGAGTCAGTTATGTGTGTGTGGGCGTGCTTTGTTTGTGTGAGTCAGATATGTGTGTGTGGGTGCAGTGCTTGTGTGAGTCAGATATGTGTGTTTGCAGTGTTTGTGTGAGTCAGATATGTGTGTTTGCAGTGTTTGTGTGAGTCATATTTGTGTGTGCAGTGTTTGTGTGAGTCAGGTGTGTGTGTGCCGTACTTGTGTGAGTCAGGTGTGTGTGTGTAATGACTTTAAGGAAAAGATTGTTTTTTTTTATATGGCAATTAAAAACATGGTGGGGGAGGGGCATATGAGGTGGGAGGGGCAAGGGGGTGGGAGGGGCACATGAATTGGGAGGGGCAATAGGGTAGGAGGAGGAGATGAGGAGGTAGGTGGAGCAAAGGGGAGGTGGGGCCCTACCACACTTTCGCCCGGGGGCCCTGGTTGGTCTCAGTCCGTCCCTGACTACATAGCATACACTTATACAGGCAGATACACACACACTACATAGCATACACTTATACAGGCAGATACACACACACACTACATAGCATACACTTATACAGGCAGATACACACACACTACATAGCATACACTTATACAGGCAGATACACACACACTACATAGCATACACTTATACAGGCAGATACACACACACTACATAGCATACACTTATACAGGCAGATACACACACACTACATAGCATACACGTATACAGGCAGATACACACACACACACACACACACTACATAGCATACACTTATACAGGCAGATACACACACACACTACATAGCATACACTTATACATGCAGATACACACACACACTACATAGCATACACCTATACATGCAGATACACATAATTAATTAAATGCCCTATCCTCCTGGCTTGCTGGATAAACTTTAATAACTGGAGCCATAAAACTGACTCAACAACATAACTATGTACAAATATAAACTCTTAAATAACTTTACATAAAACTGTAATACTTGAATAACCACGCAGACACAGATATATGGGAAAAGACCCGAATGTCGCATTTATTGTAGAACGTGAGAACCAGCTGGACTCAACGGGGCCAGCTAAAACATGTGGCGGCAATCTAGTTAGGAGTAGGAACCCCCTGCTAGGAAGAATGGACCGCGCCCGTGAATGCCCACACAAGTGGAGCTCAGCTGCCGCAGAAGCTTAGGGAGTTCTCGGCATCTTAGAATGGGAGGGACCCCAGGCGCGCGCCTGCAGAGATCACCCTCCCCTGGGCAGCCGTCACTCTACCTCTGATGGCAAACCGGGGCGCGGACCAACCGCTTAACCAGGGTGTAAAGTAAAGATCTCCGAACCAGTAGGACCAGGTGTGACTAGACGCGTATCCATGCCACTACCTGGGGAGTCAAAAAACTACCGTCCTTGGACTTAAGGAAACAAGCCGTGTAGCTCTTATCCAGCCTCGGACACCTAGCTGAAACACCCTGGTGATGTAGCAGCCTAAAGATTGCCGTATGAACCAATGCAGGGAGGGAGGGAGGGACGCTGTGAAGACGAGCTGGAAAAGAGGGTTTGGGCCTTGGGAGCTGACTACTTAAAGGTAAGATAAACCCCACCCTCACTAATGCAACATTGTTGCAACTTCACAGCAGCACACTCCTAAGGGCCTTAATTATTATGGTCGTTCTGGGCTATGCTGCCCTCCACTGTCTTAATTAATTAAATGCCCTATCCTCCTGGCTTGCTGGATAAACTTTAATAACTGGAGCCATAAAACTGACTCAACAACATAACTATGTACAAATATAAACTCTTAAATAACTTTACATAAAACTGTAATACTTGAATAACCATGCAGACACAGATATATGGGAAAAGACCCGAAGGTCGCATTTATTGTAGAACGTGAGAACCGGCTGGACTCAACGGGGCCAGCTAAAACATGTGGCGGCAATCTAGTTAGGAGTAGGAACCCCCTGCTAGGAAGAATGGACCGCGCCCGTGAATGCCCACACAAGCGGAGCTCAGCTGCCGCAGAAGCTTAGGGAGTTCTCGGCATCTTAGAATGGGAGGGACCCCAGGCGCGCGCCTGCAGAGATCACCCTCCCCTGGGCAGCCGTCACTCTACCTCTGATGGCAAACCGGGGCGCGGACCAACCGCCACAAGAGATAGCCCAACAGGCTCACCTCTTGCCGCCACACCTATAGATGATTAAGTATAGCACGCCTCAAATTACAGAGGAACAGGTCAATGCCCCTCTCAGAGAGGTGCACCCCGTCCCTTCTGTAGAGGCACCTCTCAGCCGTTGATATGTTCCCATGTTCCACAACAAACCCTCCTGACTGCCCTAAGAAAATCCTCACTTCTCTGTTAATTTTCTTGCGGACCTGGAAAGCTGCGCGATGGGACTGCATATGGCGCCATTCTATCCTGGGAATGATGTTAGACCATCCTATCCTGACTTGGGGAATCCACGCCTGAATCGTGCGCAGATCTGACTGAATAACCGCACTGAGCTGCTTGCACGGTAGGAGCCCAATATCATTTCCACCTGCGTGGATGATAAGTACATGGGGTTTCTCCCACCTGCGCAAGGCCCCCTGCAGCAACTCAGGCAGAGCCTGCCACTTAAGCCCCCTGCGCCCTAACCACCTAACAGTGACTCTGGAAGAGGGAAACCCCAGCTGACGCCCATCTGGTCTCGCAATCGCCCGAAGCTCCGCCCAGTGGATGTACGAATGCCCCGTAATCCATACTCTCAGTGGACCGCTCCTTGGTCCTAAGAAAAGAAACAGAGGTTAACCATTGCATCTGCAAAACATAATCACTTCTAAACAGTCAAAGGCCTAACATATAAAAGATACCTTTGCGACCTCCATCTCCCCAGAGCTCTAATATGGTCAGCCGACCATCCTAAACTAGCGGCAGTGGTGGCCGCGCCCACCCTAAAGGAATGGGGAGCAATGACCCTTGGGTCAAGACCTGCCCTTGATGCTGCCCAGGCCAACACCTTTCTAAACTGGAACCTAGTCAACGGGGAACCGTCCTCGTGAACTAGAAATTGTGAGAAACCCTCAGGACGCACGTCCATATAGGCCTTAATCAGTCTGACCGGGCAGCAAACAGATTCATCATGGGCCGGCAAAGCTAACCAGGCACCTCTCCCTTCTTGGTCAGTTTTGGATCTGGGGAGAAAAACCAAGATAGACGACCCATCGTCTCTGACATGGGGCAGCAAAAGGCCGCCCATCTTTTTCTTAGAGGGCGGGACAAGTTCCCCTACCCTAAGAGCCCCGTGAAAAGCCAGCCCAAAGGCGGCTGAGAACAGGGTAGCTTCGTAGGCGGATGAACAGACCGCCGGCAAAACTCGGCACAACGTTACCAGACGCTCAATGGTAACTGGTTCCCTGAAATCCCTGACCCTGGGCGCCATACGCCCCCAGCCTTGAAGTACCTGCCGAACCAGGAAGGTCTTCGAGGAGTCAGCAAGCCCATACAACTTGCAGAAAAAGGACACTGCCACCAGGCGTGATCCCACCGTAGTTTTCGAAACACCATTACCTTTAAGTTCGGTAATCCATTCTAGTAAGCCCCACTGGTCCCCGTCACAGGAGGGACGGCACCTGAAGTCACAAAAAGCGATCCACTCCTTCCAGTATTTCACGTAAGTAGCCCAGGTAGACGGAGCGAGGGAAGCCCGAACCATCGCAATCAGGGGGCCCCATCCAGCGCCACCTGCCATAAGTAAGTGGGACAGGACAATCCGTTGCGTCCGCATCGGGCACCAGTGCATAAAATGCTCCCCATTGAAAACGGGAGAGCGCATCCGCAATCCTATTCTGGACGCCCGGGACATGCTTAGCACGGAACACAATATTCAGGTGCAGACACCTCAGCACCAACAGTCTCAAATACCGCACAACCGGAGGGGAACTAGATGAGAGTTTGTTGACAGCATAAACAACACTCATGTTATCTGTCCAGAAAATCACCTCACGGTCGCGAAGCTGATCGCCCCAAATGTCAAGAGCGACCAGTATGGGAAACAGCTCAAGAAGGCATAGGTTTCTGACCAAGCCTCTTTCTATCCACGCGGCGGGCCATGGGCCAGCGCTCCATTGCCCGGCCAAGAAAGCCCCGTACCCGTGGGACCCAGCCGCATCAGTGAACAACTGGATCGCTGCGTTAGAAGGAACAACCTCCCGCCACAGACAGATCCCATTAAAGTGGAGAAGAAATTCTTCCCAGACCTTAAGATCTTCCACCATCTCAGCAGACACCCGGAACCTCCGGGTCTGCGATCTTTCTCCGCACAGCTGCCTCTCGAGCCTGCGGAGGAATATTCTACCCATAGGAATAATCCTGCCGGCAAAGTTCAGCAAACCCAATAGGATTTGAAGGTCTTTTACGGAGCTATACCGCTCTGTTCTCATAGCGCGTACTGACTCCAACATGCACTGAATTTTTTCTTGTGGCAGACGGCACTGCCCTGCCACCGAATCAACTTCGATGCCCAAGAAAGTAAGGCACGTGCAAGGACCCTGGGACTTGTCCTCCACCAGAGGGACTCCCATTCTATCCATCAGAACCCTGGTGACTTTTATCAGGAAAGCACACTCGGATGATCCTGTCCGCCCAACCAGCAGAAAATCATCCAAGTAGTGTGCCAGGCCGTCGAATCCGGCCACCTCCGCAATGGCCCAGTGCAAGAAGCAGCTGAAAGCCTCGAAGTAAGCACACGAAATTGAGCACCCCATGTGCAAGCATTTGTCCACGTAGTAGTGCCCCTCAAAATAGCACCCCATAAGCTTAAAAGAGGAGGGGTGAATAGGCAGGAGCCGAAAAGCAGATTCCACATCCAGCTTCGCCATCAGGGCTCCGGCCCCCGCCCGGCGAACTAGCCCCAACGCTTTATCAAATGATTGGTAAAAAACTGAGCTAAGCTCAGGGGGTATGGCGTCATTCACCGAACGACCCTTCGGGAAGGACAGATGTTGGATGAGCCGGAATTTACCCGGCTCCTTTTTTGGGACTACCCCCAAAGGTGATACAACCAGCCCTGGGAGGGGAATCTCCTCAAATGGACCTGCCATACGACCCAGCCCAATTTCTTTATTCAGTTTATCCCGCAAAACCCCAGGAAACTGATATGTGGATTTTAGGTTCCTGCGTGACAAGGAACCCTCCACGTGCGATCCGACTGGGATAACAAATCCTGACCGCAGACCGCCTCCAAGCAGCAAGGCGGCCTCCTTAAATGGGTATAGCAGCAGCCATTTCTCAATTACGGCCACCTTCAGAGGTGTGGCCGCCCTTTCCAACAGGGAAAGGTTAAGAGCCGGCTGCTGGTCTCTCCTGGGAACGACCCGCGTCCTGGGTTCTGGTACACTCGGACCCCAAGTGGCCGCCACCGCAGGTTTTGCACGCGTGCCGAAATGCGCATGCCGCTCCCCTGGTACACGATTTGTCCTGGAAGCGCCAGCACACCCCTGTGGGCCGCCGTCGAGAGCGCTGCGAGGCCTTAATGCCCCCCGAAGCTCCGACCGCTATAACAGTGTTTTTCAGGACCCAATTGCACCCACAAACGCGAATCAACGTCACCAAAAGTAAGAAGAGGGTTCCCAACCATCTTCCTACGGAAGGCAGCGTCGTAGTCCCGCCAAGCTCCCTCCCTGTACTTCTCGTACACTGTTTCAATGGAATCCTGATATTTCAGGATGTTCAAAGCTTGATCGGGAAATTTAGAGATATAACAGGACGCATAAACCCTAAAGCACTTGCGCCATTCCTCATAGGAATCAGGACGTTTACATTTTTTCGGGCCCGTGCCATCATCCGCCATTTCTTTCTGGCGATAAGCCTCCGCAGAAAGCTCAAACATGTGCACATACCTCCCACCCTGAATACGCCGAACCATCTTAGATTTGAGATGTTCATGTAGACTAAACGTAGGCCATGTGTCAGTGTCCCCATGTACAGCTGCCCTGCGCCTGTTCCCCATAACCGGGCTAACTAAGTCTGTTGACGCAGGAGGTGTCAGCATAGGAACAGTGGGTTCCATGCGGGATGAACCAGGGGGGAGGGGGAGACCCATAGCCTTCCTTTCTTCCACTAACCATTTCACCATCCTATACATTCTTTTTTGCCCTTTCGCTTCCAACCCCAGGGATCTATCACTTTCAGAACCTGAATCATCCGAGGATGAGCTTAAAACACTACGTTCAAAAGTAATAGTGTGCTTACCAGCTCCCAAGAGGCGTTGCACCGGGACAGGACCAGAAGAAGTGGATGGCTGTTCCTGAGACTGTGGCTCCCTCTCAACGGCACTGGGGGTGGCCTGGAGTGGCAGTAATGCAGTTCTGGGTTCCATAATGATCTGATGCGAAAGAGGAGTACCCAGGGAAGGGGACGAAGGCCCACTAACCACATTACCACGGGACCCTAAGGGACTGGGGCTCCTATGATCACTGCCACACTCCACAATACCATCATCAACCATATCAGCCATACGCACATTCATCACTGCATTAGCAAACTGCACTTGTCTATTCTGTTCAGTCGCAGCCTGCGCGCCCTGACATAGACTGGGCGTGATAACTGGGCCTTTCTTTGCTGAAGCCCTAGTAACAACGCCTGAGGGGGCCCCGCTGAGGGCCACACCCGCGGGCGCCGCCCGCGCACCCTGTTGGGCGGTACGTTTGCTGCGTGACGCAGTACTACGGCGTCTGCTAGGCCGCGATGTATTCGCGGGCCGACGCTTGCCCCCAGCCTGCGTGATTGCGGCCTGAGGCCCTGCGACTTGTTGCGCAGTAGGCATATTCCCCGTCAGGCCTGCGGCCTGCTCATTAATCCCTGTTTCCCCAATCTGAGCCCTTCCGGGCGAATGTGCCCTTGCTACTTGCCCCTCAGAAACCACTAGCCCCTCAGACACACCATTTGCCCTGATCGGAGCACCATCAAGTGCTATCATACCCCCGGTCAGGCTTGCGGCCTGCTCATGAGATCCCTCATGCAACCTTCTAACCCTTTCAATGGCCGCCAAATCAGTGTCCCCACGCGGGCGCTGAGTAAATGAGCCTCGCTGCGCACCCGCCGCGGGCGTCGCCCCCCCCCCCCCGGGGTACCCCTCTCTTACCTGTGTACCCCGGCGGAGACGATGCTGCCCGCTTGCCTCTGGATTCCGGAATGGCGTTCCCGGACGTGACGTCACCGGAAGTGACGTCACCGGAAACGGCCAAACCAGAAGAGACGGGCCCTGACGCGACCATGGATACCCGCGTGGCCTCCGACGCACGAACCGAAGCTGGAGGACCTCCCTGGGATGCCGACCCCCCGCCGGAAAGCACCGCTGCCAAAGATTGGAGCAGCGCCACCGCCATGGAGACCGCCTCACCGGTAAGAGTGACCGGTTCAGGTAAGGCCTCACCCCCGCCACCACTCGCACTGGGAACAGAGCCCTGCTCACCTACCACAACCCCCTCTGCTACCTGGGGACCCACTTCTACCACTGGAGGGGGGATTAAAGGAGGGGTGGGAGAGGGGGAGACAACCATAACCTCAGGATACAGGCTAGACCCCTGGGCACGACTCACCGGGTGAGGGGGGGAAGGCTGCACCACATCTTCTCCTGAATCAAAATCCTCGATCATCAGCTCATCTAATTCCGACATCTTCTTCCACAGGAATCCTGACAGATGATCCTGACGCTGTGAAGACGAGCTGGAAAAGAGGGTTTGGGCCTTGGGAGCTGACTACTTAAAGGTAAGCTAAACCCCACCCTCACTAATGCAACATTGTTGCAACTTCACAGCAGCACACTCCTAAGGGCCTTAATTATTATGGTCGTTCTGGGCTATGCTGCCCTCCACTGTCTCACACACTACATAGCATACACTTATACAGGCAGATACACACACAGTACATACCATACACTTATACAGGCAGATACACACACTACATAGCATACACTTATACATGCAGATACACACACACACTACATAGCATACACTTATACATGCAGATACACACACACACTACATAGCATACACTTATACATGCAGATACACACACACACTACATAGCATACACTTATACATGCAGATACACACACACTACATATCATACACTTATACATGCAGATACACACACACACTACATATCATACACTTATACATGCAGATACACACACACTACATATCATACACTTATACATGCAGATACACACACACACTACATAGCATACACTTATACATGCAGATACACACACACACTACATATCATACACTTATACATGCAGATACACACACACTACATATCATACACTTATACATGCAGATACACACACACTACATATCATACACTTATACATGCAGATACACACACACACACTACATAGCATACACTTATACATGCAGATACACACACACTACATAGCATACATTTATACATGCAGATACACACACTACATAGCATACACTTATACATGCAGATACACGCAAACACTACATAGCATACATTTATACAGGCAGATACACACACACTACATAGTATACACTTATACAGGTAGATACACATACACTACATAGCATACACTTATACATGCAAATACACACACACTACATAGCATACACTTATACAGGTAGATACACACACACACTACATAGCATACACTTATACATGCAGATACACGCAAACACTACATAGCATACACTTATACATGCAAATACACACACACTACATAACATACACTTATACAGGTAGATACACATACACTTCATAGCATACACTTATACATGCAAATACACACACACTACATAGCATACACATATACATGCAGATACACGCAAACACTACATAGCATACATTTATACAGGCAGATACACACACACTACATAGCATACATGTATACATACAGATAGACACACACTACATAGCATACAATTATACATTCAGATACACACACACTACATAGCATACACTTATACATGCAGATACACACACACTACATAGCATACATTTATACATACAGATAGACACACACTACATAGCATACACTTATACATGCAGATACACACACACTACATAGCATACATTTATACATACAGATAGACACACACTACATAGCATACACTTATACATGCAGATACACACACACTACATAGCATACACTTACACATGCAGATACACACACACTACATAGCATACACTTACACATGCAGATACACACACACTACATAGCATACACTTACACATGCAGATACACACTACATAGCATACACTTACATATGCAGATACACACTACATAGCATACACTTACACATACAGATACACACATACTACATAGCATACACTTACACATGCAGATACACACACACACTACATAGCATACACTTACACATACAGATATACACACACACACACTATACATCAGATATGGGTATCTGTAATTCATTGTATGGGGGCCTGTTTTTTTTTAATGCATGGGGCAATGCGGGACAGATGGCTAGCAACCCAGGACAGACCCCTAACATCGGGACTATCCTGCAAAAATTGGGGGTTATGCAGTGCGTATTAATTCCATTAACCAGCATAGAGAGCTATATTGTGTATTAACCCTTCACTAGCACAAAGAACAGCACAATGAGTATTAACCCTTCACTAGCACTGAGAGCAAGTGTGTATTAACCCTTCACTAGCACAAAGAGAAACAGCACTTACTATCCCATGCAGATACACACACACACTACATAGCATACACTTATACATGCAGATACACACACACTACATAGCATACACTTATACATGCAGATACACACACACACTACATAGCATACACTTACACATGCAGATACACACAGACACTGCATAGCATAAACAAACACATACAGATATACACACACACACACTACATAGCATACACACACATACAGGTACACAAACTACATAGCATACACTTACACATGCAGATACACACAAACTACATAGCAAACACGTATACATGCAGATACACACACACTACATAGCATACACTTATACATGCAGATACACACTACATAGCATACACTTATACATGCAGATACACACACTACATAGCATACACTGATACATGCAGATACACACACACTACATAGCATACACTTATACATGCAGATACACACACACACACACTACATAGCATACACTTATACAGGCAGATACACACACTACATAGCATACACTTACACATGCAAATACACACACTACATAGCATACACTTATACACGCAGATACACACACTACATCATATATGGGTATCTGTAATTCATTGCATGGGGTCCTGTTTTTTTTTTAATGCATGGGGCAATGCGGGACAGATGGCTAGCAACCCGGGACAGATGGCTAGCAACCCGGGACAGACCCCTAACATCGGGACTATCCTGCGAAAATTGGGGGTTATGCAGTGCGTATTAATTCAATTAACCAGCATAGAGAGCTATATTGTGTATTAACCCTTCACTAGCACTGAGAGCAGTGTGTATTAACCCTTCACTAGCACAGAGAGCAACAGTGTGTATTAACTCATTCACTAGCACTGAGAGCAGCCCAGTGTGTATTAACCCTTCACTAGCATTGAGAACATTAGTGTGTATTAACTTCTTCACTAGCATTGAAAGCAGCAAAGTATTAACCGCTTCACTGGCAAAGAGAGCAGCCCAGTGTGTATTAACCCTTCACTAGCACAAAGAGCAACAGTGTGTATTAACCCTTCACTAGCACAGAGAGCAGCACAGTATTAACCCCTTCACTGGCATAGAGAGCTGCACAGTGTGTATTAGCTCTCTTAGCCAGCAAAGAGAGCAGCACTTTGTGAATCAACTCTTCAATATCACAAAGAGTAGCACAGAGTGTATTATCCGTTTCCAGAGTTAATTAACCCCTTCACTAGTACAAAGAGCAGTATAGTGTGTATTAACCCTTCACTAGAACAGAGAGCAGCACAGTGTGTATTAACCCTTCACTAGCACAGAGAGCAGTACAGTGTGTATTAACCCTTCACTAGCACAGAGAGAAGCAGTGTGTATTAACCCTTCACTAGCACAAAGAGTTGCAGAGTGTGTATTAAAACTTCTCTAAGGCAAAGGGCAGGACAGTGTGTATTAACCCTTCACTAGCACAGAGAGCAGCACAGTGTGCATTAACCCTTCACTAGCACAGAGAGCAGCACAGTGTGCATTAACCCTTCACTAGCACAGAGAGCAGCACAGTGTGTATTAACCCTTCACTAGCACAGAGAGTTGCACAGTGTGTATTAACCCTTCACTAGCACAGAGAGTTGCACAGTGTGTATTTACTCTTCACTAAGACAAAGAGCAGGACAGTGTGTATTAACCCTTCACTGGCACAGAGAGCAGCACAGTGTGTATTAACCCTTCACTAGCACAGAGAGCAGCACAGTGTGTATTAACCCTTCACTAGAACAGAGAGTTGCACAGTGTGTATTAACCCTTCACTAAGACAAAGAGCAGGACAGTGTGTATTAACCCTTCACTGGCACAGAGAGCAGCACAGTGTGTATTAACCCTTCACTGGCACAGAGAGCAGCACAGTGTGTATTAACCCTTCACTGGCACAGAGAGTAGCACAGTGTGTATTAACCCTTCACTAGCACAGAGAGTAGCACAGTGTGTATTAACCCTTCACTGGCACAGAGAGCAGCACAGTGTGTATTAACCCTTCACTAGCACAGAGAGCAGCACAGTGTGTATTAACCCTTCACTGGCACAGAGAGCAGCACAGTGTGTATTAACCCTTCACTGGCACAGAGAGCAGCACAGTGTGTATTAACCCTTCACTAGCACAGAGAGCAGCACAGTGTGTATTAACCCTTCACTGGCACAGAGAGCAGCTCAGTGTGTATTAACCCTTCACTAGCACAGAGAGCAGCACAGTGTGTATTAACCCTTCACTAGCACAGAGAGTTGCACAGTATGTATTAACCCTTCACTAGCACAGAGAGCAGCACAGTGTGTATTAACCCTTCACTAGCAGAGAGAGCAGCACAGTGTGTATTAACCCTTCACTAGCACAGAGAGCAGCACAGTGTGTATTAACCCTTCACTAGAACAGAGAGTTTCACAGTGTGTATTAACCCTTCACTAAGACAAAGAGCAGGACAGTGTGTATTAACCCTTCACTGGCACAGATAGCAGCACAGTGTGTATTAACCCTTCACTGACACAGAGAGCAGCACAGTGTGTATTAACCCTTCACTAGCACAGAGAGCAGCACAGTGTGTATTAACCCTTCACTGGCACAGAGAGCAGCACAGTGTGTATTAACCCTTCACTGGCACAGAGAGCAGCACAGTGTGTATTAACCCTTCACTAGCACAGAGAGCAGCACAGTGTGTATTAACCCTTCACTGGCACAGAGAGCAGCACAGTGTGTATTAACCCTTCACTAGCACAGAGAGCAGCACAGTGTGTATTAACCCTTCACTAGCACAGAGAGTTGCACAGTGTGTATTAACCCTTCACTAGCACAGAGAGCAGCACAGTGTGTATTAACCCTTCACTAGCACAGAGAGCAGCACAGTGTGTATTAACCCTTCACTAGAACAGAGAGTTGCACAGTGTGTATTAACCCTTCACTAAGACAAAGAGTAGGACAGTGTGTATTAACCCTTCACTGGCACAGAGAGCAGCACAGTGTGTATTAACCCTTCACTGGCACAGAGAGCAGCACAGTGTGTATTAACCCTTCACTGGCACAGAGAGCAGCACAGTGTGTATTAACCCTTCACTGGCACAGAGAGCAGCACAGTGTGTATTAACCCTTCACTAGCACAGAGAGCAGCACAGTGTGTATTAACCCTTCACTGGCACAGAGAGCAGCACAGTGTGTATTAACCCTTCACTGGCACAGAGAGCAGCACAGTGTGTATTAACCCTTCACTAGCACAGAGAGCAGCACAGTGTGTATTAACCCTTCACTGGCACAGAGAGCAGCTCAGTGTGTATTAACCCTTCACTAGCATAGAGAGCAGCACAGTGTGTATTAACCCTTCACTAGCACAGAGAGTTGCACAGTATGTATTAACCCTTCACTAGCACAGAGAGCAGCACAGTGTGTATTAACCCTTCACTAGCACAGAGAGCAGCACAGTGTGTATTAACCCTTCACTAGAACAGAGAGTTGCACAGTGTGTATTAACCCTTCACTAAGACAAAGAGCAGGACAGTGTGTATTAACCCTTCACTGGCACAGAGAGCAGCACAGTGTGTATTAACCCTTCACTGACAAAGAGAGCAGCACAGTGTGTATTAACCCTTCACTGGCACAGAGAGCAGCACAGTGTGTATTAACCCTTCACTGGCACAGAGAGCAGCACAGTGTGTATTAACCCTTCACTGGCACAGAGAGCAGCACAGTGTGTATTAACCCTTCACTGGCACAGAGAGCAGCACATTGTGTATTAACCCTTCACTAGCACAGAGAGCAGCACAGTGTGTATTAACCCTTCACTAGTACAGAGAGCAGCACAGTGTGTATTAACCCTTCACTGGCACAGAGAGCAGCACAGTGTGTATTAACCCTTCACTAGCACAGAGATTAGCACAGTGTGTATTAACCCTTCACTAGCACAGAGAGCAGCACAGTGTGTATTAACCCTTCACTGGCACAGAGAGCAGCACAGTGTGTATTAACCCTTCACTGGCACAGAGAGCAGCACAGTGTGTATTAACCCTTCACTGGCACAGAGAGCAGCACAGTGTGCATTAACCCTTCACTGGCACAGAGAGTAGCACAGTGTGTATTAACCCTTCACTAGCACAGAGAGCAGCACATTGTGTATTAACCCTTCACTAGCACAGAGAGCAGCACAGTGTGTATTAACCCTTTCACTGGCACAGAGAGCAGCACAGTGTGTATTAACCCTTCACTGGCACAGAGAGCAGCACAGTGTGTATTAACCCTTCAGTAGCACAGAGAGTTGCACAGTGTGTATTAACCCTTCAGTAGCACAGAGAGTTGCACAGTGTGTATTAACCCTTCAATAGCACAGAGAGCAGCACAGTGTGTATTAACCCTTCACTAGCACAGAGAGCAGCACAGTGTGTATTAACCCTTCACTAGAACAGAGAGTTAAACAGTGTGTATTAACCCTTCACTGGCACAGAGAGCAGCACAGTGTGTATAAACCCTTCACTGGCACAGAGAGCAGCACAGTGTGTATTAACCCTTCACTAGCACAGAGAGCAGCACTGTGTGCATTAACCCTTCACTAGCACAGAGAGTTGCACAGTGTGTATTAACCCTTCACTAGCACAGAGAGCAGCACAGTGTGTATTAACCCTTCACTAGCACAGAGATTAGCACAGTGTGTATTAACCCTTCACTAGCACAGAGAGCAGCACAGTGTGTATTAACCCTTCACTGGCACAGAGAGCAGCACATTGTGTATTAACCCTTCACTGGCACAGAGAGCAGCACAGTGTGTATTAACCCTTCACTGGCACAGAGAGTAGCACAGTGTGTATTAACCCTTCACTGGCACAGAGAGTAGCACAGTGTGTATTAACCCTTCACTAGCACAGAGAGCAGCACAGTGTGTATTAACCCTTCACTAACACAGAGAGCAGCACAGTGTGTATTAACCCTTTCACTGGCACAGAGAGCAGCACAGTGTGTATTAACCCTTCACTAGCACACAGAGCAGCACAGTGTGTATTAACCCTTCACTAGCACAGAGAGTTGCACAGTGTGTATTAACCCTTCACTAGCACAGAGAGCAGCACAGTGTGTATTAACCCTTCACTAGAACAGAGAGCAGCACAGTGTGTATTAACCCTTCACTAGAACAGAGAGTTGAACAGTGTGTATTAACCCTTCACTGGCACAGAGAGCAGCACAGTGTGTATTAACCCTTCACTAGCACACAGAGCAGCACAGTGTGTATTAACCCTTCACTGGCACAGAGAGCAGCACAGTGTGTACTAACCCTTCACTGGCACAGAGAGCAGCACAGTGTGTATTAACCCTTCACTAGCACAGAGAGCAGCACAGTGTGTATTAACCCTTCACTAGAACAGAGAGTTTCACAGTGTGTATTAACCCTTCACTAAGACAAAGAGCAGGACAGTGTGTATTAACCCTTCACTGGCACAGAGAGCAGCACAGTGTGTATTAACCCTTCACTGACACAGAGAGCAGCACAGTGTGTATTAACCCTTCACTGGCACAGAGAGCAGCACAGTGTGTATTAACCCTTCACTGGCACAGAGAGCAGCACAGTGTGTATTAACCCTTCACTGGCACAGAGAGCAGCACAGTGTGTATTAACCCTTCACTGGCACAGAGAGCAGCACATTGTGTATTAACCCTTCACTAGCACAGAGAGCAGCACAGTGTGTATTAACCCTTCACTAGTACAGAGAGCAGCACAGTGTGTATTAACCCTTCACTGGCACAGAGAGCAGCACAGTGTGTATTAACCCTTCACTAGCACAGAGATTAGCACAGTGTGTATTAACCCTTCACTAGCACAGAGAGCAGCACAGTGTGTATTAACCCTTCACTGGCACAGAGAGCAGCACAGTGTGTATTAACCCTTCACTGGCACAGAGAGCAGCACAGTGTGTATTAACCCTTCACTGGCACAGAGAGCAGCACAGTGTGTATTAACCCTTCACTGGCACAGAGAGTAGCACAGTGTGTATTAACCCTTCACTAGCACAGAGAGCAGCACAGTGTGTATTAACCCTTCACTAGCACAGAGAGCAGCACAGTGTGTATTAACCCTTTCACTGGCACAGAGAGCAGCACAGTGTGTATTAACCCTTCACTGGCACAGAGAGCAGCACAGTGTGTATTAACCCTTCAGTAGCACAGAGAGTTGCACAGTGTGTATTAACCCTTCAGTAGCACAGAGAGTTGCACAGTGTGTATTAACCCTTCAATAGCACAGAGAGCAGCACAGTGTGTATTAACCCTTCACTAGCACAGAGAGCAGCACAGTGTGTATTAACCCTTCACTAGCACAGAGAGCAGCACAGTGTGTATTAACCCTTCACTGGCACAGAGAGCAGCACAGTGTGTATTAACCCTTCACTGGCACAGAGAGCAGCACAGTGTGTATTAACCCTTCACTGGCACAGAGAGCAGCACAGTGTGTACTAACCCTTCACTGGCACAGAGAGCAGCACAGTGTGTATTAACCCTTCACTGGCACAGAGAGTTGCACAGTGTGTATTAACCCTTCACTAGCACAGAGAGTAGCACAGTGTGTATTAACCCTTCACTAGCACAGAGAGCAGCACAGTGTGTATTAACCCTTCACTGGCACAGAGAGCAGCACAGTGTGTATTAACCCTTTACTAGCACATAGAGTAGCACAGTGTGTATTAACCCTTCACTAGCACAGAGAGCAGCACAGTGTGCATTAACCCTTCACTAGCACAGAGAGCAGCACAGTGTGTATTAACCCTTCACTAGGACAGAGAGCAGCACAGTGTGTATTAACCCTTCACTGGCACAGAGAGTAGCACAGTGTGTATTAACCCTTCACTGGCACAGAGAGCAGCACAGTGTGTATTAACCCTTCACTAGCACAGAGAGCAGCACAGTGTGTATTAACTCTTTCACTGGCACAGAGAGCAGCACAGTGTGTATTAACCCTTTCACTGGCACAGAGAGCAGCACAGTGTGTATTAACCCTTCATTTGCACAGAGAGCAGCACAGTGTGTATTAACCCTTCACTAGCACAGAGAGTTGCACAGTGTGTAATAACCCTTCACTAGCACAGAGAGCAGCACAGTGTGTATTAACCCTTCACTAGCACAGAGAGCAGCACAGTGTGTATTAACCCTTCACTAGCACAGAGAGCAGTACAGTGTGTATTAACCCTTTCACTGGCACAGAGAGCAGCACAGTGTGTATTAACCCTTCACTAGCACAGAGAGCAGTACAGTGTGTATTAACCCTTCACTGGCACAGAGAGCAGCACAGTGTGTATTAACCCTTCACTAGCACAGAGAGTTGCACAGTGTGTATTAACCCTTCACTAGCACAGAGAGCAGCACAGTGTGTATTAACCCTTCACTAGCACAGAGAGCAGCACAGTGTGTATTAACCCTTCACTAGCACAGAGAGCAGTACAGTGTGTATTAACCCTTCACTGGCACAGAGAGCAGCACAGTGTGTATTAACCCTTCACTGGCACAGAGAGCAGCACAGTGTGTATTAACCCTTCACTAGCACAGAGAGTTGCACAGTGTGTATCAACCCTTCACTAGCACAGAGAGCAGCACACTGTGTATTAACCCTTCACTAGCACAGAGAGCAGCACAGTGTGTATTAACCCTTCACTGGCACAGAGAGCAGCACAGTGTGTATTAACCCTTCACTAGCACAGAGAGTAGCACAGTGTGTATTAACCCTTCACTAGCACAGAGAGCAGCACAGTGTGTATTAACCCTTCACTGGCACAGAGAGTAGCACAGTGTGTATTAACCCTTCACTAGCACAGAGAGCAGCACAGTGTGTATTAACCCTTCACTAGCACAGAGAGCAGAACAGTGTGTATTAACCCTTTCACTGGCACAGAGAGCAGCACAGTGTGTATTAACCCTTCACTGGCACAGAGAGCAGCACAGTGTGTATTAACCCTTCACTAGCACAGAGAGTTGCACAGTGTGTATTAACCCTTCACTAGCACAGAGAGCAGCACAGTGTGTATTAACCCTTCACTAGCACAGAGAGCAGCACAGTGTGTATTAACCCTTCACTAGAACAGAGAGTTGAACAGTGTGTATTAACCCTTCACTGGCACAGAGAGCAGCACAGTGTGTATTAACCCTTCACTAGCACAGAGATCAGCACAGTGTGTATTAACCCTTCACTGGCACAGAGAGCAGCACAGTGTGTATTAACCCTTCACTGGCACAGAGAGCAGCACAGTGTGTATTAACCCTTCACTAGCACAGAGAGCAGCACAGTGTGTATTTACCCTTCACTGGCACAGAGAGTAGCACAGTGTGTATTAACCCTTCACTAGCACAGAGAGTAGCACAGTGTGTATTAACCCTTCACTAGCACAGAGAGCAGCACAGTGTGTATTAACCCTTCACTGGCACAGAAAGCAGCACAGTGTGTATTAACCCTTCACTGGCACAGAGAGCAGCACAGTGTGTATTAACCCTTCACTAGCACAGAGAGCAGCACAGTGTATAAACCCTTCACTGTTACAGAGAGTAGCACAGTGTGTATTAACCCTTCACTAGCACAGAGAGCAGCACAGTGTGTATTACCCCTTCACTAGCACAGAGAGCAGCACCGTGTGTATTAACCCTTTCACTGGCACAGAGAGCAGCACAGTGTGTATTAACCCTTCACTAGCACAGAGAGCAGTACAGTGTGTATTAACCCTTCACTGGCACAGAGAGCAGCACAGTGTGTATTAACCCTTCACTAGCACAGAGAGTTGCACAGTGTGTATTAACCCTTCACTAGCACAGAGAGCAGCACAGTGTGTATTAACCCTTCACTAGCACAGAGAGCAGCACAGTGTGTATTAACCCTTCACTAGCACAGAGAGCAGCACAGTGTGTATTAACCCTTCACTGGTACAGAGAGTAGCACAGTGTGTATTAACCCTTCACTAGCACAGAGAGTAGCACAGTGTGTATTAACCCTTCACTAGCACAGAGAGCAGCACAGTGTGTATTAACCCTTCACTAGCACAGAGAGCAGTACAGTGTGTATTAACCCTTCACTAGCACAGAGAGCAGCACAGTGTGTATTAACCCTTCACTAGAACAGAGAGTTGAACAGTACTTAGAATCCCATTGCCTGGCACAAACAGCTGAATAATAAAAGGACAACATTTATAACAATTATAAACTTTTTAAGAAGACCAGAAAGTGACTAAAACGTTTTATCACACAATACACACAGCCTGACTCACTCACCCAGTAACAGCTGCACAGGAAGTAAATGGGAGGGGAACAACAGAATAGAACATTTTATATACGGTTTCTCAATCTTACATATTAATAATTGCATGAAGGAATTTTGAACCTTAAGGTGGTGCGTTACATTGATGGATAAAAGTATATTATTTACTCGATAGATGCACTAAATCCAATACGTGCAAATTCCAGCAATACTTTAGGTCCGAGGTAATTTACCTGCAAGATACTGTGAGCCATTTTCATTATTGGTCGAGCTGTTATGAGTTTTTAAAGTGCACACATTTACACAACAAATTCTTTTATCTAGTACAGTGTTAATAAAAGTTATGTTTTAAAATTCCCCCCCCCCCCCCCCCCTCAACCCTTTGGTTTCTAGTGGTAATTATTGAAATTTCATTCAAACTACAACCTTTTCTTTGGGAACTGAAGTGCATTCTTTCAGTCTCCATCCCCCTTGGGATATAGACTATATGTGTCACTAGTATAGTTTCTTGCACAAGCACTCAAGGTCATAAGGTATATATGGATATACCCATTAAAAACACACAACTGAATATAAGTAAATAATTATATGTTGGTATCCAAATACAGTTGTATAAAAGATACATTGACTTTAAATAATTTCAATTTGTTATATATTCTGACACTGAATTGAGCGTTCCCTTCCTTACTAGTTTAGTGCTTCTGCTATTTGTGTTAAACTAATTACTACATATTCCTATATTCATATAGGATTCCAGCAATCACAGCACACACTATCTATATTTCAAAGCTATGGCTAACAAATTTGAGACCGATAGACAAACAAGGGAGCAAAAAAGACTTGCTGATATGAATGATGTGTTTAATAATGCATCAACCATTAGTACAGATACTACTCCCAACAATTTAGATACTCTATTAAGTGAATTACACAAAAATCTTTTTAAACAAGACAAACTCTGGTGGGACAAACAATTCTGTGAGCAATATATCCAGAGGAACTTGATACCAAGAGGCTTAAGGATACAACTCTTCCCAGCATTCAAATTCAAACAAAAAAATCTGAGTATAGAATGGGAAGAAGCCCTAAGCGAATGCTCTGTTAAATTAATGAAAATCCTTATCAAGCACGACTCCTCTGAATATGAGAGACTGGAAGAAATAATCCAGAGTCAAAATGAGCAATTGAAGCAATTTGAGCAAATGCAAGAATTTGAAATTACATATAAAAAATACGAAAAAGAATTAGATAAGTACGAAAATGAAATCAAGACAACCAAAAAGGGCAAGTTACAAAGAGATATACAGGATTTCAACAACAATAAAGTATACAAATGGCGAAATAAAACCAATGTAACTAACTTCAGATCCCAGAGAAGAGTTAATATAGTTGAAACCGATATATCTGATACAGACAATGATGACACAGACAACAATGATCAAGAAAGAGTACCTCAACCATCCACCTCCAGCAATACAAATATAGTAGAAAACAGAAAAAGAAAGTATTTTTTAGAAGAAGACTCAAGTACCGATTCCGAACCACCAGAAGAGGCGGGTGGAAAAAACAAAAGACAAACCAGAAACAAAAAGAACCAGAAAGACAAACAACAGACAAACAAACCACCCAAAAGAAATCCGAGCCCATTCTCCCAAATAAGGATGAGAAACTAAGAATTATAAATCTATCTAATCGGACTCTAACCTCTCTTCACATCAATGTGCTATCTAAAGGCTTGTCCTTCTGCCCACATAATAATCTGGACAAATTCGAGGCAGTTAAAGATATACAACTGTTTCTGCGCAAGCTTCTTCTAAAAAGACATTTCTCCAATAAAGAACCAGATATGTCATCTGTTGACTGGACTGAAGACGAATTGGAATCCATACAAATATTAAACGATCTTAATTCAGAACAAGAGGAAAGCGAAAGACCTAACTGGCGAAAGACGCTGAAAACTAAATCAAAATATGTTCCTCACAATAATACATGCCCAAACATAGAAGTCTTCAACCAAATTGTATGTCAAAGTATCAACAAGCTGGATATTACTGCTAAACATCAAAATCTATCTAAAAAGGAAAGAGATACTCTGCCTGAAATGGAATCCTGGAATGACGTCATAATCCGCAATGCTGACAAGGGTGGCAACATCGTAATATGGCCAATAGAAATGTATCTGGAAGAGGCTAATCTCCAATTGAAGAATAAAATCTGCTATAAAGAACTGTGGAGCAACCCGACAGCAGACTTCCACGCACAATACAATAAATTGATCGACTCAGCCTTTAAAAATGGCCTAATCAACACCAAGGAAAAGAAGTTCCTGACTATCGCACATCCAAAAGTCGCAACATTTTATTTAATCCCTAAAGTCCATAAAAACAGCCAAAAACCACCTGGTAGACCCATCGTTTCGGGCAATGAAAACATGACAGAAAAGACGAGTCAATATGTAGATTTAAGATTAAGACCATTTCTGACACAGCTATCTTCCTATGTGAAAGACACCATGGAAGTACTACAAATAATACAGGATATTAATATTTCCAAAAACACCTGGCTAGTCTCTTGTGACGTGGAATCCCTGTATACCAGCATTGATCACAAACTAGGATTGCATGCTATTCAATATTTTCTCAATATGTCATCTGATGAAAGCCCTGACCATAACCAATTCACAATCAATCTGCTCAAATTTGTATTAACCAAAAACTATTTTCTCTTCAACAATAAATTCTACCTCCAAACCCAGGGTACTGCCATGGGCACGGCTTGTGCCCCCACCTACGCAAATTTATTCCTGGGGTGGTGGGAGCAAACTACAGTATTCTGTGATACAAATGATGAATACTCAGACAAGATCCCAGTGTGGATTCGATACATAGACGACATCCTCTTCCTTTGGGAAGGTACTGAAAAAGATCTAGATACCTTTCTATTGAAGTTAAATCAGAACAACTTGAACATCCGATTAACTCATCACAAAAGTCAGACAAATATCTCCTTCCTGGATCTACTAATCAGTAAGGAAGAGGATGGCTCTCTAAGCACAGACTTGTATCGAAAAGAAACAGCCACTAATAATGTCCTATATGCTACCAGTGCCCATGCACCCAACACTACAAAATCTCTACCAGTTGGAGAATTTTTGAGATTAAGGAGAAATTGCTCACAAGACGAGACCTTCAAGATGAGAGCCACAGAATTGGAAAACCGTTTACTGTTAAGAGGCTACAGTAAGAGATCTATTCACAAGGCTAAAACTAGAGCATTAAAGACTGCAAGATCTGAATTATTAAAAACAAAAAACAAAAAAGGTGACAACAAAACCAAACTAGTTTTAACGTACAGTCAGCAAACGCAGCAAATTGTGAATATAATCAACAACAACTGGCATATACTACAAGCTGACCCCCTCCTTAAAGATGTAATAGGAGATAGGGTACAACTAAGCTATAGGAGAAGCAGAAATTTAAAGGAAATGCTTAGCCCCAGCCACTTTGTACAAAAAAACACTAAAACTAGACCGGCAGAACGAGGTTCGTTCTTATGTGGCAACTGCTCCTCGTGTGGTAACATGGCTAAAAAGAAATCCATCATTGATAGGTTTGGTAAACACCACCACATCAAGAGTTATATCAATTGCAATTCAAGTGGAGTAATATATGTTCTCGAGTGTAAATGTCCCAGAATATACATTGGTATGACCACGAGAACCTTACATACTCGACTAATGGAACATCTGTGAAATATTCGCAATGCCCCGAAAGATCTATCGAAAAACAAAAAAATCACATCCGTAGCTTCTTACTTCTTTAAATACCACCAATCTAAAACCTCTGAATTAAAATGCTTCGGAATTCAGAAGATCTCCTTGGGACTAAGAGGAGGCGATCTGGAAACAGCGCTACTCAAAGCAGAAGCTAAGTGGATATACTTAATGGATAGTGTATATCCTAAAGACATGAATGAACAGAACAATTACTCTATGTTCATATGAACGAACAGATCATCATTGGCATTTATAATTAAACATATTAAATTATAGTAAAGATATCAAACAGTACAGATGTTACAAAATGACATTTGTTTTATACCAATTTATGAACAGTATGCCTAACACAAATCACTCAGCACAAAATATAAATCACAATATAATGACTGAAACATTATATCACTTATTCAATCATAAATCCTGATGGATTTTCACTTCACTCCCTCCAACACTTCACGTTTATATTCACTCTTATTTCTATTAGTGTTTGCGAATTCATCACTGTGTATCACACTTCCCCCCTTTATGTTGATTTCACAATAATAACTATATCACATTTTATGAACCCAGCTGTCACCAAGCAGTATACTTATAAAATAATCTTAACTGCAATTATGACTAATGCTACACATTTTTCACATTCAAATTTTCTTTTTTTATGTCACTCATTAAAACCCAACACACACCCGTTTCACCAGCAGATAAAATGGATTAGCACTTATATTATTACACCTCCATTGTTACTCAGGATCACTTACATCCTGTGGCCAGGAATTTGGCTTAAATCAGATTTCAGTATATATTTTTTAATTCCTCCATTTTTGCACCACCCCATCGACAACATTATTATTATTATGTTCATCCACCAATTGCTTCACACACTGCATCTTTCACTCACATAATCCCTAGATGCAGCATTTCACAAAAAAATTTAAAAAATAAAAAATAATAAAAACTTCACTCTCTAATCACTAACGTAAGAAGTCTGATAATAACATCTTTATTTCCACCCAAGCAAAGTAATCTTAATACTAAACTACAGTTTCTATCAAAGTAATTTTTGAATAGTTCTAATGCAAAAATAAACATGTAGACTGCCGCAATACAGACAGTAAGATCTGGACTCCGTGATAAAACTCTAAATTATAATATGTGAACTTTCGAGTATATACAAAGATGTTTGGTACAACTGACGAACGCTCTATGACTTTGGGCAAGAATAAAATATTAAATTCACTTTGAGTAGTATACTTCATTCTAAAAATCCTTTAAATGTAAGGATATGTGTATACGCTTCTAAGATAACACATGAACATTTTACAAGCTCAGCAAGATTCTATACAAAATCCGCTTTGAACAGTATATTTTACTGTGTGTTATGCTACCAAATTCTTGTCACTCAGTTAACCAATGTTCATTATAGAGTACGGTAAAAATGTTTCACTTACTGATGTCAATCACGTTCAGATTACGCCTCCCTTATCCTTCAGAGTCTTATGATTGGTCCAAGTTAAACCAATGGGCTGATGTCTACACATTTAAATACCCTTAGACGCCGGCGCGCGTCACCTTTGAAAAAGCCGAAAAGCTATCGGCGAAACATGTTAGGGATGGGTATCTGTTAATACCCTGTTTTCTTTTTTAATGGCATAACAAAACTCAAATTAGTTTAAGAATTCAGTGGCAACTTGTTTAATCTAAAGGACCGTATCAGTATTTCTAGTATTATCCTTAATTGATAGTGACACATGTTTAAGGGCAAGTTACTGGTTAATTCCCAAAAAATTACAATTGCTAGTCCTCTACAGTGGCTGCTTCGGCATCCGCCAAGGGGGAGTTACCTGTTACTATTATAAAGTTATAACTGTTAGTCGCTCACATTGACAGCTCCAGCTAGTGCATTGAGGACAATATTACGTATATTTAACTGTAACAACGGCTGGCTGTAGACATATGTATTGGTGCGGGCCGTTTTAAAACAGAGCACTTGAAAGCTGTTTATAAATGGTATTCTATATTCGTAAGCATTACTGCACGCAAACCAGAACAAATCACTAAGCTAAATACCCAAAACAGTGCCCCTCATATGTCAAGGTTGAACACCGTATGTTTTAGAGGCTAGTCACTGTGCTGAAGCATACTCGATAGCGGTGAAATTGTCTCACCTTAGCTATCTTAATTATTACATTTAAAACATCACAATATATGAGGTGACAGCCGCAATTTAAAGCAGTCCACAAATATTTGCAAACAAGTGGGCGAGCACTAACTTAACAGAATTATTAAGCCACTGTGCAAGGCTATCTGATACAACAGCCGATTAGTAAAGCCTGATAACAAATGTCACTAATTGTAAATTTTTAAGTCACATGATAATTATCCATCAGTGTTAATCCAGACGATAATCATTGAAGTTTATAACTGGTGAAACATGAACACCATTATTTATCAAAACGCTAACCCTTGAGATAAGTTGCGCTACAGTACATTAAGCACCTTCATATGTTATACATGAATTAAATCCATCTAGAATTTATGGTACAACATCAGCCTAACTATATTGTATACATAAGTACATATGTTCAGGCAATCTTAGCCATTCTCCATATTCCATTGAATAATAAAATGGAATGGTGAATGTGTATTATTAACCCTACATATGTTTAAACAGTATAATCTACCACAATATGAATGAGTAGATCAGAATTGAGACCTATCCGTATTTTAGAACTTTAAATTATTGGGGACTGAGTATTCCAACAGAAGGAGTGAATGATTCATGCATATGGAAAAGTCTACCTCCCTTAATATTTCCTAAAATAAGTATAATTCTATACAACATTTAGAATTATTTCTTTGAGATACAAGTCCCTATATTATTGACCTCCAACTATTGTGGGATAGCTTTAGTATCTAAGAAGATAACAATAAGGGATAGAAACCAATATCCCCCTTCTAGATATAGTCTCCTAAGTAACCACTTTACCAGACTAATGTGCATTCTATATACGGTTTCTCAATCTTACATATTAATAATTGCATGAAGGAATTTTGAACCTTAAGGTGGTGCGTTACATTGATGGATAAAAGTATATTATTTACTCGATAGATGCACTAAATCCAATACGTGCATATTCCAGCAATACTTTAGGTCCGAGGTAATTTACCTACAAGATACTGTGAGCCATTTTCATTATTGGTCGAGCTGTTATGTGTTTTTAAAGTGCACACATTTACACAACAAATTCTTTTATCTAGTACAGTGTTAATAAAAGTTATGTTTTAAAATTCCCCCCCCCCCTCAACCCTTTGGTTTCTAGTGGTAATTATTGAAATTTCATTCAAACTACAACCTTTTCTTTGGGAACTGAAGTTCTACCTAAGTGCATTCTTTCAGTCTCCATCCCCCTTGGGATATAGACTGTATGTGTCACAAGGTACAAGATCTGTTGCTCAGTATGCCATTAAGTTCTGTACGCTTGCCGCAGAGGTAGGTTGGAACAATGAAGCCCTTGTTGCCGCCTTCGTTCATGGGCTCTCTGATGCGATTAAAGACGAAGTTGCTGCCAGAGATTTACCAGAAGATCTCGAGGCATTGGTGTCTTTTTTTATCCTAATTGACATCAGACTAAGTGAGAGGCCCTCTTTCAAGGAGCGCTTGTGGAAGCCTCCTGTTCCGTTGTCTCCTACGTGTTCGTTCCCACCCATGCCTCCCTCTCCTCCCATGCCTCATGGTCCCAAGTCACTAGGTACTGCTGAGCCAATGCAGTTGGGATTCACGTGTCTCTCAGCGGTGGAGAGGGCCTTTAGGAGGAGGGAGGGGTTCTGCCTCTATTGTGGGTTACAGGGCCACCTTTTGAAGTCTTGTCCTACACGGCTGGGAAATGCTCACACCTAAGGTCCTGTTGGGGGCAGACCTTGGGTGGTTTATCCTCATCCCCGGAACCGCTAAAGGAGAAACCTTTGGTCATGGTTGTCCTTTCCTGGGTGAACTCCTGCATAGTCACCCAGGCTCTTGTTGACTCCGGTGCTGTGGGCTATTTCATTGACAGTGCTTTTGTATCAAAGCACTCCATTCCTGTATTGCCTCGGTCTGTTCTGTTTGCTATTGAGGCCATTGATGGCAAGCCCGCACTCGTTACTCACGAAACTGCTCGTTATCCATGGCTCTTGGGGCTCTCCATTTTGAAACCCTCCAGTTCCAGGTGATAAACTCTCTGCATTTTCCGGTTGTTCTGGGTTATCCCTGGCTCCAAAAGCACAATCCCAGTCTCGACTGGCGCAGGTCTGAAATTTTGTTGTGGTCTCCACAATGTATTTCCACTTGTCTTCGGAAACCAGTTAAAGTCTTGTGCACTTCTTCGGTATCTCAATTGCCAGAGGAGTAGCAAGAGTTCCTAGATGTTTTTGACTAGGTGCATGCCGGTACGTTGCCTTCTCACCGGTCTTACGATTGTGCCATAAACCTGCAATCCGGAGTCATTCCTCCTCTGGGCCAGGTTTACCCTCTGTCTATTGCGGAGAATTGAGCTATGGAGGAGTATTTTGCTGATGCTCTGTTGTGGGGGATAATCCACAAATCCTGCTCTCCTGCAGGGGCTGGCTTCTTCGTTGCAAAGAAAAGTGTGGCGAGTTAAGACCATGCATGGTTTTTTTTTTAAAATAATTTTTCTTTTATTTAAATCCAGCATAAAGTCACAATACAAAACTCAAATAGAGAAAAAACATACTTCAACATTTTTCCTTTCTTATCCTTTTGCACCACACAGGGTCAACACATTTTATGTTATACACTCTCATAAAAAAAAGAAAAAAAAAAATAATACTGTGATTTATAATATTTCCCAAAAAACAATTTAAATGCTGGACTTTTATTTTTCCCTTCTCCCCTGAAGGGGGAAGGAGGCAAAGAACCGAACAGGCTAACAAAATATAACAAACAAAGAACAAAAAAGAAAAGAAGAGAGGGAAAAAGAAAGAAAAGAGGAAAGAAAAGAGGAAAAAAAAAAAAAAAAGGAAAACAAACCCCCCCTTTACCCACCCCCTGCAACCTACCCGATATACTCTTTCAAAAATCTTGATTCCATGCCTGGGGGAAAACATTTAATAAAGTCAGTTCAGCAAAACTAATTGATTGCAAAAATGGGTAAAGAATCCGTTTTTGGAGTGGTCTCGGATAAGTTAGGATAGGTGGAGTCCATCTCCATAAAAAATTCTTAATCCTAATTTCTGTCGCATCTTTAAGATGATATGATTCAAATACTATTTGTTCCTGAATACATTTAAAGATCAACGATAACCCTGGTACTTGCTTAGCCTTCCAATTTTTAAGTAAACAAGCTCTAACCAAGAGTATAATAGTATTAAGGCTATTTATAGTACTATTACTAATAGCATTTTGTGGGGGAACCAAGAGCAAAACATCCTCCAAAGATAATCCTATTGATACTTTGTATAGTTTATTAAACCAGAAAATTATCTTAACCCATAACTGTCTCACTTTAGGGCAAGACCAAAACATATGGCCTGTATCCGCTTTGTTATTCGAACAACGTGGACATCTGCTGTCTAATGTTATATAAAACCTAGATAATCTAAGCGGGGATAGATAAAAATTATTAATCAATTTCATGTGAGATTCCTTTATGCCCATTGAAACTTTACATTTATGGAGAGAATCAAAACTCTGTTTTATTTTTTTATGATCCAATGTAGGAATTAGTGAGGACCAAGAATTACAGATGTTATCTAGATATAGCAAGCCTTGTTTATTCAGCATAATATCATATAACAATGAGATTGAAGAATCTCCTACCAAGAATTTTTTAATACATAGTTTAACATCTGACCATGCAATTGATAAAGGGAAAAGCCAATTTTGTGAAACGAAAAAATGGCGAATTTGGAAATAGGCAAACAAATTCACTTTAGGCAACTCATATTTATTAAACAAAGACCCAGATGTCTGCATTTGATGATTTCCATCTAATAACTGATTCACAAAAACTAACCCTTTTTGTGCCCATTCTTTAAATACTTTCTGATACATCCCTGGTAAAAAAACTGGGATTACCAACAATAGGTAAAAATTCAGAAAATGTAAAATCTATACCAAGATATTTACAAAGCTTTTGCCAAGCAATAATTATGTTTTTAACTGTGAAAAGTCCAGAAACATTCTGAGGTAACTTATGTGCCGGAAAGTGCAAAATGGCCTTCAATGAAAATGGCGTGATTAAAAAAGTTTCTAAGTCTTCTGATGAAACAATACTAGTTCCAGCTAGCCAGTCTACCGCTATTTTAACCATTGCCACCAAATTGTATAATTTAAGATTAGGGAGAGCCAGGCCAGCCGATTCAGATTTTTGCATGAGTCTAAGAAGGGATATACAAGGTTTCTTATTATTCCATATGAATCTAGAGAACTGCGAATACATCTTCTTTAAATCTTTATTTGAGATAAATAATGGGAGATTCTGAAGAGGATAAAGAAGGCGTGGAAATATAATAGATTTTATTAAATTAATCTTGGCCATAATTGACAGCGGAAATACGTCCCATAGCTGCAAGTCCCTTGCAATTTTTTGAAACAAAGGCTCAAAATTCGCTTTATACCATTGAGTCGGATTCTTATGCAAAACTAAACCCAGATACTTAATAGTATCCACCACCTTAAACGGTATATTGGGCATAGACGATATATTACCTATACACATTAACTCGCTTTTTTCTAAATTGATCCTATATCCTGAAAAGGAGCTAAAGTCATCAAGAGCTTGCAAGATAGCCGGTATAGAATGTTGAAAATCGGCTAAAAAAATCAAAACATCATCAGCATACAGTAACGTTTGGAGTTTCTAGGGGCCCATCTGCACTCCTATCAGAATATCTCTAAGACGTATTGCTAACGGTTCAAGAGCGATATTGAATAATAATGGCGACAGTGGACAGCCCTGTCTAGTGCCTCGCTGTAAAACTATCTTAGGAGACAAAGATCCGTTAATAAGTAGAAATGATACTGGTTTTGAATACAATCTCGCTATAAATTGTGTGAACTTGCCTTTAAGCCCAAAATTATCTAACGCCCTGAAAAGATACTGCCATACAATGGAGTCAAACGCTTTGACTGCGTCCAATGATAAGATCGCTACATCACGCAATAAAGGTTTCTTGCTATTTTGATCTATGTTCCAAGCATAATCAAGAAAATTTATAAGCTTGCGGATATTTTTTGTAGAATTCCTAGCAATCATGAACCCTGTCTGATCAGGGTGAATAATTTTGTGAAGGCATAAAGAAAGCCTAGAAGATATAATGGCCATTAAAATCTTGTAATCTGAATTAAGCACATAAATTGGCCTATAAGAGGCAGGATCTTCCGGATTTTTACCTTTCTTTAAAACTAGCGATATATTGGCTGCAGAGGAAAAACTCGAAATCGTATCATCCGATGCTAAATAATAATTAAACAATTTTTCCAATATTGGCATAAGATCTTCACCAAGACATTTATAGAACTCAGCTGGCAGCCCATCTGGGCCTGCCGCTTTGTTCAATTTAAGATTATCAATAGCATTTCTCAGTTCATCTATAGAGATAGGTGCATTGATAAGCATTAGATCGTCAGGATGTATTTGAGGTATCTTTATTCTAGTCCAAAACTTTTCCTGATTTGACTCATTTGATTCTATTCTGGAATACAGTTGCTGGTAATAGGAAAAAAAAACCTCAGAAATTTCTCTCGATTCAGTAAAGCGAGCACTCAAGGTCTGAATAGCAAGAATCGTATTTTTTTTCTTCCTTATTTTAGTTAACCTAGCAAGATGCTTAGCTGAACATCCATGAAAACCTTTAAAATGCAGGCTAATTTTGGCTTCTTCCTCTAGCGTTCTTTTCTTTAAAAATAGGTCTCTCTCTCTCCTATTTTCCAGATACTTCTTCCAGTTAGCTATCGAACGATCAACACAATATCTTCTGTAAGAATTCCTCACTCTATTAGTAATCTGAATTTCCCAAGCTCTATTCTTTTTCTTAACTAAACTTATATAAGCCTGAATTTCTCCCCTAATCACCGTTTTGAAGGCCTCCCAAAATACTTCGGGTTTTTCAGCATAATTCATATTATGATAACAATATTCCTGCCATACGGATTTCAACTTGTTAATAAATTTAGGATTAGAACATAAATATCTGGGGAAAAAGAATCTAGGTGTAAAAGGTCTATTTTCAGTTATTGGGAGAAATAAAGAGATAATCGCATGATCAGATATTATGATATCTCCCACCTCTGCTTCTAGCTTGTGGACCACAAGAATTTCAGATATTAGGAAAAGATCTATTCGAGAAAATGTTCTATGTACTTTTGACTCACATGAGAAGCTCTGTATATCAGGATTCTTGATTCGCCATACATCAGCCAGTTTTAACATTTGACAAAATTGCTTCAAAAATTTTGCATTTCTGTTATATTGTATTCTATTTTTACTGGAAAGTCTATCCAACGCAGGGCATAAAGTTGCATTAAAATCCCCTCCTAATATAATAGCTTCGGAGATAAAAGGAATTAGTTTTGCTCTTATTTCCTCCCAAAACGCTCTAGAGAATGTGTTAGGGGCGTAAATATTACATAGTACAAGATTTACATTTTTGATTTGAATTTGCATCAAGATAAATCTAGCCGCTGGATCTATTTCTACTTTAATCACCTTATACTCCAAATCTTTATGTAGAAGAATCACTACCCCACACTTTCTAGGACTCCCAGATGAGGAAATAACTTCCCCCACCCATTTAATTCTCAGTTTAGCAGCTTCTTGTGCATTAATATGTGTCTCTTGGAGAAAGACAATATCCGGTTTATTTTTAGCTAATGTTTTGATAATCACCTTACGCTTACTGGGGGAGGAAATACCCCCTACATTCCATGACAAAAATCTAATTCCTTCAGTCATTAAAACTCTTTAACAGATACTCTGTAAGTAGAATTACTAGATCAATTATATATCGGTGGAGGCACACAGGGGTGAGGTGAAGGGGAGGAGAAAAAAAAAAAAAAAAAAAGAAAGAGGAAAAAAAAAAAAAGAGAAAACAAGAAAAAACATACAGTAATTTCAACCTAGCAAAAGCATTCATATTTGATAATTCTGATCTCTACTAAATAAATTTACTGAAAGCTATTATGAACAGCTATGCAATACCTAGATACTTCCTAATTTCAGTGACATCATTAAAGACTAATTTAGCATCTCCATCCTCCACTAGTATACGTGCTGGATACAGCAGGTGCGCTTTAATACCTTTGTTGATTAATTGTGTACAATATGGGGCCATTAATCTCCTTTTGGAGGAGGTCTCCGCTGAAAAGTCTTGAAATAATAATACTTTGTTATTTCCAAATACAGGGGGATCATTTTTTTTAATAAAATTTTAGCAGTTCTATTTTATCTTGAAATTTTAAAAACTTGGCTATGCACAATCTATTTTTTATGGTACCGTCAGGACCTGCTCTTTTAGGGCCAAGTCTATGTGCTCTCTCAATTATAAGCGGTAACATGTGCGTTGGCATACCTAGTGCTTGGGGTAAAGTATAAGAGAAAAACTTAGATAAATCCTCATATTCAGGTTTTTCGGGTAGGCCCACTAATCTGATATTATTACGCCTGGAGCGATCTTCCAGATCCTCCAGGCGTAACTGCATATTTTTAATTTTAGAGTCTTGTTTATGGATTATGGATTCCTGTACATTCATTTGGTCTTCTAAGTCAGAGATTCTACTTTCGGCTTCAAGTAGCCTAGTTGAAAACTGCCTGACTTCGGTGGATAATGAATTTATTTCCGATGAGATAGTACCTAATTCTTTTTTAATAGACTCAAATTGAGGAGAGAATAAATCTGTTAATTTAGATAACAGGACATGATAATCCAAAGTTACCCCAGTAGGGTCATTTAAACTGTCAGAACTAGAATCAGTTATTCTGTTTTTCTTATCTTTAGCTTTCACTGGCATTTTGGGCGAATTAGATTTCACCTGGGTGCAGAATTTTTCCATTAAAATTTAAAGAAGGAAAATAACATGTGAAAAAAATAAAAAACAAAACCTGTGAATAGTGCAGATATATAATCTATAAATATTACATAATGTAAGAGCTTTTATAGCTTCAATGTTACTCAAAAGAAAAGCCGCAGCTTGTGCTCATCTGGAACAAACGTGATTTTTTTTTTTTTTTTTTTAAAGTTTTATGTTTTTTCTAGTGAAGAAAAAGAAGAAGAAGAGCCAGTGATGTCAATTTAACTAGGTCTGACCAGTTAATTAAAATATGACTGTAATATAACTTATCCTGATTAGTCTAATATATTACCAAGATCTAGCGATCAATATAGACAGTTTATGCTTATTATTTCAACGTATATGTATAGTTAAACATATAGCTTAGCTATAATGAAATGATACTTTGATTCTCAAGATAGATACCACCTTAAATAAACAAGACCTTAAATAAATGACCGCCTCAAGGGAGCTACGGTCTTTACCAAACTTGATTTGAGAGGAGCGTACAATCTCATTAGGATCAAGGAGAGCCACGAATGGAAAACAGCATTTAATACCAGGAGTGGGCATTATGAGTATCTTGTAATGCCCTTTGTCCTACGTAATGCTCCTGCTGTTTTCCAGGAATTTATTAATGATGTCCTACGAGATATGTTGCAACAGTGTGTTGTGGTGTACTTAGAAGACATCCTCATACACTCACCCTTGAGGCTCATCGTTCTGATGTTACACGGGTTCTTCAGAGACTACGTGACAATGGCCTGTTTTGTAAACTTGAGAAATGTGAGTTCCATCAGACTCAAGTAACTATCCTAGGTTATGTTATCTCTGTTGCAGGGTTCTCCATGGACCCTGACAAGTTGTCTGCAGTGGCCTCGCCCAGTTGGTCTTCGGTCTATTCAACTTTTTTTGGGGTTCGCAAATTACTATAAAAAGTTTATTAAAAACTTTTCTTCCTTGGTCAAACCTATCACAGACATGACCCATAAAGAGAATGATCCACTCCATTGGACACTGCCATTAAGGCCTTTGATAGTCTTAAGACTGCCTTTTCTGCTGCTCCAGTTCTGGCTCATCCTAACCCTGTCTTGACTTTTGTTCTTGAGGTTGATGCATCTGAGACTGGAGTAGGTGCCCTCTTGTCTCAACAGTCCTACGCCTGACGGTTCCTTGCATCCATGTGGTTTCTTCTCTAAGAAATTGTCTCCAGCGGAGTGCAATTATGAAATTGGCGACAGGGAATTACTGGCCATAATTTTGGCACTCAAGGAATGGAGGCATCTTCTCGAGGGTACTAGCATGCCAGTGCTCATTCTTACTGACCACAAAAATTTAACTTATCTATCTGAAGCAAAACATTTGTCGCCCCGACAGGCCAGATGGGTGCTATTTTTGTCTCGTTTTAATTATGTGGTCTCCTACCTGCCTGGTAGTAAGAATGTTAGGGCTGATGCCCTCTCTTGACAATTTTCGCCTCTTTCCAAGGAGGAGTCTGTACCTACTCCAGTTATACCTCCTGAATATATTTTGGCTACCATACGTACTAATTTGACTTCTCCATGGGGGAGGAGATCCTGGCTGCATAAACCAATGCACCTCCTGAGAAACCTAGTGGTAAGTGTTTTGTTCCTGAGAATCTTCGAACTAAACTTTTGCACACTTACCATTATCCTAAAGCCGCAGGTCACCCAGGCAAGAACCAAACGATTTGGTCTGTCAGGCGACAATTCTGGTGGCCAGGTCTTCGTTCTGATGTTGCTGCGTATGTTGCCTCCTGCTCAGTTTGTGCACAGAATAAGACTCCTCGACGTCTTCCTGTGGGTCTTCTTCAACCTATTGCTAATGGTGAGCACCCTTGGACACATATTTCCATGGACTTTATTGTCGAGCTCCCTGTTTCCACTGGCAATACTGTTATCCATATGGTGGTTGACCGTTTTTCTAAAATGTCACATTGTATTCCCTTGAAGAAGTTGCCTACCGCTCAGGAGCTTGCTTCAATTTTTGCCCGGGAGGTCTTCCATTTACATGGGGTACCCAAGCAGATAGTGTCGGACCGGGGTAGCCAGTTTGTCTCCAGATTTTGGCGTTCCTTTTGTGCTCAAATGGGGATCCAGCTTTCCTTCTCCACGGCATATCACCCTCAATCCAATGGGGCTGCGGATCGGTCTAATCAAGCTCTGGAACCGTTCCTCCATTGCTATGTCTCAGATCACCACAATAATTGGTCTGAACTGTTACCTTGGGCAGAGTTTGCTCGTAATAGTGATATTAATTCTTCCTCCAAGTTATCCCCGTTCATGGCGAATTATGGGTTTCAACCATCCTTGTTGCCCGATTCATTCATGTCTCAGGGTATTCCGGCTTTGGAGCAGCATCTCTGGCAACTCCGTTCCATGTGGGTGCAGATTCAGGATTGCCTTCATCATTCTATGCAGCGCCAAAAGTTCCAGGCTGATCATAGGCGCCTGCATGCGCCGTCCTACCAGGTTGGTGAGTTTGGCTGTCCTCCCACAACTTGAACCTTCATGTACTTTCCAATAAACTGGCTCCCCATTATATTGGTCGTTTTCAAATACTCCAACAGGTCAATCGTGTGGCCTACGCTCTTGACCTTCCTCCTGCAATGCGCATCTCCAATGTTTTTCACGTCTCCCTCTTGAAACCATTGGTTTGTAATTGGTTTACCACTGTTTTGCCTCACCCCCATCCTATCTTTGTTGACAACCATGAAGAGTATGAGGTCAGCAGCATTATTGACTCTTGTATTTCCAGGGGCAGATTACAGTATTTGGTTCACTGGAGGGGCTATGGTCCGGAGGAGCATTCATGGGTTCCCTCCTCTGATGTTCATGCTTCCGCCCTCCTCCGTGCCTTCCATGCCCGTTTCCCCAATAAGCCTTTTGTCCTCCTGCAGGGGAGGGGTCATTGAGGGGAGGGGTACTGTCAGGGTTTTTTCCCTGTTTTGTTTGCCATGTGCTGCTGGCAGCCATTTTACTCACCTCTCTTGCTGACTCTGGTGCATACTGTGTGATGCTGCTCATTTCCTGCACTTCCTTTTATGGCCAGACTGGTGTACATCATCCGTGTGAGACAGGATGCAGTCTCAGAATTGTGATGTCATTCTTATTATTTAAAGTGCCTCTGTTCAGTATGCTTTGCCCTTGGGTTGTCTCAGACCTGTTTGTGATAGCTCCTGTGTATTACCTGGCTGTTTGATGTCCCTCCTGGTTCCTGATCCCTGGCTTGTTCCTGACTCTGCTGTTCTCCTTGTTCCTGACTCAGCTCATCTGACTATTTGCTTTGGTTCCTGACCCAGCTCATTTGACTACCAGCTCTGGTTTTGATTCCTGGCTTGTTATGTGGACTTTTTATGTGCACTTCTCATCTCAGTCTGATTCCTGGCACCCTGACAGACATACAAACCTGTGATGTAAACATATAAAAATACACACAAACATATATATATATATATATATATATATATATATATATATATATATATATATCACAATGTTGGGGACATGTATTACCATATCATCCATCACAGGTGCCATACTTATAATCTTTATACCCTTATTCATTTTTTTTTTTAGCCAGTGTTATAATAAAATAAATAGCAATCAATAATGATAAACTAATTCATCTGATATTGAGATCTTGAGTTTAATGTGAAAAAATGTATATATTACTGCGTGAAGTGCAATCCTCCTGTGATTACGATTATAACATGTTATGCTCTGTTCTAATCCCTCTGATTATCAGGATTCAGATCGTATATTTCTTGTAATGTTCCATTATTAAATCATTTTACAAATAAATGTTGTATCTCATAACCGAAGATAAAGACACTATAAGGGGCATATAATGTTGAGCTGATACTGGTTTATAATAGCCAAACAGATGAGACTCCTCCGTTTTCCAGAATGGATCCAATCCGGATTTCCTATTCATAATGATGTCACTCTGATTAGCCAATGGTGTGATTCGCTATGAGTGACGCATGACAAGAGGCGTGTTGTGTGTCTTTCAATCTCCTATCTGATGTTGACCCAATAGAGTAGTATCTATTCCTAATGAATGAATGGAATTAATAACACCTACACTAGGCGTGACCTAATCCTATGAGATGATAAATGGGCTATTGTACATGTTATAATGATATGATGGTGTCTATATTACTCCTAAAAGATATATATTAAAGTTACTATAGATATACATGTCGATAAGTGCCCGTCGATATGTGAAATATTGTCTAGGCTTGAAAACATAATTCAAAATCTAATATATGACAACTTGATCTTTAGTGTAGTGTGTGATCAAATATTTATATATAATAGTTATAAAATAGACATATGTCTCCCAATGGATGTGAAACTACGTGCCTACATCTAAAGTATGTGAATGTGTATAAACGATTATAATTAAGAAATACAAACTAAAGCTATTACCAAGTGTCTGTATTTGTGATTTAAGTATGTGATAAGAATAGCTTCTTATGTTCTAATTATTATTACTGTGCTGTCCATAATCCAGTACATAGAGTGTACTATTCTAACTAATAATGTACTAATAATGAAAGGTGTTTGTGTACTTTATATAGAATATATATTGTAAAGATAAAACTAATATCTGTTAACAAGTGTATCTAATACGAATTAAGCTAATCTATAATGAATAGATGTTTCTATACTAAAAAAGAGAGGACGTCTGAGATTTATCTATAGGTGTATAATGGTATATAATGGCGATGTACCTAAAATGGTTATCCTCCTATATGTTAACTATATAACATCTGAGATTTATCTATGGGTATGTTTGGTATTTATCTATAGGTATATAATGTGATGTAATGACAATATACTTAATATGGTTGTTATCCTATGTGTTAACTGTATGTGACGATTAACTAATATAACTCTATATTTGTGATTTAAGCATGTGATAGTAATAGCTTCTTGTGTTCTAATTATTATTACTGTGCTTTTCAAAACCAGTGCAAATAAATAGAATTATTTGAGTGCACTATTCTAACGTAATAATAGACTAATAATAATGGGTGTTTGTGTACTTATATAAAATATAAACTGTTAAGAAAAAACTGATGTCTGATAAGACAAGTGTATCTAATTCAAATTGAGCTAATCTATAATAGATAGATGTCTCTATACTATTGGATAGAGAATGTCTGAGATTTATCTATAGGTGTATAATGGTACTTATATAAAATATATACTGTTAGGATAAGACTAATGTCTGATAAAACAAGTGTATCTAATTCAAATTGAGCTAATCTATAATAGATGGATGTCTCTATAATACTAAATAGAGGACGTCTGAGATGTATCTATAGGTGTATAATGGAATATAATGATAATATTTCTAAATTAGTTGCCCTAATATGTGTTAACTATATGACGTTTAAAATGTATCTATAAGTGTATTTGGTATTTATCTATATTTGTATAATGGTAAATAATGACAATATACCTAAAAATGGTTTTCCTCCTATGTGTTAACTATATGTAGCAATTCACTATTATAAATCAATATATGAGATATATCGCCCATATTTTAGAACCTCTATGATGGTATGTTCCTATATTAAAATCTCTATGAATTAGATTAGTAAAGGATGGTATCAGAATGAGCCGAATATAACACTGGCTAATATGCCAATAATTAACGTGCTAGCAACACTTATATAAAAGTCAATAAAATTGTTCTGCATCATCATATAGGCAAAAAATAGACAATGAATCAAACCACATGGTCAAATGGTAGGCCATTAGTATGTGACCAACACTGATATATGCCTCAAAATAACAAATATGGAATACAGACTACTAGAGGGGAATAGACTTCTCTCATAAACTAGTAGGTAAGTAGTAGCCTCTTCTCTAAGTGCAAAAATATACAAACATATCAAAAAGCAGCTAGATCAATGACCTCATTTAGACCAGAGGGAAAGAGGGACTGCAAACGATAAATCCAGTATGTCTCCCTCTGACGTAAATGAGTGTATCCGTTGCCCCTATTGGAGCATGGTATGCTCTCTAATGGAGTGATCAAAAAACATAATTTATGTAAGAACTTACCTGATAAATTCATTTCTATCATATTAGCAAGAGTCCATGAGCTAGTGACGTATGGGATATACATTCCTACCAGGAGGGGCAAAGTTTCCCAAACCTCAAAATGCCTATAAATACACCCCTCACCACACCCACAAATCAGTTTAACGCATAGCCAAGAAGTGGGGTGATAAGACAAAAGTGCGAAAGCATAAAAAATAAGGAATTGGAATAATTGTGCTTTATACAAAAAAATCATAACCACCACAAAAAAGGGTGGGCCTCATGGACTCTTGCTAATATGAAAGAAATTAATTTATCAGGTAAGTTCTTACATAAATTATGTTTTCTTTCATGTAATTAGCAAGAGTCCATGAGCTAGTGACGTATGGGATAATGAATACCCAAGATGTGGATCTTCCACGCAAGAGTCACTAGAGAGGGAGGGATAAAATAAAGACAGCCAATTCCGCTGAAAATAATCCACACCCAAAATAAAGTTTAAATCTTATAATGAAAAAAACTGAAATTATAAGCAGAAGAATCAAACTGAAACAGCTGCCTGAAGTACTTTTCTACCAAAAACTGCTTCAGAAGAAGAAAATACATCAAAATGGTAGAATTTAGTAAAAGTATGCAAAGAAGACCAAGTTGCTGCTTTGCAAATCTGATCAACCGAAGCTTCATTCCTAAACGCCCAGGAAGTAGAAACTGACCTAGTAGAATGAGCTGTAATCCTTTGAGGCAGAGTTTTACCCGACTCAACATAAGCATGATGAATTAAAGATTTCAACCAAGATGCCAAAGAAATGGCAGAGGCCTTCTGACCTTTCCTAGAACCGGAAAAGATAACAAATAGACTAGAAGTCTTTCGGAAATTCTTAGTAGCTTCAACATAATATTTCAAAGCTCTAACTACATCCAAAGAATGCAAAGATCTCTCCTTAGAATTCTTAGGATTAGGACACAATGAAGGAACCACAATGTCTCTACTAATGTTGTTGGAATTCACAACCTTAGGTAAAAATTTAAAAGAAGTTCTCAACACCGCCTTATCCTGATGAAAAATCAGAAAAGGAGACTCACAAGAAAGAGCAGATAATTCAGAAACTCTTCTAGCAGAAGAGATGGCCAAAAGAAACAAAACTTTCCAAGAAAGTAGTTTAATGTCCAGTGAATGCATAGGTTCAAAAGGAGGAGCTTAAAGAGCCCCCAGAACCAAATTCAAACTCCAAGGAGGAGAAATTGACTTAATAACAGGCTTTATACGAACCAAAGCTTGTACAAAACAATGAATATCAGGAAGATCAGCAATCTTTCTGTGAAAAAGAACAGAAAGAGCAGAGATTTGTCCTTTCAAGGAACTTGCAGACAAACCTTTATCCAAACCATCCTGAAGAAACTGTAAAATTCTCGGAATTCTAAAAGAATGCCAGGAAAAATGATGAGAAAGACACCAAGAAATGTAAGTCTTCCAGACTCCATAATATATCTTCCTAGATACAGATTTACGAGCCTGTAACATAGTATTAATCACAGAGTCAGAGAAACCTCTTTGACTAAGAATCAAGCGTTCAATCTCCATACCTTCAAATTTAAGGATTTGAGATCCTGATGGAAAAAAGGACCTTGCGACAGAAGGTCTGGTCTTAACGGAAGAGTCCACGGTTGGCAAGAGGCCATCCGGACAAGATCTGCATACCAAAACCTGTGAGGCCATGCTGGAGCCACCAGCAGAACAAAAGAGCATTCCTTCAGAATCTTGGAAATTACTCTTGGAAGAAGAACTAGAGGCGGAAAGATATAGGCAGGATGTGTCACGTTTACATATTGTTTAATAACAACCTGTTACTTGTACTGAGAATATCCCTTTAATTCTCTGATCAATTTACCTGCTATGCTATTTAAGCCTCCTCCCCCCTCTCCACTTTGCTTGTTATTGTTTTCCACTAACCATAGTGTGATTCAAACTGAGCACTAATTTACCTCTTTGGATTCCATCCTAAATTATATCTTTTCGGATTCACCAAACTTATCTTGCTGAAACCAGCCTACATCTTTTGTTACCGGATTGACATTTTTTCCCAAGCCGTTGCTGTCAGCTTACTTCATTCAGCCTAATCCTCCGCCCTGCATCGTGGAGCTGTGACGTCACACGCCAACATCTTCGGCATCAGCGCTGCAACCGCTTCCCCAATTCAAGCTGTGAGATTTTTCCTTAAACTTTCTAAATACTTTGTTTACCCTCCAGGTACAGTCTGTAACCTCTTACTTATTTTTCATGCTACTATCTTTTATTCAATAACTGCTACGCATACTTGCCCATAATTCCTGATATATTGTGGTAAAGCTTTATATTTTCATAGTAGCTATTTTTCGTGTTAACACTGTTTCATTTTTCCTTTGGTTATAGTCATGGTTTTTCTGTTGTTCCTCCAGTAATCATTTACTCGATACAGCTATAGAAATATCTAATGCTATTTATCCATATAACAAATTGCAAAGTTTACACTCGGATTCTGACATTACTTCTTTTAGTAATCCATGTTATTATCTAGTTTAAACCTTGCTACAAATCCTATTAACTCAGCAGTTGTGATTCATTTATATTTTTTCATACTACAACATAGTATTTTTGACATTACAGGATGATACTTCCAAGGAAGTGACAATGCATCCACTGCTTCCGCCTGAGGATCCCTGGATCTGGACAGATACCTGGGAAGTTTCTTGTTTAGATGAGAAGCCATCAGATCTATTTCTGGAAGTCCCCACATTTGAACAATCTGAAGAAAAACCTCTGGGTGAAGAGACCATTCGCCCGGATGTAACGTTTGGCGACTGAGATAATCCGCTTCCCAATTGTCTATACCTGGGATATGAACCGCAGAAATTAGACAGGAGCTGGATTCCGCCCAAACCAGTATTCGAGATACTTCTTTCATAGCCAGAGGACTGTGAGTCCCTCCTTGATGATTGATATATGCCACAGTTGTGACATTGTCTGTCTGAAAACAAATGAACGATTCTCTCTTTAGAAGAGGCCATGACTGAAGAGCTCTGAAAATTGCACGGAGTTCCAAAATATTGATCGGTAATCTCACCTCCTGAGATTCCCAAACCCCTTGTGCTGTCAGAGACCCCCAAACAGCTCCCCAACCTGTCAGACTTGCATCTGTTGAAATCACAGTCCAGGTTGGAAGAACAAAAGAAGCCCCCTGAACTAAACGATGGTGATCTGTCCACCACGTCAGAGAGTGTCGTACAATCGGTTTTAAAGATATCAATTGAGATATTTTTGTGTAATCCCTGCACCACTGGTTCAGCATACAAAGCTGAAGAGGTCGCATGTGAAAACGAGCAAAGGGGATCGCGTCCGATGCAGCAGTCATAAGACCTAGAATTTCCATGCATAAGGCTACCGAAGGGAATGATTGACTGAAGGTTTCGACAAGCTGAAACCAATTTCAGACGTCTCTTGTCTGTCAGAGACAGAGTCATGGACACTGAATCTATCTGAAAACCTAAAAAGGTTACCCTTGTCTGAGGAATCAATGAACTTTTTGGTAAATTGATCCTCCAACCATGATCTCGAAGAAACAATACAAGTCGATTCGTTTTAGATTCTGCTAAATGTGAAGACTGAGCAAGTACCAAGATATCGTCCAAATAAGGAAATACCACAATACCCTGTTCTCTGATTACAGACAGAAGGGCACCGAGAACCTTTGTAAAAATCCTTGGAGCTGTTGCTAGGCCAAACAGCAGAGCCACAAACTGGTAATGCTTGTCTAGGAAAGAGAATCTCAGAAACTGATAGTGATCTGGATTAATCGGAATATGCAGATATGCATCCTGTAAATCTATTGTGGACATATAATGCCCTTGCTGAACAAAAGGCAGGATAGACCTTATAGTTACCATTTTGAATGTCGGTATCCTTACATAACGATTCAATATTTTTAAATCCAGAACTGGTCTGAAGGAATTCTCCTTCTTTGGTACAATGAAGAGATTTGAGTAAAACCCCAGCCCCTGTTCCAGAACTGGAACTGGCATAATTACTCCAGCCAACTCTAGATCTGAAACACATTTCAGAAATGATTGAGCCTTCGCTGGATTTACTGGGACACGGGAAAGAAAAAATCTTCTTGCAGGAGGCCTTATCTTGAAGCCAATTCTGTACCCTTCTGAAACAATGTTCTGAATCCAAAGATTGTGAATTGAATTGATCCAAATTTCTTTGAATAATCGTAATCTGCCCCCTACCAGCTGGGCTGGAATGAGGGCCGCACCTTCATGTGGACTTGGGAGCTGGCTTTGGTTTTCTAAAAGGCTTGGATTTATTCCAGACTGGAGATGGTTTCCAAACTGATACTGTGGGTGAAGGATCAGGCTTTTGTTCCTTATTGTGACGAAAGGAACGAAAACGATTATTAGACCTAAATTTACCTTTAGATTTTTTATCCTGTGGTAAAAAAGTTCCTTTCCCTCCAGTAACAGTTGAGATAATAGAATCCAACTGTGAACCAAATAATTTATTACCCTGGAAAGAAAGGGAAAGCAAAGTTGACTTAGAAGACATATCAGCATTCCAAGTTTTAAGCCATAAAGCTCTTCTAGCTAAAATAGCTAGAGACATATACCTGACATCAACCCTAATGATATCAAAGATGGCATCACAAATAAAATTATTAGCATGTTGAAGAAGATTAACAATGCTATGAGAATTATGATCTGTAACTTGTTGCACTAAGGCTTCTAACCAAAAAGTTGAAGCTGCAGCAACATCCGCTAAAGATATAGCAGGTCTAAGAAGATTACCTGAACATAAGTAAGCTTTTCTTAGAAAGGATTCAATTTTCCTATCTAAAGGATCCTTAAAGGAAGTACTATCTGCCGTAGGAATAGTAGTACGTTTAGCAAGAGTAGAGATAGCCCCATCAACCTTAGGGATTTTATCCCAAAACTCTAATCTGTCAGATGGCACAGGATATAATTGCTTAAAACGTTTAGAAGGAGTAAATGAATTACCCAAATTATTCCATTCCCTGGAGATTACTTCAGAAATAGCATCAGGGACAGGAAAAACTTCTGGAATAACTACAGGAGATTTAAAAACCTTATTTAAATGTTTAGATTTAGTATCAAGAGGACCAGAATCCTCTATTTCTAATGCAATTAAAACTTCTTTAAGTAAAGAACGAATAAATTCCATTTTGAACAAATATGAAGATTTATCAGCATCAACCTCTGAAACAGAATCCTCTGAACCAGAGGAATCATTATCAGAATCAGAATGATGATGTTCATTTAAAAATTCATCTGAAAAATGAGAAGTTTTAAAAACATAATTTATGCTTACCTGATAAATTTATTTCTCTTGTAGTGTATCCAGTCCACGGATCATCCATTACTTATGGAATATATTCTCCTTCCCAACAGGAAGTTGCAAGAGTCCACCCACAGCAAAGCTGCTATATAGCTCTTCCCCTAACTGCCATATTCAGTCATTCGACCGAAAACATGCAGAGAAAGGAAAAACCATAGGGTGCAGTGGTGACTGTAGTTCAAATGAAAAAATTACCTGCCTTAAAGTGACAGGGCGGGCCGTGGACTGGATACACTACAAGAGAAATAAATTTATCAGGTAAGCATAAATTATGTTTTCTCTTGTTAAGTGTATCCAGTCCACGGATCATCCATTACTTATGGAATACCAATACCAAAGCTAAAGTACACGGATGATGGGAGGGACAAGGCAGGTACTTAAACGGAAGTTACCACTGTCTGTAAAAAAACCCTTTCTCCCAAAAATAGCCTCCGAAGAAGCAAGGTATCAAATTTGTTAAATTTGAAAAAGTATAAAGCGCAGACCAAGACTCCGTCTTGTAAATCTGTTCAACAGAAGCCACATTTAAAAAAGGCCCAAGTGAAAACCACAGCTCTAGTAGAATGAGCTGCAATCCCTTCAGGAGGCTGCTGTCCAGCAGTCTCATAAGCTAAATGAATTATGCTTTTTAACCAAAAAGACAGAGAGGCTGCTGAAGTCTTTTGACCTCTCCTCTGTCCAGAATAGACAACAAACAAGGTGAACGTTTGATGAAAACTGTAGTAACTTGTAAGTAAAACTTTAAAGCACAAACCACGTCCAATATTGTGTAATAGACGTTCCTTCTTTGAGGAAGGATTAGGATACAAGCATGGAACAACTATCTCTTGAGTGATGTTCTTGTTAGATACCACCTTAGGAAAAAACCCAGGTTGGTACGCAGGACTACCTTATCCGTACGAAGGACCAGATAAGGAGAATCACATTGTAACACAGATAACTTGGAGACTCTACGAGTCGAGGAAATAGCTACCCAAAAGGAACTTTCCAAGATAAAGATTGATATCTATGGAACAAAAAAGGTTAAAACGGAACTTCTTGAAGAGCCTTAAGAACCAGGTTTAAGCTCCATGGTGGAGCAACAGTTTTAAACACAGGCTTGGATCTAGCCAAAGCCTGACCAAATGCCTGAACGTCTAGAATACCTGCCAGACGCTGGTGCAAAAAAATAGACAGAGTAAAAATCTGTCCCTTTTAAGGAATTAGCTGACAACCCTTTTCTCAAAAACATCTTGGAGAAAAAATAATATCCTGGGAATCCAGGCTTTACTCCATGAGTAACCCTTGGATTCATAACAATCAGATATTTACACCATATCTATGTTCAATTTTCCTAGAGACAGGCTTTCATGTCTGTATTTAAGGTATCAATGACTGACTCGGAGAAGCCATGCTTTGATAAGATCAAGCGTTCAGTCTCCAGGCAGTCCATCTCAGATTGATTCTATTTAGATGGTTGAAAGGACCCTGAGGTAGAGGGACCTGTCTCAGAAGCAGAGACCGTGATGGAAAGGATGACATGTCCACCAGATCTACATACCAGGTCCTGCGTGGCTACGCAGGCGCTGTCAAAAACACCAAAGCCCTCTCCTGCTTGGTCTTGACCTCCGGAGGAAATCCCACTCCCCCGGAAGAAAAGTCTGACGACTTAGAAAATCCACCTCCCAGTTCTCAACACCTGGGATATGGATAGCTGATAAACAAGAGTGAGTCTCTGTCCAGTGAATTATTGTAAGACTTCTAACATCACTAGGGAACTTCTGTTCCCCCTTGATGGCTGATGTAAGCCACAGTCGTGTATATTGTCCGACTGAGTATGATGTACCTCAGAGTTGCTAACTGAGGCCAAGTCTGAAGAGCATGGAATATCACTCCCAGAATAGTTATTAGAAGGAGGGTCTCCTCCTAAGTCCACTATCCCTGAGCCTTCAGGGAGTTCCAGACTGCATCCCAACCTAAAAGGCTGGCATCCATTGTAACAATTGTCCCATCTGACCTGCGGAAGGTCATACCCTTGGACAGATGGACCCAACATAGTCACCAGAGAAGAGAATCTCTGGTCTCTTGGTCCAGAATCAACAGGGGGACAAATCTGTGTAATCCCCGTTCCTCTGACTGAGCATGCATAGTTGCAGCGGTCTGAAATGTAGACGTGCAAACGGTACTATGTCCCTTGCCGCTACCTATTAAGCCGATTTCATTCATGTACTGAGCCACCGAAGGGCGCGGATGGGATGAAAAACACGGCAGAAATTTAGAAACTTTGACAACCTGGACTCCGTCAGGTAAATTTTCATTTCTACAGAAACTATCAGAGTCCCTAGGAGGGAAACCCTTGAGATTGGGGATATTGAACTCTTTCCTTGTTCACTTTCCACCCATGTGATCTCAGAAATGCCAGTACTACGTCCGTATGAGACTTGGCAATTTGGATGTTTGACGCCTGTATCAGGATGTCGTCTAACTAAGGGGCCACTTCTATGCCCCGCGGCCTAAGGACCGCCAAAGCGACCCCAGAACCTCCATAAAGATTCTTGGGGCTGTAGATATCCCAAAGGAAAGAGCTACAAACTGGTAATGCCTGTCTAGAAAGGCAAACCTGAAAAACGAAGGTGATCTTTATGCATCACAATGTGAGGATAAGCATCCTTCAAATCCATTGTAGTCCTCTATTGACTCTCCTGGATCATAGTTAAGATGGTACGAATAGTTTCCATCTTAAATGACGGAATTCTGAGGAATTTGTTTAAGATCTTTAGATCCAAAATAGGTCTGAAGGTTCCCTCACCTTGGGAACCACAAACAGATTTGAGTAAAATCTCTGTCCCTGTTCCTCTCTTGGAACTGGATGGATCTCGTACACAATGTAAGAATGCCTCCTTCTTTATCTGGTTTGCAGATAATTGTGAAAGGCGAAATCTCCCCTTTTTTTGGGGGGGAATCTTTGAAATCCAGAAGATATCTCTGGGATATAAATTCCAATGCCTAGGGATCCTGGGCATCTCTTGCCCACGCCCGGGCAAAGAATGAAAGTCTGCCCCCTATAGGATCCGTTACCGGATAGGGGTCCGTTCCTTCATGCTGCCTTAGAGGCAGCAGCAGGCTCCTTGGCCTGCTTATCTTTGTTCCAGGTCCAATTGTCTCCAGACCGCCTTGGACTGAGCAAAAATTCCCTCTTGTTTTGCCTTAGAGGAAGTGGATGCCACACCTGCCCTGAAGTTTAAAAAGGCACGAAAATTAGACCTTTTTTGGCCCTTGATTCCTATCCTGAGGAAGGGCATGACCTTTTCCTCCAGTGATATAAGCAATAATCTCCTTCAAACCAGGCCCGAATAGGGTCTGCCCCTTGAAGGGAAGTTAAGTAGCTTATTTATTAAAGTCACGACAGCTGACCATGATATAAGCCATAGCGCTCTGCGCGCCAGTATAGTAAAAAACAGAATTCTTAGCCGTTAGTCTAGTCAAATGAACAAAGGCATCAGAAAACAAAGGAATTGGCTAGCATAAGCTTGTCAAATATATTCATCCAATGGAGTCGCTATCCATATATTCATCCAACTGTAAAGCCTCATCAAGAGACTCAACCCAGAATGCCGCAGCAGCAGTGACAGAAGCAATGTATGCAAGGGGCTGCAGGATAAAACCCTGTTGAATAAACATTTTTTATCCATTGGATCTAAAAAGCACAACTGTCCTCGCCAGAGGTAGTGGTACGCTTAGCTAGAGTAGAAACTCTTCTCTCCACCTTAGGAACTGTCTGCCAGAAGTCCCGTGGTGGTAACTATTAGAAAACATTCTTCTAAAAAATAGGAAGGGAAGAGAACGGCACACCTGGTCTATCCCATTCCTTATTAAAAAATTTTTTTAGTAAACCTCTTTAGGTATTGGAAAAACATCAGTACACACCGGCACTGCATATTATTTATCCAGTCTACACAATTTCTCTGGCCCTGCGATTGTACACATTCATTCAGAGCAGCCAAAGCCTCCCTGAGCAACAAGTGGAGGTTCTCAAGCATAAATTTTAAATGTAGAAATATCAGAATCAGGTTAAATCATCTTCTCTGAGTCAAAAAAAAAAAATCACCCACAGAATAAGCATATTGTGAGGTAGTATCATACATGGTTCTTAAAGCGTCTGTATGCTCTGTATCTACCCCCAGAGCTATCTGCTTTCCTTTAATTTCAGGTAGTCTGACTAATACTGCTGCCAGAGTATTATTCACCACCTTTGGCATGTCTTGTAAAATAAACGCTATGGACGCCCTTGATGTACTTGGCGCCATTTGAGCGTGAGTCCCTGAAGCGGGAGTCGAAGGGTCTGACACGTGGGGAGAGTTAATCGGCATAACTTTCCCCTCGACAGAATCCCCTGGTAAAATAAACGCTATGGGTGCCCTTGATGTACTTGGCGCCATTTGAGCGTGAGTCCCTAAAGCGGGAGTCAAAAGGTCTGACACGTGGGGAGAGTTAGTCGGCATAACTACCCCCACGACAGAATCCTCTGGTGATAATGTTTTTAAAGACAAAAAATGATCTTTATTGTTTAACATGAAATCAGTACATCTGGTACACATTCTAAGATGGGGTTCCACCATGGCCTTAAAACATAATGAACACAGAGCTTCCTCTATGTCAGACATGTTAGAACAGACTAATAATGAGACTAATAAGCTTGGAAAACACTTTAAATCAAGTTAACAAGCAAATATATAAAACGTTACTGTGCCTTTAAGAGAAACAAATTTTGTCAAAATTTGAAAAACAGTGAAAAAAGGCAGTAAAACAAACGAAATTTTTACAGTACATGTAATAAGGTAACAGAGCATTGCACCCACTTGCAAATGGATGATTAACCCCTTAATGCAAAAAACAGATAAAAAAAAACGACATAGACATTTTTTAAAAACAGACACAACAAAACTGCCACAGCAGAGCTGTGGATTACCTTCCCTAAAAACGATTTTGGAAGTCTTTTTAGCCCTTTAGAAATGTCCTGTAGTATTCATGGGACTGCTGAGGGAATCTGGATAATTCATTTTGTAATTTTAACTGTGCAAAAAAGCGCTAAATTAGGCCCCTCCCACTCATATTACAACAGTGGGAAGCTTCAGTTAACTGTTTCTATGCAAAATTTAAGCCAGCCATGTGGAAAAAACTTAGGCCCCAATAAGTTTTATCACCAAACATATGTTAAAAAACGATTAAACATGCCAGCAAACGTTTTAAAACACATTTTTACAAGAGTATGTATCTCTATTAATAAGCCTGATACCAGTCGCTTTTACTGCATTTAAGGCTATACCAACATTACAGTGTTATCACCAATGTACGTTAAAAAACGATTAAACATGCCAGCAAACGTTTTAAAACACATTTTTATAAGAGTATGTATCTCTATTAATAAGCCTGATACCAGTCGCTATCGCTGCATTTAAGGCTTTACTTACATTACTTCGGTATCAGCAGTATTTTCTTAGTCAATTCCATTCCTAGAAAAATATTTTACTGCACATACCTTATCTGCAGGAAAACCTGCACGCCATTCCCCCTCTGAAGTACCTCACTCCTCAGAATGTGTGAGAACAGCAAATGGATCTCAGTTACGTCTGCTAAGATCATAGAAAAACGCAGGCAGATTCTTCTTCCAAATACTGCCTGAGATCAACAGCACACTCCGGTGCCATTTAAAAATAACAAACTTTTGATTGAAGAATAAACTAAGTATAAATCACCACAGACTCTCACGACCTCCTATCTATGTTGAGGCTTGCAAGAGAATGACTGAATATGGCAGTTAGGGGAGGAGCTATATAGCAGCTTTGCTGTGGGTGGACTCTTGCAACTTCCTGTTGGGAAGGAGAATATATTCCATAAGTAATGGATGATCCGTGGACTGGATACACTTAACAAGAGAAAGACCTTTTACGTTTACTAGAAGGAGGAATAACAGACATAGCCTTCTTAATGGATTTAGAAACAAAATCTCTTATGTTAACAGGAACACTCTGAGCATTAGATGTTGATGGAACAGCAACAGGTAATGTAACATTACTAAAGGAAATATTATCTGCATTAACAAGTTTGTCATGACATTCATTACAAACAACAGCTGGAGGAACAGATACCACAAGTTTACAGCAAATACACTTAACTTTGGTAGATCCAGCATCAGGCAGTGATTTTCCAGAAGTATCTTCTGACTCAGGGTCAATCTGGGACATCTTGCAATATGTAATAGAAAAAACAACATATAAAGCAAAATTGATCAAATTCCTTAAATGACAGTTTCAGGAATGGGAAAAAATGCCAGTGAACAAGCTTCTAGCAACCAGAAGCAATAAACAATGAGACTTAAATAATGTGGAGACAATAGTGACGCCCAAATTTTTTAGTGCCAAAAAAGACACCCACATTATTTGGCGCCTAAATGCCTTTGGCGCCAAAAATGACACCACATCCGGTAACGCCGACACTTTTGGCGCAAAAAAAACGTAAAAAATGACGCAACTTCCGGTGACACGTATGACGCCGGAAACACAGAAAAAAAATTTGCGCCAAAAAAGTCCGCGCCAAGAATGACGTAATAAAATGAAGCATTTTCAGCCCCCACGAGCCTAACAGCCCACAGTGAAAAAAAGTCAAATTTTAAGGTAAGAAAAAAATGATTTATTCATATGCATTATCCCAAATATAAAACTGACTGTCTGAAATAAGGAACGTTGAACATCCTGAATCAAGGCAAATAAATTTTCAAACACATATATTTAGAACTTTTATATAAAAGTGCCCAACCATGGGGGGCGGAGCTTAGCCACGCAGGCGGATGGCTGGGTTTTGAATCAGCTCCTAAATCCCCAAGCAGCATATGTTTTAATTTTAGGCACTTTTCCTCTCTAAATCATCCCTTCTTGTGTGGGAGCACTACCCTCATCACCCAGTCAGAATTTTGGGGGTAAGAAGTTTGGCTCTGACCGCTCCGGAACTTTCTGCTTGGAACGAGTGACTAAGCCTGCGCCATCACCGGAGGCCCAGAGCCTGCATCGCATGTCACTTACGCCTTGTTGCTTACTAAGCCCTGACTCTTGATCATCGGAACCCTTGCACCAGCACCGGAGGCGTTTGCGTGTGGACCGCAAGACCTCCGGTTCACTCCTTATGCTGAGACTCCTGCTGGGAGGACCCCCTGCTGAACCCGGTGAGTGGCAACCCGTCCAATACTAAAAAAAAACCAAAAAAAAACAGAAAAACATACAAAACAAAAGGCCCTCCGAGCCCCTCTGTCTATTGCCGGGGTCCTACTACCCTGAGACCTTAATCTGCCCTGTGGAGGGGCCCATGCCCCAACAAAACCCCGCACTCCACATTCTTATATCTGGCCTGCATTACCTCCCAGAACTGGTGTGCGTCATTTTTTCAAGAGACCCTGAGGAACCTTATGCTTGGCACCTCTCTAACTCCTCTAATCGGATCTTAAGGCCATCAGGCAAACTCTCTCCTGCCCACCTGATTAAGTTTTGCCCTGCCCCCACTATACCCTTCGGGGCTACCGTGAACTTTCTAAGGGCCTAAACAGCCACGTGGGCCTTCTTCAAAACTGCGGCCTGCACATGCCTCTTTAATAAAGCACTCAGGCCAAGTAGTGATGCCAGGCAAACGTCAGAATAAAACAGACAAAGTCACTCCAGCACGCACCCTTACCAGCTACCTGAAACATATTGACACTCACTGCTCTGATTCATCTAGTAGCACTGAACAAGATCTATGCATCACACCACCAAACCTGCAGGCCCCTGATCTCCCAACCATGCAACCCATAACTAAAGAAGACCTGCAACTTCTCTCATCTAAAGAGGACATTAAAAATGCTGTGAGAGAAATGAGAAACTTCTTTAACGAACTGAAAAAAGACATTAATTCCCTAGATAGCAGGGTCACACACTCAGAGACAAAACATGCTGAAGCAACCACTTCTATCCTGCAGTTGCAGCACACTGTACAACAGCAGTCAGAGGCCATACTAACGTTATCAGACAAAGTTGAAGACCTCGACAATAGAGGTCGCCGCAACAATTTAAGGATCAGGGGGGTCTCTGAAACCATTTTCCCTCCAGCAATTGAAGGCTACCTGCAAAGCCTGTTTCGTACATTAAAAGACACTCCTTCAGCTCCTGATGTCCCCCTGGAGCGTGCACACCGTGCACTGCGAGCCAAGCCACCCCCTAAATCGCCCCCCAGGGACATCATCGTCCGTTTTTTGAATTTTAAGGACAAGGAGGAAATTCTCAAATGGGCCCGTACCAAACAACCTGTGCAATATGCTGGAGAACCACTACAAATCTTCTCAGACCTGTCCCCGGTCACCCTTCAAAAAAGGAGAGACCTCTCACATATCACAGATAGACTGAAAGCACACAAACTTCCCTATAGATGGGGCTTCCCTGTAGCGCTGACGGCTACTTGGCGCAATAAATCAGCAACTTTTCGCCCAGGCTCTGACCCTCAGGACTTCTTTTCAAGCCTCTCCATTGAGGATGATGCTTCACAGCACCTCTCAAGCACCGATGCCGCACACTCATCTGCCTAAGGAACTGTCGCTCTCATGATGGACACTTCTCCTTCTCACTCTTTCTGTTGGAGAACAGAACCTACATCCTAGCATTCTGAACCTTGTATCCTTTTTTGATAATCCTCAGATAATGCCCTTTGTATAATGGCTTTTCTAGGGGCCTGGGTGAACTGATAGTGAAACATTCCATAAATCATCTAATACCATATTCTTAACCTGATACTTGTATTAGTAACCTAGCTTTAAGATACGGTCCACACTAGGGCCCCCACCCTCTACTTACAGGTTATCTTCATACCCACCGTACACCCCCCCGAGGATACGTTTAGCACCTTTATAAGTGCCTCTATATGTTTTTACATGTTATTATGGTTGTATTATGTTACGTATTTTGATTGAATTTAATGTTTCCATTTGCTGTTCTCATAATTGTTTTATAAAGTGTATTATTTCTTCCTTGGTGCTCCCCCCCCCCCCCCACACTTTCCCTCTTCCCCCTTCTTCCCCCTCTTCCCCCCCCCCCTCCCTCCCCCTTCCCACCCCCTCCCTCTCTCCCCTCCCCCCTCCCCCCCCCTCCCTTCCCCCTCCCCTCCTCCTCCTCTCTCCCCTCCCCCCCCTCCCTTTTTCTCCCCCTCCCCCTCCCTTCGCCTCTCCTTTCCCTTCCCTCCTCTCCCTCCCCTCCCCTCCCCTTCTATTTCTTTCCCTCTCCCCCCCCCTCCTTTCCCCCCCCTCCCCTTCTCTCCCCCCCCCTCCTCTCCTTACCCTTTCCCTCCCCCCCTCCCTCCCCCCCTCTTCCTCCTCTTCCACCTCTTCTCTCTTCTCCCCTTTCTCCCCCCCCCCCCCTTCCTTTTGTGCCACAATACCTTGTCATCCGACGGCGACTTTGTTGCTCGGATGCTTATTGATATTATTTAATGTATGCTGTTTTGGGGATTATTTCCCCTTGTTGATCTTATTTCTTACTCACTTCTGTGAGCCTATTCTTTGTCTTTTCCTTTTCCCCCGGTATTCTCCAGGGACAATTTTCTTTCATTTCTCCCTCTCTCTCTTATTCCTCTTCTTCTCCTGCCTTTCCTCCTCCTGACCCTTCCCCCTATTGCCCCTTCCTACTCTCTAACCCTCTAGATCTCTCTCTCCTCTTTCCCTCCCCCCTTTTTTTTTTTTTCTCTCCTCCCCTCTCCCTCCCCCCTTCCCCCTGCAGGATGGCCCATGGAGCAAGCAAATTTGGTTCCCATGGCTTGAATTTCACCACTATAAATGCCAAAGGTCTTAATGACCCAGGTAAGAGATCTATAGCCTTCCGAGAACTAGATAAGCTACATAGTCATGTCCTTTTCGTACAGGAAACCCACTTCCGCAGAGGCCATGAGCCCCGATGGTTTAATAAACAATACCCGACAGCTATTTTTGCCTCGGGCTTGACTAAAAGGTGTGGTGTTGGTATACTGATCCACCACTCCGTTCCTCTAAAAATTACACACACAGTTAAAGACCCCGACGGCAGATTCCTTCTAATTAACGGTTTGCTCTTTGACCACCCTATCACGTTGGTCACAGTTTACAGCCCGAACATCGACCAACATCGCTTCATGTCCAGGATCTCTAAGTTGATTTTGGACCAGGCGTGCGGTCCGGTGTTTCTATCCGGAGACCTTAATGTACCTCTTGACGCCCGAGTGGACACTTCCGGGGGTGTATCAAGTGTTTCCAAAAAAATACTCAAATCTATAAAAACGAACATTGTGAATCTTGGACTTCATGATGTTTGGAGATTCCACCATCCCAATGGCCGTGACTACACATATTACTCCCCTCCCCATAACAAATACTCACGTATTGACTACTTCCTTTTTGACTCCACAGCTCTGGACATGGCAAGCCACTGCGAGATCGGTTCCATAACCTGGTCTGATCACGCCCCCCTAACTTGCAGCATTCTTTGGCCTGACTTGCCCCCTTCAACTTATATATGGAGACTCGATGACCACCTATTAGATAGACAAGACGTGAAGGACAGTATTCAAAACTCTTTAAATGACTACTTATCACACAACACACCTTCACATACCTCTATCTCTTGCTTCTGGGAGGCCCATAAGTGTGTCATTCGCGGAGAATTTCTTAAACACAAGGCCCGCTTAGTCAAACAACACAGATTAAAACAGACACAACTCCTAGATAAAGTAGCGGAGCTAGAAGCTATACATAAAAATGACCCCTTAGATAAGGCCACAGGTAATCTGTTAAAGGAGACTAGATCAGCACTTGCACAACACCAACTTGAATCCTACCAGCGCAAGATCCTTTCCACGAAACAACAATATTACGAGGGGGGTAATAAACCTGGCAAACTATTAGCCAGGAGCATTCGCAGACAACAACTTAAATCCCACATACATTTCTTAGAGAAGGAGGACGGTACTATAGTGCGAGGGGCCAAACAAATAGCGGCCTCCTTCCACTCCTACTATTCGAGACTATATAATATATCATCCACAGACACTGCCCATGCACAGAGTCCCTCCTCACTGACTCGACTCAACAAGATAGACTGTTATTTATCCTCTATAAACCTTCCACAGCTTGACTTAGTCGGTAAGGAATCACTAGACGCGCCTATCACCATGGAGGAGCTGTCCCATGTGCTGACAGACCTCCCAGTAGGCAAATGTCCCGGCCCAGACGGACTCACACCAAAATATTTTCGGGTCTTCCTTAAAACACTTGGCCCTCATATGTTAGAATTATTTAATAATTTGATAAAAGACCCGCAGTTGCCCAGATCCTCCCTCGAGGCGCACATCACCGTTATCCCTAAACAGGGTAAACCCCCCACCACCCCAGCCAATTTCCGCCCGATATCTCTCTTAAATTCGGATATCAAAATTTTCGCTAAAATTTTGGCCAGGAGGCTTAACAAATATCTCCCCCTATTAATTTCCTCCGACCAAGTGGGTTTTGTTCCCGGAAGGGAGGCACGCGACAATACTAGCAAAGTGATCCAACTCATTTCGCATGCCCAGGTTTCGGGAGAACGTTTGGCACTCCTCTCGACCGACGCGGAGAAGGCCTTCGACCGCGTCGACTGGCTTTTTCTGCGTCGGGTCTTGAGGGCTATGAACTTCGGTGATCCTTTTATTAATATGGCATTCGCTCTTTATTCTTCTCCAAATGCCAGAGTTCGGGCCAACAACACCCTCTCTGACACCTTTTCCATCTCGAACGGTACCCGACAGGGTTGCCCCCTGTCCCCCCTCCTCTTTGCCCTTTCCATAGAGGTATTAGCCCAGAAGGTTCGTGACAACCCTAAAATTAGTGGGATTCGGTTGGGTGACACAGATTACAAACAGGCTCTCTATGCAGACGACATTCTTTACACGCTTACCAATATTGACTCTTCAATCCCTGAACTGTTAACTGAACTATCACAGTATGGAGAACTCTCCAATTTCCATCTCAATCTAACCAAATCAGAAATCCTAAATATCAACGCCCCCACGGACCAAATTCAGAGCCTTGCCCACAAGTATCACATTCGCATATCTACATCCAAATTAAAATATCTGGGTATTTTTCTATCTGCCCACCCCTCGGATCTCTTTAAAAATAATTTTCTTCCTCTTCGTAGTGAAATAGCAAAAGACCTATCCTCCTGGTCAAATAAAATGCTATCCTGGCTGGGCAAAATTAGCCTAATCAAAATGAATGTCCTGCCCCGCATTTTGTACCTACTCCAAACGGTTCCAATAACTCTACCGAAAGACTACCTCCCTCAACTACAACGACTCTTAGAACAGTTTATATGGGCTGGGACGAAACCGAGGATACCCAGAAAAACGCTATATCTCCCTCGAGAGAGGGGTGGCCTGGGATTCCCAGATCTAGCCACATATCGACGGGCAACCCTTCTACAGAGATTGGTTGAATTGTCTCACAACACTACCCAAAAACAATGGGTCAGACTTGACGGACAAATCTTTAAATTGCACAACGTCGGTACCCTAGCCTGGGTTCCTCCTTCTGGACGTCCTGACCTGATACAGAAATACCATCTTACCTCCTCTATACTTCACGAATGGGACAGATTATTAGCCACCTCCACCCACATTTCCTCGACATACTCCCCATTGCTCCCTATAATAGAGAACCCCAGTATCCCATATTGTGTCTTAGGGACCCGCATGAGTACATATTACAGTCTCCGAGAGGGCACGTTACACCACGCATTGCACGCAGGCAGACTACGTTCCCAATCCGACATGTTTGAACAGTACGGAGCCTTGTTCTCGTCTTGGCTCCGTTATCACCAACTTTCACACTTTCTCACCCATCATAAACATAGGGACAGGTTCATGAGAGACTTAACACCTTTTGAGACCCTCTGCACCCTTGTGACACTCCCCAAACGACTAATCTCAAAGATATATAAACTGTTATTATTGCCACCCAACACACAACTCCCCTCCTATACTATAATTTGGACTAAAGACCTTAACAATACTTATGAAATGGAGGACTGGTTACGTTCATTTGCTCTCACCAGACGTTCCTCTGTCTCTGCAGCTGTCCAGGAGATTCATTTGAAGCTCCTAACCAGATGGTATTATACCCCAGATAGACTGCACAGGTACTTTCCATCAGCCAGCCCCCTATGTTGGAGAGGTTGCGGCGAGCAGGGCTCACTGTTCCACATTTGGTGGTCTTGCCCTTTGTTAAGGGGGTTCTGGACGGCTGTCATTGAGATTATGTCTCGCAGGGCCCAAATATCTATTCCGGACTCCCCTGAGATTCTGCTCTTGCTTCGCCTTCCCAAAACCAAAGATGTTCTCACTAGGTCCCTCCTCCTGATCATGATCACAGGGGCTAAGAGACTGATTCCCAGGAAATGGAAGTCTACACAGGTCCCCTCCCTTGACGAGTGGTCCTCCTCAGTAGAGGAACTATTAAATTTGGAGAGACTACATTATTTTAAAACTAATCAACTGGCCTCTCACGATATGATTATGGCGGCCTGGAGGGAAACCCCCCTGTAGTGTATTATCTGGCGGTCCCATTCCATCCCTCTTCCCCTTTTTTTTTTTTTTCTTCTTCCCCATCGTGCCCTCTCTCCCCCCCCCCCTTCACACGGATGTGCCCTTCCCCCTCTTTCTCCTCCTTCCCCTTCTTTCTTTTTCTCTCTGACTTTTTATTTCTTTCCTATGGTTAATCTTTTGATAATATGCTATATCTACAAGTTTGTACACTATCTGTAAATGTTCTTATAAAAAAAAAAAAGCCTACAGGCTTTCTACATATATGGAGATCTTGGGATCCCCCTTTTGGGGGGGGTCCCTTGACCCTTCATAAGCGCACACTATGCAGACTTTGCTTCTTGTACCTGACTACGGCCACGGACTGTTGTAAAATAATCCTTTATGCTCATTCCGTTTGCTAACGGTAATCAGTTTCATTTGCTGTGATTTTATTGTAACTTTTCTCTGCATATGCTTCAATAAAGCTTGTTTTAAAAAAAAAAAAAAAAGTGCCCAACCATAGATTAGAGTGTCACAAAAATAAGACTTACTTACCCCAGGACACTCATCTACATGTAGTAGAAAGCCAAATCAGTACTGAAACGAGAATCAGTAGAGGTAATGGTATATATATATATAAGAGTATATCGTCGTTCTGAAAAGGGAGGTAAGAGATGAATCTCTACGACCGATAACAGAGAACCTATGAAATAGACCCCATAGAAGGAGATCATTGAATTCAAATAGGCAATACTCTCTTCACATCCCTCTGACATTCACTGCACGCTGAGAGGAAAACCGGGCTCCAACCTGCTGCGGAGCGCATATCAACGTAGAATCTAGCACAAACTTACTTCACCACCTCCATAGGAGGCAAAGTTTGTAAAACTGATTTGTGGGTGTGGTGAGGGGTGTATTTATAGTCATTTTGAGGTTTGGGAAACTTTGCCCCTCCTGGTAGGAATGTATATCCCATACGTAACTAGCTCATGGACTCTTGCTAATTACATGAAATAAATGTATTTTGTTTGTCATGTTGTAGGACACTGTTTCAGTGAACCAATTCTTAAATTCCTGTTGTGCTCACTCCATCTTGTGCCCACCTTCCTGCACGTACGGCCTATATATTGTATTCTACACTCAGATGTGAGAACATAGATAATGTGGGTTGGTGAATGTTGGTTAATTTGATATTATTTTATGTACTGTTAAAGGGACAGTAAAGTAAAAATTAAACTTAAATGGATTGAATAGAACATGAAATTTCAAACAACTTTCCAATTTACTTATATTATCATTTGTGCTTAGTTCTCTCAGTATCCTTTGTAAATAGTAATTATAGGTGAACTCAGACAGCAGAGTTTGCAAGAACATTTATAGCTGTTATACATAGTTACAAACACTGCTGCACAGACTGCTAAATACACATGCACGCCCCTAAGCTCATATAATATTAGCCTCCTAGGTTTATTCTATAACAAAGGATACCAAAAAAACAAATCAAATTATATAATAGCAGTAAATTGGAAAGTCTATCTGAATTATCAGTGTTTAACTTTCACTGTCCGTTTTGGTTTCTATCTTTGATGATGTTTTCCTAATTATTCTGTGATATTGTGTTTTTAATTGTACAAAAAACACAAAATACTGGTCTGGATTACAATCACTTTTTATTTGCAGGAAAAAAAACATTGTATATCATTATATAGTAAACAGCAGCATTACATGATATATGCACACAATGGTATAAATATACCCTACACTTGTTCTTGATACAAAGGGATTTATCAGATACATAATGTCCCATTTAGTTATAGTAGCCATTTAAATTAAACTGATTATGATCACATGACACACATATTACATACCCAGTATACATGTAGGTTATAGTAGCCATTTAAATTAAACTGATTATGATCACATGACACACATATTACATACCCAGTATACATGTAGGTTATAGTAGCCATTTAAATTAAACTGATTATGATAACATATATAACGGTTACTGATATTGTGTCTCATGAAATAAAATCAGTTTCCTCTCAGTAATTCCTCTGCTATATGACATGTACAATGCTAAGCATCTATTGCTATAAGAAAAGGTTTATCCACATGATGTGCACATTAAATATATCTCCCAGATGTCAATCATTTGAAATGTTATGTACAGAATTAAGGTGGTGCAATGTGTAATTGCTAATTCCCAATTCTTGGAAGCCAATATATATATATATATATATATATATATATATACACATACATATATAAATATTTACGTGGAAAGTGTACTATGTACTCCTGTTACTGACAGGAAATATGACCAATATTCGTAAGTATAAAACAAATATGTTTAATGGTGATTATATTAAAATCCCATATGGGTAGACAACCTAAAAAACAATACTTAAAAACGTAGTAAAAGCTTTTATCAAGACACCGGTGTCAATTTGTATCAGATATTCGTAAATAAAAAAGTAATAAAAACAAATAAAAATAGCAATCATTATTCACTTATAGCACAAAAGAAATCCAGCAAACCTCCCAGGCGTATGATCAATCAAAATTTATTAAAGGAAAACCGTGCAAAAAAACTTATAAAAAAAGGTAAAACATACAAAAAATGTCCCAACACCTGGAACAGATACAGGAATCGTCCTAGGTGTGCTCACAGAGTTGGGGACTTACCAATTCAACAACGGCAGTCGAAGGTGCATAGTACCGGCCCGGGGACCCACAGAGTGGTGAACGATCCGGAGGCTGATTAGGCTGCTTAAACGTTCGTTTGAATCTACTGGTGCTGGTGAGTTTTCACAATACCGCTCTGTATATTCTAAGGATTAATGCTGTTGGGCATATGCACTATACAAGTCTGGAGCTGTCTAAAGGGGGATTTCTTGCGATTATTCACTTATATATGATGACAGTAGAAGTCGTATTATAACCGTGAAACTAAATAGGAGGAACACTTCGTATAAAGTTAACTACAACATACATAAACTTCTAGCAGCTATAACATTAAGATTCTTTAAATTTGTTTAGATCATATTGTGAATACAAAATCTGAAGTAAAATGTAATCTGCACTTAAACCAAATGGTTTTCAGGTGTTGCTATCGAGTTAGATAACATTAGAGATGCGTGATACTTGTTTAAATCAGAGATGATATTTCTGGTAATAAAGTCTCTGTTCTAAATCCAAAGAATATTAATCACAAACTTGCAGATATTAAGAAGATAAAGTGTCTAACTGTATCAATAAAAGAAGCAAGCTGCAATGTTGTTACTTAAACAAATTGTTTTCTTTTCCTGTTTGAGTTGTTATGCAGTAAATTTTGTATCACAGTCGTGTTAGTTTTCTCAATTTGTCATGATTATCGCGATCAACACATTTATGAGTGTAAGTTAATTTTAAGCAGTTAATAAGTACAAATCTTCGGCTCTACGGCCAAATAGTACCTTTATATTCCAGTTCATAGTGCACTATAAAAGATGTTGTTATTTGGTGGTGGGGGTGAATCTCCGGTATTTCAAATGGAGTTCAAGCGTACAGTCTCACCTATGGAAAGTGATCTGGAGCGATCTCCAATGCTGGATGCTGGTCACTTCACCTTTATTTCCATTTTGTGAGTCCTTTTGTTGGGGTAGCAGTTCTGCTACACAGGCTTCTTTGCTGTTTTGATGGGTCTTTGGAGTGTCATTGTGGGACCTCTATGGATCTGGTCTTTACCTCCTGTCCATACTCTGTGTTCTTGGATTTATTTGTCCAGTTCTTTGTTGGGGTAGCAGTTCTGCTATACAGGCTTTTTTGCTGCTTAAGACAGGTCCTTGGAGTGTCAATGCGGGACCTCTGTGGATCCTTTTTTTACTCCTCTCCGTGTTCTGTATCTCTGAATCGATATATCAGGTTCAACGCGTTTTGGCTGGGGAGCCTTTCTCAAGATACCTGATATAATTCATTTCTTGCCTTTTATAGCTCTGTTCGTTTACATCTTCGGTTCTCTTAACTCCTTAATTGCCATTCTTATATGCGTGTGCAGTGCAGTTAATAGATACAAATATAATTCTTCTCTCTTAAAATGTATTTTATTTTTATATACTATTAATTCCTATTGTTGGTAGTTTTTACAGGAGTACACAGTACTGGATAAGAATTGTTTACAATATCCAGATTGATATTATAATTGTATATATTTAGGAACGTGTTCTTAATAGTTATAACCTACTACACATTCAACGAGATTACGAGTTTTGCGTTAGGAGCTGTGCGGTGCTTATGAGTAGTTTATTGTCATCGCTCACTTACCTGCAGCGCTGGTATTACAGGTTTTCTGAAACCCGGCGTTAAAAGACAAATAGTGAGCGTAGGGCACAATTGTGCTCCATACCGTACTCCAATACCAGAGCTGCTTAAGTCAGCGGTGAGCTGGTCGTACGTGCTCATGCATGATTTCCCCATAGACATCAATGGGAAGGGCCGGCTGAGAAAAATTCTAACACCTGCAAAAAAGCAGCGTAAAACTCAGTAACGCAGCCCCATTAATTCCTATGGGGAAACACATTTTATGTTTACACCTAACACCCTAACATGGACCCCGAGTCTAAACACCCCTAACCTTACACTTATTAACCCCTAATCTGCTGCCCCGACATTGCAGACACCTGTATTATATTTATTAACCCCTATTCTGCCGCTCCGGACACCACCACCTACATTATACTTATGAACCCCTAATCTGCTGCCCGCAACATCGCCAACACCTACATTATATTTATTAACCCCTAATCTGCTGCCCCCAATGTCGCTGCAACCTACCTACACTTATTAACCCCTAATCTGCGGCCCCAACGTCGCCGCCACTATAGTAAATGTATTAATCCCTAAACCTAAGTCTAACCCTAACCTAAATATAATTTAAAAAAATCTAAATAAAATTACTATCATTAACTACATTATCCCTATTTAAAACTAAATACTTACCTGAAAAATAAACCCTAAGCTAGCTACTATATAACTAATAGTTACATTGTATCTAGCTTAGGGTTTATTTTTATTTTACAGGCAAGTTTGTATTTATTTTAACTAGGTAGAATAGTTATTAAATAGTTAATAACTACTTAGCTAAAATAAATACAAAATTACCTGTAAAATAAAACCTAACCTAAATTACAATAACATATTGAAAAAAATGGCCTCTGCGCTGTGAGTATTTACACAAAGCTGCTAAAAATAAATATAAGGAATCCCCAAACTCCTTAATCAAATTAGGACTAGAGTAATCACTTTAACTACAAACTGTAGCTAAGTGATAAGTTATTTAGCTGCGCTATCCAAAGATAGCTTAATGAGTGTAGTATACTAGTGTCTAGATAATCCTATATTAGCACAACTATGTAAAATGTATTTAACACACCTATGTAAAATGTATTTAAAATTGTATTTATTACAATGCAAAAAGACAGAAAATTAAAATCAAAATCAAATCAATGCAAGCATATAATCATTCAAATACATATAAAGCCTAACATATAAAGCATACAAACGAGACCAATGGAATGATGTTGATGAGATGATATGGTTCCAATGCAATAGATTGTGGCATATGTGGCAAGCCGTATTAGTAAAGCAGACACATGTGTTTAATAGACACAGCGATGTTAGCAAGGTTAGCGTTTTACTTTTTCCTTCCCAAAGTTGCAGAGTTGGCAAAACTGCAGGATAGAGGCGAGAAGAAAGGACAAGAAAATCCTTTTACAAACACAAAATGAGTTCAAATTGGTAAGGTGTTTACTAATACTTACACCGGAAGCCAAGTGATGTTCCTCTGTGTTTGTTTGTTCCTCCAGGCAGCAGATTTCAAACGGTCCTGTGATTCCACCGGAAGCCAAGTGATGTTCCTCTGTGTTTGTTTGTTTCTCCAGGCGGCAGATTTCAAACGGTCCTGTGATTCCCTGGAGAGATCAAGTTACACAGCTTAAGATAATGTTTGCTGCAGTCAGTATAATGTGGCTATGGAAGCCCAAGTGGTCCAGTATTAGAGTAACGCGTTTCGGCTGTGCGCAGCCTTTCTCAAACTCAATACTGTTGTGGATGGGACTGTTGTGGATGGGACGATGGTATTTATTTACTCGTCTTTAAGGGATAGATGCACCCACTTTTTTCTTTTCCTTAGTTTGCAGAATATATAAATGTCCAACATATAGTAACAGTGCAATTTTGCTATGGGGATATATTATACAGTAAAAGACAAAGTTCTGGCAACATATTTTATATAAAAACAATGTAACTTTAACATACTGCATTTGATTTTTTAACGATGTTCTTTATCCATTAATTTCATGTGTTGTTCTTTTTTATATAAAATATGTTGCCAGGACTTTGTCTTTTACTGTATAATATATCCCCATAGCAAAATTGCACTGTTACTATATGTTGGACATTTATATATTCTGCAAACTAAGGAAAAGAAAAAAGTGGGTGCATCTATCCCTTTAAGACGAGTAAATAAATACCATCGTCCCATCCACAACAGTATTGAGTTTGAGAAAGGCTGTGCACAGCCGAAACGCGTTACTCTAATACTGGACCACTTGGTCTTCCGTAGCCACATTATACTGACTGCAGCAAACATTCTCTTAAGCTGTGTAACTTGATCTCTCCAGGGAATCACAGGACCGTTTGAAATCTGCTGCCTGGAGAAACAAACAAACACAGAGGAACATCACTTGGCTTCCGGTGGAATCACAGGACCGTTTGAAATCTGCCGCCTGGAGGAACAAACAAACACAGAGGAACATCACTTGGCTTCCGGTGTAAGTATTAGTAAACACCTTGCCAATTTGAACTCATTTTGTGTTTGTAAAAGGATTTTCTTGTCCTTTCTTCTCGCCTCTATCCTACAGTTTTGCCAACTCTGCAACTTTGGGAAGGAAAAAGTAAAACGCTAACCTTGCTAACATCGCTGTGTCTATTAAACACATGTGTCTGCTTTACTAATACGGCTTGCCACATATGCCACAATCTATTGCATTGGAACCATATCATCTCATCAACATCATTCCATTGGTCTCGTTTGTATGCTTTATATGTTAGGCTTTATATGTATTTGAATGATTATATGCTTGCATTGATTTGATTTTGATTTTAATTTTCTGTCTTTTTACATTGTAATAAATACAATTTTAAATACATTTTACATAGGTGTGTTAAATACATTTTACATAGTTGTGCTAATATAGGATTATCTAGACATTAGTATACTACACTCATTAAGCTATCTTTGGATAGCGCAGCTAAATAACTTAGCACTTAGCTACAGTTTGTAGTTAAAGTGATTACTCTAGTCCTAATTTGATTAAGGAGTTTGGGGATTCCTTATATTTATTTTTAGCAGCTTTGTGTAAATACTCACAGCGCAGAGGCCATTTTTTTCAATATTTTACTTGTTGTTCCAAATCCCCTTAATAGCCATCTGCAGCAGTGAGTATGGTAGATACTAATAATGAAAACAATGTTTTTGAATACAGAACTAATCTTTATAAAGATATATATAATATGCTTTCTAATGATAAATTACATGTAGAAACAGCAATCACTACTGAAAAGCTGGATTTATTAGTTGAATTAATGAAAGAACTACAAACTAAAATGATAGCAGAATTTAAACATAGAACAGAATATATCTTTATTGAAAAATACTTGAAACATAAGAGTCCCAAGAGGGTTAAGAATAAAAAAAGAATGTTCTTTTAAAGTCGAAGAGGCTGATTTTAAAAACAAGTGGAATGAAATATTAGAAGAGGCTTCTTTTAAACTAATGAGACTAATTAAGGACCACAGAGGCGAAATTTTAAAACAACTAGAAATAGAAATTCGTCTCTTGGAAGAAAAAATTAATGAATATAAAGAGCTGGAAGAATATAAAATAAAAGAGAAAGAGATAAAGGCCCTAATGGATAAGACAAAGGAAGAAATTTTGTCATTAAAAATTAGGAAATTCGAAAGAGATCGTGATGACTATTTGTCTCACGAGAGTAAACCAGATAAGGATAAATATATTTCACATAGATGGAGATATAATGAAAAGAATGAGGCCAGTAATTATACTGGGCAGTTTACTAGTGAACAACAGAAAAACAGTGATAATAAGCAGAGTTCATCATCTAACTCCCAAAGAATTGAATCTAACAAAAGAAATGGTAACAATTATTATTACAACTATTCCAGAGGTGCTGAACCAAGGCATTATCAGAACAATTGGAATAGGGTTAACAATTACCAAAATAGAGGAAACTTTGTCAGAACTAATTTTAATGAAGGTCATTATGATAGGAGAAGTTTTAATGAAGGTTATAATCACAATAGAAATTATTCTAACCAAAATGAAAATAGAACATCATATTTTTTGAATGGATCTAATAGATTTTATAATGAGGATAGAGGAAGAAATTTTGAATTTGAAAGTAGAGACAATTGGAGGCAACAGAACTATAGGAATAGAAATTATGGAAACCATGGGAATCCTGATAGATATAAAGATCATGATTGGAGACCAACACCCAATTTAAATAGAAATGGGGGGCAGGGTCCTCTCCCCACCTCAAATAGATTTGAAATACTGGATCCAACAAAAACTAATTCAGAATGTAACACCCCAGTAGGTCAGAAAGTGAAAGAAAAAAAGAAACATTTAGAAAATGGAGATAAATCATCCTCCTCTTCTTCTTTATCTTCCTCCTCTTTTTTAGAATTAGGCCAAATAAAAAACACAAAACAATTACCCCAAAGGGAAGGAAGAAAAAGAAGGTCATCAGAAAGAGAGGAAGTAGAGGAGGATCAAGAAGGACAGAAAAAGACAAAAAGAACATAAGTCAAGAAAATAAGGGTGGGAATGGTATTTTTAATTTAAGTGGTAAAATACTTAACAAATTCCAAGAGCAAATTCTCAGCAAAGGTCTTACCTTTGCCCCTACTGCTAAATTAGATAAATTTGGAACTTATATAGATGCCCATAAATTTATCCGTAAATTAACAGTTAAAAGATGGTTTATAAGGAATGAACCAGAATTAAGACAGGAAAGTGCAACACAAGAAAAATTTAAACACACAAAACTGAGAGAAAAATCCTGCTTTTACCCAAAATATGACAAAGGGCCGCAGATAGAAACATTTGAAAAATTAATATTAAAGGAGATTGAAAATATTAATAAAACAAAAATAGGTAAACTAAGGAACAATTTAAGTAAAAAACAACTAAATACCATTAAAGAATTAGAAAAAGACGACAACCTAATAATTAAACCGGCCGATAAGGGCAGGGGGATTGTCGTCTTAGACAAAGAACAATATATCAATATGTGTCAAGAAATTTTGGGAGATAATATCACATATAAAAAACTTGAAAAAAACCCCACAGATGAATATACCGACTCTCTTAAAGAACTATTGAATTCGGGAAATAACATAGGGATACTAACAGAAAAAGAAATGCTATATCTATTGCCAAAGCACCCAAGGATACCTATTCTATATAGTTTACCAAAAATACATAAGTCCCTCATAAACCCCCCAGGCAGGCCAATAATCTCGGGGATTGGTTCCATAACCTCAAATTTATCTGAATATATAGACTTATTCTTGCAAGAACATGTTAAAACTTTACCCTCTTATTTAAAGGATTCCAAAGACATACTAAATTTAATAAAAGACATAGAGTGGAAGGAAGGAGATTTCCTTGTCACTTGTGACGTTACATCCTTGTACACGTGCATAGCACATAAGGATGGCCTGAGAGCTGTTAAATATTTCCTAGACTTAGATAAGTCATTACCAGAAGAACAAAAGGGTTTTATTTTAGATGGTATAGAATATATTTTAAATCATAATTATTTTACTTTTATGGATGTCTTTTATAACCAACAGCAAGGTACCGCCATGGGGACCAGGTTTGCCCCCAGCTACGCCAATCTGTTTATGGGATTATGGGAAAAAGATTTCCTAACAGATAGCGTGCTGGGGTCAGGCCTGGTTACCTATCGGCGATACATAGATGATATCTTCATGATTTGGCACGGTAGTGAGGAGGGTCTAAATGAGTTCATTGAATCCATGAATACAAATGTTAAAAATTTAAAATTTACATGTGCCAAGAGTCAAACTAATATACAATTTTTAGATTTAGAAATATTTGTAAGTGGCAATAAGTTACTTTCAAAAACACATTTTAAACAGGTGGACGCTAATAACTACATACATCAATTAAGTTGCCACCACACACAATGGAAGGAAAACATCCCAAAGGGACAGTTCGTACGAATTAGAAAGAACTGCAGTACCCTACATGATTATGATATACAGTCAAATATTTTAAAAAAGAAATTTATCAATAGGGGCTATGATAGTGACATCTTAAACAAAACAATAAGAAATGTACGGGATTTAGACCGAGACCTAATCCTAAAGGGAAAACAAACTGATTTAATTAAGAGAAATAAAATAAATGAAGCAATGCTTTTACCATTTATTACAACATATAGTGGCAATAAAAATATAATAGAAAAAATTCTAAGGAAACATTGGAGTATTTTAAAATCAGATGAGAAGATAGGTCCACTTATATCAGATAAACCACAAATTGTATATAAAAAAGCAAAAAATCTTAAAATGAGACTTGCCCCTTCAGATCTAAAAAGAAAACAAGAAAAAAAGGAAAAGGACTTATGGGGAAAAGACCTTAAAGGATATTACCCATGCCATAAGTGTAAGTCCTGCCAATATGGAATGAAGAAAAAAAGAGGTAAAATCTAATATCACAGGAGAAACTTTTAAAATTCAACAAATGATTCGGTGTACAGATAGAAATGTAATTTATGTCATAGAATGTAAATGTGGGGCTCAATACGTAGGGGAATCGGAAAGGCCCCTACGTGATAGGATAAGAGAGCATATCCTGTCAATTGAGCACCACGACAAGGACCGTAATAAAGACCTTCCAGTGCCAAGACATTTTGCTACCTGTAATAATGCCAATCTTAAGGATTTTAAATTCATGGGTATAGATCTAGTTTCCAAAAATTGGAGAGGAGGGGACCTTCATAATGAAGTCCTAAAAAGAGAAGGGAAGTGGATTTTCCAACTAGGTACCCTGACTCCACAAGGCCTAAACTTGGAATTGGACTTAAATTGTTATTTGAAATATTAACTTCTATTCACAAGATCTAAGCCATAATCAAAACGCGCCCTTAAAATCTAATCTGAAGTAAATGTACTGTTTTTTAATTCTTTAATTTTTTAATATTTTAATATCTTAATGTTCAAATATTCTAATATTTTAATATCCTAATATTCTAACCTCAATTTACTATTAAAATTTGAGGAGTATAAAATAATAACAATTAATATACTCATTAGGAATATGTGTATGTATATATGGATATACGTATGGATCCATATGTATATGCATATGCAGATAAGTGTGTAATCTGAAGTAAGACTTATCAATATCCTAAATAATTAGTTTTATCTATTCTATAGGTTTTAAAATATATATTTTTTATGATCTATACAAATCTAATAAATTCCCCTTTTAAGTTTTCTACATGTAATTTTGATATAAGAAAGATTTGAAGGTTATGCTTAGAATTATTGCGATCCTTTTTCTAAAAACAATGTAACTTTAACATACTGCATTTGATTTTTTAACAATGTTCTTTATCCATTAATTTCATGTGTTGTTCTTTTTTATATAAAATATGTTGCCAGGACTTTGTCTTTTACTGTATAATATATCCCCATAGCAAAATTGCACTGTTACTATATGTTGGACATTTATATATTCTGCAAACTAAGGAAAAGAAAAAAGTGGGTGCATCTATCCCTTTAAGACGAGTAAATAAATACCATCGTCCCATCCACAACAGTATTGAGTTTGAGAAAGGCTGCGCACAGCCGAAACGCGTTACTCTAATACTGGACCACTTGGGCTTCCGTAGCCACATTATACTGACTGCAGCAAACATTCTCTTAAGCTGTGTAACTTGATCTCTCCAGGCAAACACAGGACCGTTTGAAATCTGCCGCCTGGAGGAACAAACAAACACAGAGGAACATCACTTGGCTTCCGGTGGAATCACAGGACCGTTTGAAATCTGCCGCCTGGAGGAACAAACAAACACAGAGGAACATCACTTGGCTTTCCGGTGTAAGTATTAGTAAACACCTTGCCAATTTGAACTCATTTTGTGTTTGTAAAAGGATTTTCTTGTCCTTTCTTCTCGCCTCTATCCTGCAGTTTTGCCAACTCTGCAACTTTGGGAAGGAAAAAGTAAAACGCTAACCTTGCTAACATCGCTGTGTCTATTAAACACATGTGTCTGCTTTACTAATGCAATCAGCCAATAGGATTGAGCTGGCATTCTATTGGCTGATTGCATCAGCCAATAGTATTTTTTCTACCTTAATTCCCATTGGCTGATAGAATTCTATCAGCCAATCGGAATCTAAGGGACGCCATCTTGGATGACGTCACTTAAAGTGATATTCATTATGAATAAGCCGTCATTTGAAGAGGATGCTCCGCGTTGGATGTCTTGAAGATGGACCCGCTCCGTGCCAGAAGGATGAAGATAGAAGATACCGTTTGGATTAAGACTTCTGCCCATCTGGAGGACCACTTCTGCCGGCTTCGTTGAGGACATCTTGCCGCTTGGAAAGACTTCTCCCGGTAAGTGAATCTTCGGGGGTTAGTGTTTTTTTAAGGGTGTATTGGGTGGGTTTATTTTTTAGATTAGGGACTTTGGGCCGCAATAGACCTAAATGCCCTTTTAAGGGCAATGCCCATCCAAATGCCCTTTTCAGAGCAATGGGGTGCTTAGATTTTTTTAGTTAGTATTTTATTTGAGGGGGTTGGTTGTGTGGGTGGTGGGTTTTACTGTTGGGGGATGTTTGTATTTTTTTTTACAGGAAAAAGAGCTGATTTCTTTGGGGCAATGCTCCGCAAAAAGGCCCTTTTAAGGGCTATTGGTAGTTTAGTTTAGGCTAGGGTTTTTTTTATTTTGGGGGGGCTTTTTTATTTTGATAGGGCTATTAGATTAGGTGTAATTAGTTTAAAGATCTTGTAATTTGTTTTTTATTTTCTGTAATTTAGTGGTTTTTTTTGTGATTTAGCTAATGTAATTTATTTAAGTGTAGTGCAGTGTTAGGTGTTAGTGTAACTTAGGTTAGGTTTTATTTAACAGGTAACTTTTTATTTAGGGTTAATAAATTTAATATAGTGGCGGCGACATTGGGGAAGGCAGATTAGGGGTTAATAAATGTAGGTAGGTAGCGTCGATGTTGGGGGCAGCAGATTAGGGGTTAATAAATATAATGTAGGTCGCGGCGATGTCCGGAGAGGAAGATTAGGGGTTAATAAGTATAATGTAGTTGGCGGCAGATTAGGGGTTAAAATTGTTATTATAGTGTTGGCGATGCGGGAGGGCCTCGGTTTAGGGGTTAATAGGTAGTTTATGGGTGTTAGTGTACTTTTTAGCACTTTAGTTATGAGTTTTATGCTATGGCGTTGTAGTATAAAACTTATAACTACTGACTTTAGAATGCGTTAGGGATATTGGAGGTAGAGAGTGTACCGCTCACTTTTTGGCCTCCCAGGACAGACTCGTAATACTGGCGGTATGGAAGTCCCATAGAAAAAAGACTTTACAAAGTTTACGTAAGTCGGTTTTCTGTAAGGCCAAAAAAGTGTGCGGTGCCCCTAAACCTGCAAGACTCGTAATACCAGCTGTAGTGAAAAAGCAGCGTTAGGACCTGTTAACGCTGCTTTTTCATTTTACCACAAAACTTGTAATCTAGCCGATTATTAGGGTGACAGTACTTCCTATATCATACAAGAGGTAGTGTGAACCAGCACAACTGTGGATAGTGCACGAGTGACAGAGGTATACTGCTTTACCCCAATGTAAATTCAAAGTCCAAGGAATCACCAGCACTGTAGAGTTTTAAATTTTTTTTATTGGAAATACTGATTAAAATCGACGATTCAGGGATTCACCCCTTAGTCATGCTATAGATGATACATATTCAACATTCACCTTCTAGACATCATTTGGCACCAAACATTTCAAAAAAATTGGTTAGGGCCCCCTCTACTAGTACAAAGGTCATATGACATCTTTACTTGCATATATATCATCTAAAATACTTTGTATATAAAATTGTTGGATGGTTAGCAATGGGTTACATATTTACAAAAATTGCTGTAATGTTACACTTTGGTGTCATTTATATTGGAAGTGGTTTATTTTTTTTTTTATTTTTTTTTATCATCATTTTTATTTTTTTACACATAGTTAACTACAATCACAATTAACACCACACAGGGTGTATAAATAAACAAAAAAAAGGAAAAGAAAACAGACAGTAAGAAAAAAAGAAACTTGTAACCCCGGCTCCTGCGGGTGAGATTGTAAACACGGTAAACATAGTCTTTGACACAATTAAATATGACTAGAATTCAACTAAAATACGTTAGGCACAGAATCTCTGTAATCCAGTCTCTCCAACTTTTTACTTCTTATATAATCGGGTCTAGAGAAATATTGTGTTATATTACACAGTTATTCTCGTAACTGGTCGGCTAAAGCCCCAACCGACCAGAGCAGAACCATAGCCAATTCATCAAGACACAAAATTTAAAACAACTAAAAAAAACTAGACAAAACAAAACTAAATAAAACTCAAAAAAACATAACGAGACAAAACAAATCAGAACCAAACAAAATGAAAAAAAAAAAAGGGGGGGGGGAAACTTTCCTCTTCCGAGCCTTACCTCTCATCTCCAATACCCAACAGGGCCTCAATTAGGGAGTTCACCTCTAAGACATGCTTCCAAAACAGGGACAGAGTTTCTAAACGGGAATATATATTGTTTCTGTATACCTGTAGGTAAGCTTTGTAAAAAATTAATCCATTTATTAAGGAATCTTTCAATCTCCTGTTCTGAATCGATTGATGTATCATACTGTTCAATAGTTAATTTTAAATGCAAATTATTTAGAAATTGCACAAAACTTGGAGAACTCTTCGATTTCCAGGAAGCAAAGATGGTGTTCCTGGCACATAAAACTGTAAAATTTATAAATGTTGTATTCAGATTAGATACCAAGGGTGTCTTTTCAAGTAGCAAAATGATGTCATCTAGTTTAAGGTGAATCTGTTGTCTGAATATTTTTGAGAGCCAAAATGAAATTTTAGCCCAAAAGGATGCAACCTTTGGACAACTCCAAAAACAATGGATCAAGTTAGCCTTCGGGAAATTACATCTCCAGCAGGCATAACAATAGTTTTTATTCCAGAGATTTAGTGCGTGAGGCGTTACATATGTACGATTAATCAATTTTAGCTGTGACTCTGTCCAAGCTAGTAACGGAGTAGCTTGCCAGGCCCTCAAAAAACTTTTGCTTATTGCATCAGTGTCAATCCCTGGCATATCAGATGACCATCTTTGTGCCAAGCAAGTAAGATGCTTCTCTCCTTTTTGTATTAGCAGCTTGTACCAGTAGGAGATGGAATGCACACCAGCACGGAAGAGGGCAATCCCTGTATACAAGCCCTCCCAACTAATATTATCAAAACTAGATTTCTTAGAATTCAAGTAGTGTCTCACTTGTAGATATCCAAAGAAGTCTTTGTTATCAACTTGAAAATTAGTTTTAATACTTTCAAATGAGTGGAGATTTCCAGACTCTCGGTTAATACATTGATCAAAGTAGGCCAGGCCCTTAACCTGCCAGTTTTTGAAGATCTTATTATTTATCCCCTCTGTAAATTCAGGATTACCTATAATAGGTAAATATTTAGAGTAGCTATAATCAGTTTTTATAAACTTGCATATTTTATGCCATGCGATAATAGGGTTTTTAAAAGTACACATCCTTTTTAACATGGTAGGTAGTTTAGGTGTATTTAAATGTATAAGAGCATTTAGGGAGAAGGGCCAGAAGAGGTCCTGTTCTAACTCCTTTATTTGAAAATATCCCATATCCACTAGCCAATCTGGAATAATTTTAACCAGGCAAGCCCAGTTATATTTTTGAAGACAGGGAAAACCAAATCCAGCTGAGTCTCTCTCAAGAACAAGTTTATCTAGAGATAGTTTGATTTTATCTTTCCCCCACAGAAAAAGCATAACAGCTTTATTCTTTCTTTTGAGATCGAAGGATTTTATGAACAAAGGCATGTTCTGCATTATATATAGGAATTTAGGGAGAATAGTCATTTTAACTAGGTTTATTTTGCCTGCTAGTGTAAGCGGGAAATTAATCCATCTTGATAAGTCATTTTCCGCTTTGTTAATCAATCCTACAAAGTTTTCCTCGTACCATTTTTCTGGAAATCTATTAACATTAATCCATAAGTACCTCAAGCTTTCCACTTCCTTAAAAAGGCATTCACCTTTGTAGTTACCTGATTTTTGAACCCATAGTATTTCAGATTTTTGTAAGTTTACCTTATAACCTGAGAAAGTACTGAAACTATCAAGAATTTTCATAAGTTTTGGAATATTTTCATCTGCTGTACTGATAAACACCAGTAAGTCATCCGCATAGAGGGATATTCTAAGCTCTTTGGAGCCTACTTTAATACCGTGCATGTTGTTCCTCAGCACTGATGCCAAAGGTTCTATACATAGATTAAACAGCAGTGGAGATAGCGGACATCCTTGCCTCGTCCCTCTGTTCAGTTGAAAACTTTCAGAGAGTAAGCAATTTACCACCAGTGCTGAGAATGGGTTATCGTATAATTTATAAATAAATTTAAGAAAATTACCTATTAGGCCAAAACGAGCTAGAGAACTAAAAAGGTGCTGCCATTCCATCGCGTCGAAAGCTTTTTCGGCATCTATGGCAATCACTGCCTTATCGCCTAAAAAAGTGTTGTCTTTAGCTTGAGCATTATAATAATCCACTGTTAGGAGCAGTTTCCTTAAGTTGGTAAAAGAGGACCTGCCTTTCATAACATAGTGACCAAACTGGAAGTGGTTTATTAGTTATATCACTAAAGATCACTCGCTAATTATATCACAAAGATAGTTATTGTATAATAAAGTTAAGCACATAGATAAAATTCAATTAAGGAGCTTCAACATGTTACTATGATTACAGTATATCATACCTATAAAAAGCAAGTGAGATCAAAATCTCTAAGCCCCTTGGGGTGCATAGTGTCTAACTTGTGGATCCACCACATTTATTTTTGCTTAAGAAGTTTTTCTCTGTCCCCCCCCATTTCTAGGTATTTTAACCTGTTCGATGACTTGCAACCTCAGTTGGCTAATTCCATGTCCTTGCTCTAAGAAATGCTTGGACAATGGGGCTTCTAGGTTTTTCCTTCTTATGTTGGAGCAATGTTGACACAATCGCTCCCTAACCTTTTGGGTGGTCTCTCCTAGATAGAAAAGGGAACACTGACATTTTATCAGATATACATTGAAAGAACTATAACAAGTGAAATATCCATTAAAATTTGTTCCTTTTATGATAGAACTACAGCTCATACACCCCAAGCAGGGGAAACTGCCATTCCTTTTACTCCCTATAAGTGTTTGTTGGATATTTTTTGCTGAGCCTATATCTGATTTCACCAAATGGTCACAAATGTTTTTGACCCTCCTGAATGCCATTAGTGGTGGTTCCCTGAACAACTTAATCTGGGGATTACATTCTCTAAGCACATGTCAATTTTTCCTTATTGCTTTTGTGATGGCATTACTATGGGGACTATATTGCGAGACAAAAACCAACCTACTCTCTTTATTCATTTTATCTTCCTTTGGTTTTGGGCTTTTTATCTCTTCAGGTTTTTTGTTAATGAGTTTCAATGGGTAACCTCTCTCTAAAAAACTTTTTGTCATCTCTTTGAGTCTTAAGTTCTTATCAACATCATTACTCACTATTCTCTGCACCCTAAGTAATTGGCTCTTAGGTAGTGAGTCCACCAATCTTTTGGGATGAAAACTGTCATATTTTAACAATGTATTCCTGTCTGTTTCTTTGTGATATAAATCAAATTTTAATGTATTTTTACCTTTTGACACCCTTGTGTCTAAAAAGGTAACTGACTCTTCACTGAAAGAAAGGGTACATTGTAACCCTCTAACCGCCGAATTGAGTTCACTAACAAACTGTTCCAGGGTTCCAATGCTGCCCCACCAAATGCCAAACACATCATTGATATAGCGCCACCATATCGTTCCGTGCTGTTTAAACAAATCACTCTCATATACAATTCATTCTTCAAATTCATTCATATAAAGGTTGGCATAAGATGGGACAACATTGGAACCCATGGCAGTTCCCTTGACCTGCACAAACTGCTCATCCTGGTTGTTTAAAAGGCAAATGTAGAGTACTTCCTATATGCCAGATGTGTTAATATGTTATCTCTTTGATATCATAAAAAAATATAAATATATATATATATATATATATATATATGTAATAACTCTACATTAATGGATAGCTTTATCTATTCATGGGATTGGATAACTATAGTTATTGTTATCCCCCATGATATGAATTATGTTGTTATTGGCCAAGCTCATTATTCTATCCTTATTCCTAGGACTAGTATGTATGTTGGTCTTTTATACATATTCCTATATCAGTGAAATTTATTTTTACTTAAAATGGATATATGTTAACCCTATTTAATGGTATTTTTGTCATTGTCATCATAGTAGTACAATTATTGAATTTATAAGGTTTATTTTATTTTAATTTAGATGATTGCATTAAGGTCAAGTTCACTATTTAGACCTTTGAGGTATAGGGTTACCATCTTGAAAATAAGTTCTGCTTCTTGATGGAGCAGTCTCTTTTCTATCTCCCCCCCCTTCCATCTGTCCTGACCTTCCTAATCCCCCAATATACACAATTATAATATCAATATGGATATTTTAAACGATTCTTATCCAGTACTGTGTACGCCTGTAAAAACTACCAACAATAGGAATGAATAGTATATAAAAAATAAAATACATTTTCAGAGAGAAGAATTATATTAGTATCTATTAACTGCACTGCACAAGCATATAAGAATGGCAATTAAAAGGGACACTGAACCCAATTTTTTTCTTTCGTGATTCAGATAAAGCATGCAATTTTAAGCAACTTTCTAATTAACGCCTATTATCAAATTTTCTTCATTCTCTTGGTATGTTTATTTGAAAAGCAAAAATGTAAGTTTAGACGCCGGCCCATTTTTGGTGAACAACCAGGGTTGTCCTTGCTGATTGGACAGCACCAATAAACAAGTGCTGACCATGGTTCTGAACCAAACATTTGCTTAGCTTAGATGCCCACTTTTTAAAATAAAGATAGCAAGATAATGAAGAAAAAATGATAATAGAAGTAAATTAGAACATTGTTTAAAATTGCATGCTCTATCTGAATCATGAAATAAAAAAATTGGGTTCAGTATCCCTTTAAGGAGTTAAGAAAACAGAAGACGTAAATGAACAGAGCTATAAAAGGCAAGAAATCAATGATATCAGGTATCTTGAGAAAGGTTCCCCAGCCGAAACACGTTGAACTTGATATATTTATTCAAAGATACAGAACACGGAGAGGAGTCAAAAACGGATCCACAGAGGTCCCGCATTAATACTCCAAGGACCCATCTTAAGCAGCAAAAAAGCCCGTATTGCAGAACTGCTACCCCAGCAAAGAACTGGACAAAAATCCAAGAACACAGAGTACGGACAGGAGGTAAAGACCAGATCCATAGAGGTCCCACAATGACCCGTCTCAAACAGCAAAGAAGCCTGTGTAGCAGAACTGCTACCCCAACAAAAGGATTCACAAAAGGGAAATAAAGGTGAAGTGACCAGCATCCGGCATTGGAGATTGCTCCAGATCGCTTTCCATAGGTGAGACTGTACGCTTGAACTCCATTTGAAATACTGGAGATTCACCCCCACCACCAAATAACATCTTTTATAGTGCACTGTGAACTGGAATATAAGGTACTATTTGGCCGTAGAGCCGAAGATTTGTATTTATTAACTACTTACAATCAACTTACATTCATAAATGTGTTAATCGTGATAATCATGACAAATTGAGAAAACTAACATGACTATGATACAAAATTTACTGCATAACAACTCAAACAGGAAAAGAAAACAATCTAAGTAACACCATTACAGCTTGCTTCTTTTATTAGTACAGTTAGAGACTTTATCTTCTTAATATCTGCAAGTTTGTGATTAATATTCGTTGGATTTAGACTTTATTACCAGAAATATCATCTCCGATTTAAACAAGTATCACGCATCTCTAATGTTATCTAACTCGATAACAACACCTGAAAACCATTTGTTTAAGTGCAGATTACTTTTTGCTCCAGATTTTGTATTCACAATATGATCTAAACAAATCTGAAGAATCTTAATGTTATAGCTGCTAGAAATGTATATATGTTGTAGACAACTTTATGCAAAGTGTTCCTCCTATTTAGTATCACAACTATAATACGACTTTTACTATCATCATATATAAGTGAATAAGGATTGCTATTTTTATTATTTTTATTTACGAATATCTGATACATATTGACACTGGTGTCTAGATAAAAGCTTTTACTACATTTTTAAGTATTGTTTTTTAGATTGTCTACCCATATGGGATTTTAATATAATCACCATTAAACATATTTGTTTTATACTTACGAATATTGGTCATATTTCCTCTCAGTAACAGGAGTACATAGTACACTAAATGTAAATGTAATTATTTTCTCCCCTATGTGAATCAAACGTACAACTCCTAACACTGTCATACTAATAAACACTGGGGGTGTTTTGGTAATGAATAGTTGTATAAACTGGTCAGTATGAGGGCAGATTTGTATATCCCTGTGTCGTATTTGGATTCTATCACATTTATATGAGAGAAACTGAAGTGCACATATATAGAGGCACAAAGGACATCAGGAGAGCACTTCCAATCCGAGGCTTCTATAACTAGGATTTAGAAAGTATTATTACAATAACATCTCTTTTGATGCTTCTATTTAGAGAGTTTGTCCTCTTTAGGATAATTGTAAAAAAGTTTGTACACTGTGTAAAGTTTATTTGTGTGTAAATATTTGGTGTTTTGTGATACCTGATTTAAATAAAAAACCTTTTTCCACTTTCTAAACATGTGAAAGGTTTCTTCCCTTGTGAATCCTTTCATGTTTTCTCAGATTACTCATTTGTGTAAAGCTATTTCCACACTCTGTACATGTAAAAGGCTTTTCCCCTTTGTGAATCCTTTCATGCGTTTTCAGATCTCTCTTTTCTGTAAAACATTTTCCACACTCTGTACATGTGAATCCTTTCATGCCTTTTCAGAGAACTCTTTTCTGTAAAACTTTTTCCACACTCTGTACATGCAAAAAGCTTTTCCCCTGTGTGAATCATTTCATGTTTTCTCAGATTACCCTTATCTGTAAAACTTTTTCCACACTCTGTACATGTAAAAGGCTTTTCTCCTGTGTGACTTCTTTCATGATTTTTCAGATCACTCTTCCGTGTAAAACTTTTTCCACACTCTGTACATGTGAAAGGCTTTTCCCCTGTGTGAATCCTTTCATGCCTTTTCAGATCACTCTTTTCTGTAAAACATTTTCCACACTCTGTACATATGAAAGGCTTTTCCCCTGTGTGAAATCTTTCATGTTTTCTCAGATTACCCTTATCTGTAAAACTTTTTCCACACTCTGTACATGTGAAAAGCTTTTCTCCTGTGTGAATCCTTTCATGATTTGTCAGACTACTTATTTGTGTAAAACTTATTCCACACTCTGTACATGTAAAAGGCTTTTCCCCTGTGTGAATCCTTTCATGCCTTTTCAGATTACCCTTATCTGTAAAACATTTTCCACACTCTGTGCATATGAAAGGCTTTTCCCCTGTGTGAAATCTTTCATGTTTTCTCAGATTACCCTTATCTGTAAAACTTTTTCCACACTCTGTACATGTGAAAAGCTTTTCTCCTGTGTGAATCCTTTCATGATTTGTCAGACTACTTATTTGTGTAAAACTTATTCCACACTCTGTACATGTAAAAGGCTTTTCCCCTGTGTGAATCCTTTCATGCCGTTTCAGATCACTCTTTTCTGTAAAACATTTTCCACACTCTGTACATGTGAAAGGCTTTTCCCCTGTGTGAAATCTTTCATGTTTTCTCAGACTACTCTTTTCTGTAAAACGTTTTCCACACTCTGTACATGTGAAAAGCTTTTCTCCTGTGTGAATCCTTTCATGATTTGTCAGACTACTCTTTTCTGTAAAACTTTTTCCACACTCTGTACATGTGAAAGGCTTTTCTCCTGTGTGACTCCTTTCATGCTTTTTGAGATTTCTCTTTTCTGTAAAACTTTTTCCACACTCTGTACATGTGAAAGGCTTTTCTCCTGTGTGACTCCTTTCATGCTTTTTGAGATTTCTCTTTTCTGTAAAACTTTTTCCACACTCTGCACATGTGAAAGGCTTTTCTCCTGTGTGAATCCTTTCATGTTTTCTCAGAGTACTCTTTTCTGTAAAACGTTTTCCACACTCTGTACATGTGAAAAGCTTTTCTCCTGTGTGAATCCTTTCATGGTTTTTCAGATTACTTATTTGTGTAAAACTTTTTCCACACTCTGTACATGTGAATGGCTTTTCTCCTGTGTGAATCCTTTCATGCTTTTTCAGATCACTCTTTTGTGTAAAACTTTTTCCACACTCTGTACAGCTAAATGATATTACCCCCATGTGGGTCCTTTCATGAGCTAGACGTTTTGTTATTTGTATAAAACATTTGACACCCTCAGTACATGTGTTTGGCTTCTCACCTGTGTGAATGTTGTGGTGTTCTAGGAGATGAGACATATCTAAAGCTTTTCTCACATTCTGTACATTTGAAATGTTTCTCCTTTGTATGAATTATTTGGCTAGACTGTAGACTTTTCTCTTCTTTAAAATGTTTTAAAAACTCAGTAAATGTTTGTGGCTTGTCCTCAGGGATAATAATTTCACTAGATAAGGCATAATTCTTGTCCTCTTGTTTGATGACTAAATTACTCTCTGTACATAATGATTGCTGACCAGTTCCTGCCAATTCACCATCTTCTTTAAATATCTGCTGTGATTTCCCCAATTTTTGTGAATAATCATTAGTGTCTAAAAATGTTGGAGTCTGTGGCATCATTCTGATGCTTGCTGTAGTGAAGGGTTGATATGAACTATTCATGTGTTTGTCTACATAAAAAGAAATTAAAGAAAGAAAAATAACAATATGTATTCTTTATAATATATTCCATTTAAATACAAAATCATATTATTAGTTTATACACAAAAGAAATGTCTTCCATTTTTTGTTTATTTACCTATAAATCATAAATTAAAAAATGATGACAAAGAATGTTGCATAATGTTCTCAGCCAGGGAACAAGTACACCTGTATTCCGCGCAAGAGAGGTGGCATCCAACATCCTCATTGAACATTGCACAAGCAAGCGCACAAACAGTAATGCACGGCTCATGCTCAACCAGTTGGATGAGAACATGATTTCTTAATCATCACAGATTAATAATCAGTTTGAGATGTTTTGAGAGGGTAAGAAGCAGTGATTTTACAATACTTTTAAGCTTCAGCTGTGGTTGTTTAATTTATATAAACAACCAAAAACTTTATTAGTTTAATATTTACCGCAAAATTAAGCACACAAATCAGGGGCGGTTCTGGGGTGGTGTAAGGAATCTATATCCTTTTCCCTTTAGGACCACGCTGTCACACTACTGTGTGTTAATCCAACCCACTCTCCCTACTTAACTGCTACCTTGATGTTTAGCAGGTGCTTTGTTATTTTGTTCAAGCAAGGAAAACAGCCATAGAAATTCTCAGAATGAGTTTTCTATATTTTGTTCTACCTGGATTTATTGGTTACCTCTCCAGAATTAAGAACTTTGTATTTCGCTGTTCAGCACTTTTTACATTCCTGGTTGCAGAGTAATTGACGTAATTCAGGTTTCCCTCTAACGGAGTTTCATTTCCATATAGGAATCCTGTTTCCAATTTATTGACCTATCCTCTACAAATTACCATACTCCTATGTAGTTGTCGATTACAGCTAAACATTTCTACAGAGATAAATCTTTGAGATTACAACTGCCACTCTGTGTTATCGTAACTATGACACACCCACTGGCTCGTCATCATCCTCTCAGCTAACTCCGGGTAAACCACCTACATCACCAGTATCGAGGATTCCTGGTCAGCCGCAGCATTACCAATTCCTCTGAGTTCCATAACAGAAGTTCTATACTATACTCTGCTACCTATTATTCAGTTTCTCAAGTACTTCTCTTGCTGTATCATATATTATCAAGTAGTTGATACATGTTAATACTTGATCCAATTATTACGTATTAATTTCACTTAAGGCAGCCAAAAATCTTTTGGATATATCTGATCTATTGCCATGTGATACATTAACCAACTTGTCTGCAGTTGCAATCCACAGATGTTCAGGATTTCAGAGATTCCAAGGTCTATTCTTACATAATAACAAAGCCATAACATGGATCCAGCAGACCTCCCCCAAATAGTTTACAATCTGTCTCAATGTGTGGATCAGGGCCTAAGGGATCTACTGTACAAGTGGAAAATGACAGACACTCTCAGGAAGGTCATCAGTGAATCACTTTCCAGTAAGCCTGTATTATCTGATAACAAACCAGAACCACAACTATCCCCTCCAGATCTGTTTTATTGTGACAGAAAGGTATTTTGCAAGTTTAAAAATGCTTGTTTGCTGACATTCAACCTTAAACCAAACACTTATCCCAATGACAGGATTAAGGTTTTAACATTGATTTCTTTTTTAAGAGAAGAACCCAAGGTCTGGGCTGACTCATACTATGAATCAGATAATCTGATATTACCTTCATTGGATGCCTTTTTGTCTGTAATGGATGAATTGTATCTCAACACCAATTTGCAAATTATTGCAGAAAGCAAAAATGAGAGCACTGAAGCAAGGGAACAGACCAGTTGAAATGTATATAACAGAGTTTAAACAGTATGCAACTGACTCCCAATGGAATACTGTGGCATTGAGAAATCAGTATAGGCTAGTAGTCTGACTTGGTGACTGTGACTGTTTATTATCTATTGTCTTAAATTTAGCATTGTATTGTGCTAGATCTTAAATAACCCTCTGTGCCTGAACACAGTGTTATCTATATGGCCCACGTGTACTTTCTGTCTCTTTGTGTTGAAAAGAGATTTAAAAAGCATGTCATAAGAGGCAGCCCTCAAAGGCTTAGAAATTAGCATATGAGCCTACCTATGTTTAGTTTAAACTAAGAATACCAAGAGAAAAAAGCTAATTTGATGATAAAAGTAAATTGGAAAGTCGATTAAAATTAAAAGTCCTATCTGAATAATGAAAGTTTAATTTATACTTGACTGTCCCTTTAAGGACTGTCCTATACTGGACAAGAATAAGAAAAGTAAGTGCAATGCCTCTTTAACCTCATTAATTGTACATGACAAACCAGTTTGATTGAATGATGACAGAAGCAATCCTTGACACAGCAGCCTTTGGAAATTATATTGACAACACTTTAATTGATAAGAATAAAATACCACTCATAAAAAAAGAAAACACCTGTGTCAATCCGTGTAGTCGATGGTTCAGAAATCTTCACTGGTCCTATTACACTGTACCTATTTTAGTCAAAATCTTTTTTTATTGAAGTGAGTCAGTACACATCCAACAACACATATGCACATTGTGGTATACATTACAGTATTAAATATGTTAAAGAATGGCACAGATCCAAACATTTGTAAACAAGTGTCATATAAGGAAGAGAGAGGAAAGAAAAAAACTTGTTATAGCCATAAGATTAGGGGGGGAAAGGGGGGGGAAAGGGAGGGGAACTGTCCAGCCTCGGAATCTTGTTGAAAAGCGGCATTCCACTCTATTTAAAATTAGACACCATTAACTTAGTTAGACGTCGTTGTTTTAATGTATTCATCCCATATTGCTTGTAATGATATAAAGTTGTCAGTGCTACCTCTCTTGTAGACTGAATATTCCTCTAGCTCTAGTAATTCGGTCACTTTAGCCCTCCACATTCCCAGAGTGGGAACATCTTTCGCTTTCCAGTGTTTGGCGATCAGGATTTTAGCGCTATTAGTAAATATTCTGAACAGAGGAAGAAGAGATTTAAAAGGGAGCTTGACGGACTTATTTAGCAGCCAGATAAGGGGATCAGCTGGCAGGGTCGCACGTAATATAGTACTGATCTCATCTATTACTTTGTACCAAAAATGGTTTAGTTGAGAGCACCACCACCACATGTGGCCCATGCCACTCCCCACGTGGCCGCATCTCCAACATTTATTATTGGTGTTGTGATATAATCGATGTAACTTCCTTGGGGTTAGATACCAGCAGTGTAGTATTTTATAATTGGTCTCTAGAATAGATGCTGAGGTGGATGACTTTTTGGTATTAATGAATATATTAGTGGCTGTTTGAGGTAAAATAATTATTCCCAGCTCCCTTTCCCACATTTCTATGGAGTAAGGAAGATTACCCGGTGAGGGTTGGGTGAGGATTTTATATATAGCGGAAAGAGAGTGTTTAATTGGAGAGTTTAAGAGATAGAGTTTCTCAATATTAGTTGGAGGACGAGTCATGTTATTTTTATGTTTATGTGTGGATATATAGTTATGGAGTCTTCTATATGAAAACCAGTTGCGCGCCCATTCATAGCCCTTATCTATCAGTTGTGCTTGAGTATTTATGGAGTCGTTAGTGGTGACGTTATGTAGGAGAATATCATCGTCATTAGTGGTAATAGGTAGTGATGTATGTAAGAGATTTATAGAGAAGTCAGGGTTATTTCTGAGGGAAGTTAAAGGACCAGGATTAGAGGATAGACAAGGGTGATGGTAAGAAGCCCTTTTCCACTGTGTAAAAGTCTCTTTTGTGATGGGGTTAAGTAGTATTTTGATTTGCTCTTGGAATTTAGGGTTCCAGCATATAGAAGCTAGTGGCAAGTCGGGATTAAGTTGTTTCTCAAGTCGGACCCACCTCCTCTGACCATCTCCCACCCTCCAATCCAGAATTCTTTGCAGGTGAATGGACATTCTATAGTTTTCTAGGTCGGGTAGACCCAACCCACCATGTTCCCGCGATAGCAGCATGGTCTTTTTATTTATTCTAGGTGGTTTTTTCTTCCACACGAAAGAGTTGATTAGGCTTTGTATTTGGGTGAGGTACTTAGGAGGTAAAGGCACCGGGACCGCACTCATAATATAAAGTAATCTTGGGAAGATATTCATTTTTATAGTGTGGATTCTGCCCCACCAGGAGAGTTTTTTCGAGCCCCAAGAAGAGAGGTCCCGCATTATTGCTGTTTTGATATGTGTGTAGTTAATATGAAATAAGTCGTCGACTGACAGAGGGAGATATATTCCCAGGTATTTGAGAGCTTTAGAACACCACTACACTGTACCTATTTTAACTACTATACACAATTTCCACCATGCATATATAGTTTTCAAAGTCATTCCTTCCCCATTATTCCCTTTAGTGCTAGGTCTTCAATGGTTACGCATTCATGAACCCACACTTGATTGGAAAACTCTCCAAATAACCTTACAATCTTCATTACTGTCAACAAACCTGTTATACACACTCTCCTATTATGCAAATATCAAAAGTATCTGAAGATCAACTTAACATTCCTAAAATATATTCAGAATTTGTGAGGCAGAAAATCTCCCTCCGCATAGATCTTACAATTGTCCAATTGAATTGAAGCCAGGAACTACACCTCCATATGGACATCTATACCCTTTAAGTCAGCCAAACTTAATCATCTAAAGACTTATTTGGAAGACAACTTGAAAAAGGGGTTTATATGACCATCTGTATCACCAGCCGCTGCTGGTATGTTCTTCTTTAGGAATAAGGATCAGTCACTTCGACCTATAGTTGATTACAGGGATCTCAACAAAATCACAATCAAAAATAGGTATCCTCTCCATTGATTCCTGAATTGATTGAACGACTACATCAAGATAAGTGGTTCACAAAATTGGATCTCAGGGGAGCCTATTCCGCATAAGGGAGGGTGATGAGTGGTTGGTCGCATTTAGAAACAGATATGGGTTATACGAGTACCTGGTGATGCCCTTCAGCTTATGCAATGCCCCAGCCACCTTTCAGCACTTTATTAATGATGTCTTCAGGGAATTGCTGGATATATGTGTAGTAGTTTACTTCGATGATATCTTAATCTATTCTCAGTCTATTGACGCACATATCAAACATGTTAGGTGGGTGCTATCAAGACTTCAAGTGCACTGATTATATGCCAAAGCTGAAAAGTGTGTTTTTCACACTCAGGATATATCCTTTCTTGGTTATACCATTAGGGTCCCAAAGGAATTCAGATGCAGGAGAATAAGGTAGATGCCATGAAGCAATGGCCTCAGCCTACCACCAGGAAAGAACTACAACAGTTCCTGGGTTTCAGCAACTATCATAGGAAATTTTTAAAAGGGTTTTCCAAAATCGCTAAACCCCTCACCCAACTTACTACTATTCCATTGGAATAACGAGGCTGCACACTCTTTTGAATATCTAAAAGAATATTTCACTTCAGCACCCATTCTTCGCTTCCCTGACCCTTACATTACAGTTTATATTAGAAGTCGATTCCTCTGACTATGCTCTGGGAGCTGTCCTCTCACAAATGAAGAATCTTCACAAACCTCTACATCCTGTGGCTTATTAATCCAAGGTTATGTCACCTCCAGAGATGAACTACCCCATAGGGGAAAAGGAACTTTTGGTAATAAAAAGATCCTTTGAACATTGGAGACATTTGCTTGAAGGCACTGAACTCCCGATTATAATTTATAATGATCACAGGAACCTTGAATATACAGGAACCTCGAATATCCCCAGAAAAATAAAACTCTATCAGGTAGACAAGTAAGGTGGAGTCTGTATTTCAGAAGATTCAACTACCAAATCATTTACAGACCAGGATCAAAAAATGGGAAAACTAACGCTCTATTTCGAAAAGAACAAAGACCATTATCATCTCCATCACCTGCCTCCATCATTCCTCAAAAGAATTTCTGAGGATTGTTACCAGTATTCTCCTCATAACTTTAATCTGCCTTAAGTACAGATAAGGATCTGCCAATCAAAGACCTCAAAAAGGTCAAATCTCTACATACCTGAAGAAATTAGATCTGTAGTACTCACACAGCATCATGACTCTCCCCTCTCTGGACACCCTGGAATCAGGAGAACTAAAGATCTTTTAGATAGACTTTATTGGTGGCCTAATATGTCTAACGATGTCAGAGAATATATTCAAAATTGTACAACTTGCACAACATCAAAACCAGAGAACAAATCTCCTTACAGTCTACTGATGCCCATACAGATAACAGACTAACCTTGGAATCACTTGGGATCGGACTTTATCGTTGATCTACCGCTCAGTTCAAGAAATAATACGATCCTTGTGGTCATCGATTTACTTACTAAGATGGCTCATTTCATCCCATAAACTCCCTTCATCAGCACAAACAGCACAACTTTTCCTAGATCATGTAGTCAAATACCATGGTATTCCCTCCATATTGACTACTGACAGAGGTAATCAGTTCACTTCTCATTTTTGGAAACATCTGTGTCAGGTTTTACAGTTAGATCATCGATTCAGCACTTCTTACCACCCACAAACTAATGGACAATCAGAACGCCTGAACCAGTAGTTGGAACAGTATCTGAGGTGTTATTGTTCCTATCATCAAAATGAGTGGATGAACCATCTATCCATGGCAGAATTTGCCTATAACAATATACGTTAAACTCATCATCTACAATGACTCCGTATTTTGCGAACTAAGCATATCACCCTAGGATGTCTTTACTAAGTGCTGATGGATCACCTTGTCCATGTATAGATGACCTGACACATAAAATTACAGAAAACTTCCAAATGTTACGAAAGAATATCCAAAACGCACAAAGCAGCCAAAAGAGATATTACGATCTCAGAAGAAGAAACTGCTACCTTGATGTTTAACAGGTGCTTTGTTATTTTGCTCAAGCAAGGAACACAGCCATCTAAATTCTCTCAGGAATTAAGAACTTTAGATTTCGCTGTTCAGCACTTTTTACATTCCTGGTTGCAGAGTAATTGACGTCATTCAGGTTTCCCTTTAACAGAGTTTCATTTCCATATAGGAATCCTGTATCCAATTTATTGAACTATCCTCTACAACTTACCATACTCCTATGTAGTTGTCGATGACAGCTAAAAATATCTACAGAGATAAATCTTCGAGATTATAACTACCACTCCGTGTTATCATAACTCTGACACACCCTCTGGCTCATCCTCTTCCTCTCAGCTGACTCCTACATCACCAGTATCGAGGATTCCTGCTCAGTCACAGCATTACTGATAGCCATAGTGTAAACAGCATTGAAGCAGTGTTGCCTCCTCTGAGTTCCATAACGGAAGTTCTATACTATACTCTGCTACCTATTATTCAGTTTCTCAAGTACTTCTCTTGCCGTATCATATATTATCAAGTAGTTGTTACAACTTGATCCAATTATTACGTATTAATTTCACTTAAGGCAGCCAAAGATCTTTTGGATATATCTGATCTATTGCCAAGTGATACATTTACCAACCTTTGTCTGCAGTTGCGATCCACAGATGTTCAGGATTTCAGAGATTCCAAGGTCTACTCTTACAGGTGGTTAACACACACTGGAAATAAGGTAGTCATTCAAGTGTAGTTATGGGTGTTCCATGAGCGAGGTCAGGGCAGGGGAAGGTGGAGTTGCCGGTGTTCTGAGTACAGAAGTCTGGGGGCGAGGTTAGGCAGTTGTTAGACATGATCTATCTAAAAGGACAGAGGGGGAGTAGTATTTTTTAACCTGATCCTCATCCAAATGGGAGTTGCTCCTTCTTTATAACCATCACTGACACAAATGTACTTAAAAGATGAAGATATAAATATAATAGTTTATATTTGTTTAATGAATGATTTACTCTATTTTCCCAGTAAGTAAAGTCTGCATAATATCTATTTTACTCACCTAACACATAGGAGTTCATGCTGATAACAGGCTTCAATGTCTGTGTTCAGGAAGAAGGTTCCCTTTTTCACTCCAGTTACATCAATACCCAATATTATTATTATTGGTTATTTGTAGAGTGCCAACAGATTGCACAGCACTAATATCTCTCAGTGCTCTGGCCGTGTCTGTAAAAAGTATATTAAATGGTTTAAAGGGATAATAATAAATAATGGTTCTGATTAACTGTACGTATGTTATAATTAAAGGCACACATAAAAATTCATGTGATACAGATCAGCTGATTAGGTTACTACATATGTGGTATTGATTCACCACAAGCATTTAGTACAGTTAACACTAGGGGGGGTAGTTATCAACGTGTCAACTTTCCTGCCTTCGCCGGCCCAATACGCTCGCCTAAGCTCGCCTCACATCACCGCCGCGGACCTGAAAAAATTTGCCTAAGTTATCAAGTAAAGCTGTCAAAAAGCCGCCGGGCGATGAGCAGCGGACTGTGAGAGTTATCACTCATCCGATCAGCTGCTCTTCGGCTGTTTGACAGCTTTCTTGCTAGCCTGTCACTAAGCACTCACACTAAACTACACTGTTCTACCCCCTATACCGGCGCCCCCCGTAACTAAATAAAGTTACTAACCCCTAAACCGCCACTCCTAGACCCCCGCCGCAAGTCTTATAAATGTATTAACCCCTAAACCGCCGCTCCCGGACACCGCTGCCACCTACATTATATCTAGTAACCACTATCCTGCCCCCCCCCCCTATACCGTCGCCCTCTATAATAAAGTTATTAACCCCTATCCTGCTGATCTCGCACCTCACCGCAAATAAATAGTTTAACCCCTAAACTGCAGCTCCCTGAACCCGCCGCAACCTATATTAAATTTATTAACCCCTATCCTGCCCCCCCTACACCGTCGCCACCTATAATAAATTTATTAACCCCTATCCTGCCCCCCACTACACCGCCGCCACTGTAATAAAATTATTAACCCCTAAACCTAAGTCTAACACTAACCCTAACACCCCCCTAACTTAAATATTAATTAAATAAATCTAAATAATATTTCTATTATTAACTAAGTTAATCCTATTTAAAACTAAATACTTACCTATAAAATAAACCCTAATATAGCTACAATATAAATAATAATTATATTGTAGCTATCTTAGGATTTATTTTTATTTTACAGGTACCTTTCAATTTATTTTAACTAGGTACAATAGCTATTAGTTATTAACTATTTAATAGCTTACCTAGCTAAAATAAAGAGAAATGTACCTGTAAACTAAAAACTAACCTAAGTTACAATTACACCTAACACTACACTATACTTTAATAAATTATTCCTATTTAAAACTAAATACTTACCAGTAAAATAAACCCTATGATAGCTACAATGTAATTAATAATTACATTGTAGCTATCTTAGGATTTATATTTATTTTACAGGTAACTTTGTATTTATTTTAGCTAGTTAGAATAGTTATTAAATAGTTATTAACTATTTAATAACTACCTAGCTAAAAGAAATACAAAATTACCTGTAAAATAAATCATAACCTAAGTTACAATTAAACCTAACACTACACTATCATTAAATAAATTAACTACAAAAAACTACAATTAAATACAATTACATAAACTAACTAAAGTACAAAAAATAAAAAAAATAAGTTACAAACATTTAAAAAAATATTACAACAATTTTAAGCTACTTACACCTAATCTAAGCCCCCTAATAAAATAACAAACCCCCCCAAAATAAAAAAAATGCCCTACCCTATATCTACATTAAAAAAGTTCAAAGCTCTTTTACCTTACCAGCCCTTAAAAGGGCCTTTTGTGGGGGCATGCCCCAAAGAATTCAGCTCTTTTGCCTGTAAAAGAAAAATACAACCCCCCCAACATTAAAACCCACCACCCACATACCCCTAATCTAACCCAAACCCCCCTTAAAATAACCTAACACTAATCCCCTGAAGATCATCCTACCTTTAGTCGTCTTCACTCAGCCGAGCCACCGATGGAACTGAAGAGGACATCCGGACCGGCAGAAGTGATCATCCAAGGGGCGCTGAAGAAATCTTCCATCCGGGCGATGTCATCTTCCAAGAGGCGCTGAAGAAGTCTTCTATCCGGGCGAGGTCATCTTTGAAGCCGTGTCTTGAATCTTCATCCCGCCGACGCGGAACATCCTTCTTTCCCGACGGACTACCGACGAATGAAGGCTCCTTTAAGGGACGTCATCCAAGATGGCGTCCCTTCAATTCCGATTGGCTGATAGGATTCTATCAGCCAATCGGAATTAAGGTAGGAAAAATCTGATTGGCTGATTGAATCAGCCAATCAGATTCAAGTTCAATCCGATTGGCTGATCCAGTCAGCCAATCAGATTGAGCTCGCATTCTATTGGCTGTTCCGATCAGCCAATAGAATGCGAGCTCAATCTGATTGGCTGATTGGATCAGCCAATAGGATTGAACTTGATTCTGATTGGCTGATTCCATCAGCCAATCAGAATATTCCTACCTTAATTCCGATTGGCTGATAGAATCCTATCAGCCAATCGGAATTCGAGGGACGCCATCTTGGATGACGTCCCTTAAAGGAACCGTCATTCGTCGGGAGACGCCGGAAGAAGAGGATGGATCCGCGTCGGCTGATTCAAGATGGACCCGCTCCGCACCGGATGGAAGAAGATCGAAGATGCCGCTTGGAGAAGATGTTTGCCGGTCCGGATGTCCTCTTCTTGCCGGATAGGAGGAAGACTTTGAACCCTCTTCTGGACCTCTTCAGGACCGGATGCCAGGACGGATCGGTGATACCTGGATAGTGAAGACAAGGTAGGAAGATCTTCAGGGGCTTAGTGTTAGGTTTATTTAAGGGGGGTTTGGGTTAGATTAGGGGTATGTGGGTGGTGGGTTGTAATGTTGGGGGGGGGTATTGTATGTTTTTTTTTACAGGCAAAAGAGCTGATTTTCTTGGGGCATGCCCCGCAAAGGGCCCTGTTCAGGGCTGGTAAGGTAAAAGAGCTTTTACATTTATTAATTTAGAATAGGGTAGGGAATTTTTTATTTTGGGGGTCTTTGTTATTTTATTAGGGGGTTTAGAGTAGGTGTAATTAGTTTAAAATTGTTGTAATATTTTTCTTATGTTTGTAAATATTTTTTTATTTTTTGTAACTTAGTTCTTTTTTATTTTTTGTACTTTAGTTAGTTTATGTAATTGTAGTTATTTGTAGCAATTGTATTTAATTTATTTATTGATAGTGTAGTGTTAGGTTAATTGTAGGTAATTGTAGGTATTTTATTTAATTAATTTATTGATAGGGTAGTGTTAGGTTTTATTATAACTTAGGTTAGGACTTATTTTACAGGTAATTTTGTAATTATTTTAACTAGGTAACTATTAAATAGTTCTTAACTATTTAATAGCTATTGTACCTGGTTAAAATAATTACCAAGTTGCCTGTAAAATAAATATTAATCCTAAAATAGCTACAATATAATTATAATTTATATTGTAGCTATATTAGGATGTATTTTACAGGTAAGTATTTAGCTTTAAATAGGAATAATTTATTTAATAAGAGTTAATTAATTTCGTTAGATTTAAATTATATTTAATTTAGGGGGGTGTTAGTGTTAGGGTTAGACTTAGCTTTAGGGGTTAATCCATTTATTATAGTAGCTGTGAGCTCCGGTCGTCAGATTAGGGGTTAATAATTGAAGTTAGGTGTCGGCGATGTTAGGGAGGGCAGATTAGGGGTTAATACTATTTATGATAGGGTTAGTGAGGCGGATTAGGGGTTAATAACTTTATTATAGTAGCGCTCAGGTCCGCTCGGCAGATTAGTGGTTAATAAGTGTAGGCAGGTGTCGGCGACGTTGAGGGGGGCAGATTAGGGGTTAATAAATATAATATAGGGGTCGGCGGTGTTAGGGGCAGCAGATTAGGGGTACATAGGGATAACGTAGGTTGCGGCGGTGTACGGAGCGGAAGATTAGGGGTTAATAATATAATGCAGGGGTCAGCGATAGCGGGGGCGGCAGATTAGGGGTTAATAAGGGTAGGGGTGTTTAGACTCGGGGTACATGTTAGGGTGTTAGGTGCAGACGTAGGAAGTGTTTCCCCATAGGAAACAATGGGGCTGCGTTAGGAGCTGAACGCTGCTTTTTTGCAGGTGTTAGGTTTTTTTTCAGCTCAAACTGTCCCATTGTTTCCTATGGGGGAATCGTGCACGAGCACGTTTTTGAGGCTGGCCGCGTCCGTAAGCAACTCTGGTATCGAGAGTTGCATTTGCGGTAAAAATGCTCTACGCTCCTTTTTTTGAGCCTAACGCAGCATTTTTTTGAACTCTCGATACCAGAGTTAATTTTATGGTGCGGCCAGAAAAAAGCCTGCGGAGCGTTAACAGCCCATCTACCGCCAAACTCCAAATCTAGGCCTTAGATAGCTACAATGTAATTATTAATTACATTGTAGCTATCTTAGGGTTTATTTTACTGGTAAGTATTTAGTTTTAAATAGGAATAATTTATTAAAGTATAGTGTAGTGTTAGGTGTAATTATAACTTAGGTTAGGATTTATTTTACAGGTAAATTTCTCTTTATTTTAGCTAGGTAAGCTATTAAATAGTTAATAACTATTTAATAGCTATTGTACCTAGTTAAAATAAATTGAAAGGTACCTGTAAAATAAAAATAAATCCTAAGATAGCTACAATATAATTATTATTTATATTGTAGCTATATTAGGGTTTATTTTATAGGTAAGTATTTAGTTTTAAATAGGATTAACTTAGTTAATAATAGAAATATTATTTAGATTTATTTAATTAATATTTAAGTTAGGGGGGTGTTAGGGTTAGTGTTAGACTTAGGTTTAGGGGTTAATAATTTTATTACAGTGGCGGCGGTGTAGTGAGGGGCAGGATAGGGGTTAATAAATGTATTATAGGTGGCGACGGTGTAGGGGGGGCAGATTAGGGGTTAATAAATTTAATATAGGTTGCGGCGGGTTCAGGGAGCAGCGGTTTAGGGGTTAAACTATTTATTTGCGGCGAGGTGCGGGATCGGCAGGATAGGGGTTAATAACTTTATTATAGGGGGGCAGGATAAGGGGTTACTAGGTATCATGTAGGTGGCGGTGGGCTCCGGGAGCGGCGGTTTAGGGGTTAATATGTATAGAGTAGCTTGCGATGGGCTCCGTGAGCGGCGGTTTAGGGGTTAATCATTTTATTTTGTTGCGGCGGTGTAGGGGGGGACAGATTAGAGGTGTTTAGACTCGGGGTACATGTAAGGGTGTTAGGTGTAGACAGCTCCCATAGAAATCAATGGGATGTCTGACAGCAGCGAACTTGTACTTTCGCTATGGTCAGACTCCCATTGATTCCTATGGGATCCGCCGCCTCCAGGGTGGCGGTTTGAAAACCAGGTACGCTGGGCCGTAAAAGTGCCGAGCGTACCTGCTAGTTTTTTGATAACTAGCAAAAGTAGTCAGATTGTGCCGCACTTGTGTGCGGAACATCTGTAGTGACGTAAGAATCGATCTGTGTCGGACTGAGTCCGGCGGATCGAAGCTTACGTCACAAAATTCTACTTTTGCCGGGATCTAGCCTTTGATAACTAAGGCGAATCAGCCTCGCCACAAATACTCTGCGGAATTCCAGCGTATTTGAGGTTGACGGCTTGATAACTACCCCCCTAGGTGTGTTATAATTGCCCCTTAAAGGGACATTAAAGTCCAAAATAATCATTCATGATTTAGATAGGACATGTCATTTTAAATAACTTTCTAATTTACTTTTATCATCAAATTTGCTTTGTTCTCTTGGTATTCTTAATTGAATGCCAATTCTTGGAGGCTCCTTTGCTAATTTCTAAGCCCTAGAAGGCTGCATCTTATCTGAAATGTATTTGACATGTTTTCACAGCTAGAGGATGTTAGTTCACAAGTTTCATATAAATAACATTGTGCTTATGCACGTGGAGTTATTTAAAAGTCAGCACAAATTGCTTGAAATGCTTCTGTCAGAAAGTTCTGAGATAAGGAGGCAGTCTGCAGAAACTTAGATTCAAGGTAATTACAGAGGTAAAAAGTATATTTCTATAACAGTGTTGGTTATGCAAAACTAGGGAATAGTAAATAAAGGAATTATCTATTTTATCAAACATTAACATTTTGGGTGTTTATTACTATCACTTTAAATATGAATCTTCCTAGATCTATACAACAGAATGGTAGAAAATCTATTTATGAATGAGGCCATATCACAACTTTACAAATATATTATAATCTTTGTTTTCTGTCATTTATATGAAACAATATTTTCACATGAAATAAATGGTAAATATAATTTGATTATATATAAGTGAAATTGGATACTGCAGTATGGGTATTTTACTTCCTACTAATTCTCACTGTCAGACATTTTGTATTTGTCATGTGCTCCACCCCCCATCCTTTAAAGGGACACTGAACTAAAAAAAATTATTTTGTGATTCAGATAGAGCATGAAATTTTAAGCAACTAATTTACTCAAATTATCAAATTTTCTTCATTCTCTTGGTATCTTTTATTTGAAATGCAAGAATGTAAGTTTAGATGTCGGCCCATTTTTGGTGAACAACCTTAGTTGTTCTTGCTGATTGGTGGATAAATTAACCCACCAATAAAAAAGTGCTGTCTAGAGTTCTAAAAAAAAACAACATAAATTTATGTAAGAACTTACATAATAAATTAATTTCTTTCATATTGGCAAGAGTCCATGAGCTAGTGACGTATGGGATATACAATCCTACCAGGAGGGTCAAAGTATCCCAAACCTCAAAATGCCTATAAATACACCCCTCACCACACCCACAATTCAGTTTAACAAATAGCCAAGTAGTGGGGCGATAAAGAAAGGAGTAAAAAGCATCAACAAAGGAATTTGGAAATAATTGTGCTTTATACAAAAAAATCATAACCACCATAAAAAGGGTGGGCCTCATGGACTCTTGCCAATATAAAAGAAATTAATTTATCAGGTAAGTTCTTACATAAATTATGTTTTCTTTCATGTAATTGGCAAGAGTCCATGAGGTAGTGATGTATGGGATAGCAATAACCAAGATGTGGAACTCCACGCAAGAGTCACTAGAGAGGGAGGGATAAAATAAAAACAGCCAATTTTTACTGAAAAAAATTAATCCACAATCCAAAATATAAGTTTATTCTCATAAATGAAAGGAAAAACTTAAAACATAAGCAGAAGAAACAAACTGAAACAGCTGCCTGAAGAACTTTTCTACCAAAAACTGCTTCAGAAGAAGCAAATACATAAATACGGTAGAATTTAGTAAATGTATGCAAAGAAGACCAAGTTGCTGCTTTGCAAATCTGATCAACTGAAGCTTCATTCTTAAAAGCCCACGAAGTGGAGACTGATCTAGTAGAATGAGCTGTAATTCTCTGAGGTGGGGCTTGACCTGACTCCAAATAAGCTTGATGAATCAAAAGCTTTAAACCACAATGCCAAGGAAATGGCAGAAGCCTTCTGACCTTTCCTAGAACCAGAAAAGATAACAAATAGACTAGAAGTCTTCCTGAAATCTTTAGTAGCTTCAACATAATATTTCAGAGCTCTCACCACATCCAAAGAATATAAAGATCTCTCCAAAGAATTCTCAGGATTAGGACACAAGGAAGGGACAACAATTTCTCTATTAATGTTGTTAGAATTCACAACCTTAGGTAAGAATTTAAATGAAGACCGCAAAACTGCCTTATCCTGATGAAAAATCAGAAAAGGAGATTCACAAGAGAAAGCAGATAATTCAGAAACTCTTCTAGCAGAAAAGATGGCCAAAAAAATAACACTTTCCAAGAAAGTATTTTAATGTCCAAAGAATGCATAGGCTCAAATGGAGGAGCCTGTAAAGCCTTTAAAACCAAGGAGGAGAGATTGATTTAATGACAAGCTTGATACGAACCAAAGCCTGAACAAAAAGGACAGCTTAGCAATCTTTCTGTGAAATAAAACAGAAAGGGCAGAGATTTGTCCCTTCAAGGAACTTGCAGACAAACCCATATCCAAACCATCCTGAAGAAACTGTAAAATTCTAGGATTCTAAAAGAATGCCAAGAGAATTTATGAGAAAAACACCATGAAATATAAGTCTTCCAAACTCAATAATAAATCTTTCTAGAAACAGATTTACGAGCCTATAACATAGTATTAATCACTGAGTCAGAGAAACCTCTATGACTAAGCACTAGGCGTTCAATTTCCATACCTTCAAATTTAATGATTTGAGATCCTGATGGAAACACGGACCTTGAGACTGAAGGTTCGGCCTTAATGGAAGTGTCCAAGGTTGGCAACTGGACATCCGAACAAGATCCACATACCAAAACCTGTGAGGCCATGCTGGAGCCACCAGCAACACAAACAATTGTTCCATGATGATTTTGGAGATCACTCTTGGAAGATGAACTAGAGGTGGGAAAATATAAGCAGGTTGATAACACCAAGGAAGTGTCAATGCATCCACTGCTTCTGCCTGAGGATCCCTGGACCTGGACAGGTACTTGGGAAGTTTCTTGTTTAGATGAGAAGCCATCAGATCTATTTCTGGAAGACCCCACATCTGAATAACCTGAGAAAATACATCTGGATGGAGGGACCACTCCCCCGGATGTAAAGTCTGACGGTTGAGATAATGCGCTTCCCAATTGTCTATACCTGGGATATGAACCGCAGAAATTAGACAGGAGCTGGATTCCGCCCAAGCAAGTATCCAGGATACTTCTTTCATAGCTTGGGGACTGTGAGTCCCACCCTGATGATTGACATATACCACAGTTGTGATATTGTCTGTCTGAAAACAAATTAACTGTTCTCTCTTCAACAGAGGCCAAATCTGAAGAGCCCTGAAAATCGCACGGAGTTCCAAAATATTGATAGGTAATCTCGCCTCTTGAGATTTCCAAACTCCTTGTGCTGTCAGAGATCCCCAAACAGCTCCCCAACCTGAAAGACTCGTATCTGTTGTGATCACAGTCCAGGTTGGACGAACAAAAGAGGCCCCTAGAACTATATGATGGTGATCTAACCACCAAGTCAGAGATAGTTGAACATTGGAATGTAAAGGATATTAATTGTGATATTGTTGTATAATCCCTGCACCATTGGTTCAGCATGCAAAGCTGTAGAGGTCTCATATGAGAACGAGCAAAAGGGGATTGCTTCCGATGCTGCAGTCATGAGACCTAAAACTTCCATGCACATAGCTACTGAAGGGAATGACTGAGACTGAAGGTTCTGACAGGCTAAAACCAATTTTAAACGTCTCTTGTCTGTTAGAGACAGAGTCATGGACACTGAATCTATCTGGAAACCTAAAAAGGTGACCCTTGTCTGAGGAATCAAATACATTTTTGGTAAATTGATCCTCCAACCATGTTTTCGAAGAAACAACACTAGTTGATTCGTGTGAGATTCTGCAGAATGTAAAGACTGAGCTAGTACCAATATATCGTCCAAATAAGGAAACGCCGCAAAACCCACTCTCTGATTAAAGAGAGTAGGGCACCAAGAACCTTTGGCAAGATTCTTGGAGCTATCGCCAGGCCAAAAGGAAGAGCGACAAATTGGTAATGCTTGTCCAGAAAAGAGAATCTCAGAAACTGATAATGATCTGGATGAATCTGAATATGAAGATATGCATCCTGCAAGTCTATTGTGGACATATAATGCCTTTGCTGAACAAAAGGCGGAATAGTCCTTATAGTCACCATTTTGAAAGTTGGCACTCTTACATAACGATTCAACATTTTTAGATCCAGAACTAGTCTGAATGAGTTTTCTTTCTTTGGAACAATGAATAGATTTGAATAAAACCCCAGACCCTGTTCCTGAAATGGAACCGGCATGATTACCCCTGAAAGCTCCAGGTCTGAAACACACTTCAGGAAAGCTTGAGCCTTTACTGGATTTGCTGGGATGCATGAGAGAAAATATCTTCTCACATGAGGTCTTACTCTGAATCCTATTCGATACCCCTGAGAGACAATACTCAGAATACATTGATTTTTGACAGAATTTGTCCAAAACATCCTTGAAAAATTTTAATCTGCCCCCTACCAGCTGAGCTGGAATGAGGGCCGCACCTTCATGCGGCCTTGGGGGCTGACTTTGGTTTCTTAAATGGCTTGGATTTATTCCAACTTGAAGAAGGTTTCCAATTGGAAACAGATTCCTTGGGGGAAGGAATAGGCTTCTGTTCCTTAATTTGTCAAAAGGAACGAAAATGGTTAGAAGCTTTAGATTTACCCTTACGTCTTTTATCCTGAGGCAAAAAACTCCCTTCCCCCCAGTGACAGCTGAAATAATCAAATCCAACTGAAAACCAAATAACGTATTACCTTTGAAAGAAAGAGATAGCAATCTAGACTTAGAAGTCATGTCAGCATTCCAAGATTTTAAGCAACAAAGCTCTTCTAGCTAAAGACATAGATTTAACATCAATTTTGATGATATAAAAAATGGCATCACAAATAAAATGATTAGCATGTTGAAGCAAGCGAACAATGCTAGACAAATCAGAATCTAATCTTGTTGCGCTAAATGTTCCAACCAAAAATTTGATGCAGCTGCAACACCAGCCAAAGAAATTGCAGGCCCGAGAAGATGACCAGAATATAAATAGGCTTTCCTTAGATAAGATTCAAGTTTCCTATCTAAAGGATCTTTAAAAGAAGTACTACCTTCAATAGGAATCGTAGTACGTTTAGCAAGAGTAGATAGAGATAGCCCCATCAACTTTGGGGACCTTTTCCCAAAACTCAAATGTAACTGCTGGCAAAGGATATCATTTTTTAAACCTTGAAGTAGGAATAAAATAATTACCAGGCCTATTCCATTCCTTAGAAATCATATCAGAAATAGCATCAGGAACTGGAAAAACCTCAGGAGTAACCACAGGAGGTTTATAAACAGAATTTAAATGTTTACTAGTTATAGCATCAAGAGGACTAGTTTCCTCAATATCCAATGTAATCAACACTTCTTTTAACAAAGAACGAATATACTCCATTTTAAATAAATAAGTAGATTTGTCAGTGTCAATATCTGAGGAAGGATCTTCTGAATCAGATAGATCCTCATCAGAGGAGGATAATTAAGTATTTTGTCGGTCATTTGAAATGTCATCAACTTTATGAGAAGTTTTAAAAGACCTTTTACATTTATTAGAAGGCAGGATGGCAAACAAAGCCTTCTGAATAGAATCAGCAATAAAATCTTTTAAATTCACAGGTATATCTTGTACATTAGATGTTGAAGGAACAACAATAGGCAATGTACTATTACTGATGGACACATTTTCTGCATGTAAAAGTTTATTATGACAACTATTACAAACAACAGCTGGAAATATAATCTCCACAAGTTTACAAAATATGCACTTAGCTTTGGTAGAACTGTTATCAGGCAGCAGGGTTCCAACAGTGATTTCTGAGACAGGATCAGATTGAGACATCTTGCAAAAGTAAAAGGAAAAAAAACATATAAAGCAAAATTATCAATTTCCTTATATGGCAGTTTCAGGAATGGGAAAAAATGCAAACAGCATAGCCCTCTGATATAGAAAAAGGCAAGAGGCTTATATGGGGTTTTAAATAATGAAAATATTTGGCGCCAAGTATGACGCACAACACAAACAGAATTTTTTTTTGGCGCTAACAACATCCGGAAATGACACACTTGCGTCATTGAAGACGCAACCTTGTGAAAGGACTCAGCGTCAACTAAGACGCCGGAAATGATGAATTTGCATCATCAAACGTAACTTTGCACCAAAAAATCTTGCGCCAAAAATGGTGCAATATACTTTGGCATTTTGCGCCCTCGCAAGCCTAATTTTGCCCGCAAATTTAAAATAACAGTCAATTTGAAAAAAAGACTATACCCCAGGTAAGAAGAAAAAAATCCTAAAAAATGCATTTCCCAGATATGAAACTGACAGTCTGCAAAAGGAAATATATTTAAACTTGACTCATGGCAAATATAAGTAAAATATATATATTTAGAACTTTATATAAATACATAAAGTGCCAAACCATAGATGAGAGTGTCTTAAAGGGACAGTATACACTCATTTTCATATAACTGCATGTAATAGACACTAGTATAAAGAATAAGATGCACAGATACTGATATAAAAATCCAGTATAAAACTGTTTAAAAACTTACTTAGAAGCTGTCAGTTTTGCTCTTTTGAAAAGGTAGCTGGAAAGCCCACTGCAAGTGGCAAATAAGACACTCCCCCCTCCCCCTTCTTTTGCATATGAAAAGACCCTTTACACAAACAGCAGCAAGCTGGAGAAGGTAGCTGACAGTATTCACATAAAACTTTGGGGCTTGGTTAGGAGTCTGAAAATCAGAACAATGTTATTTAAAAATAAGCAAAACTATAGATTTATTTTAAAATAAAACTTTATGGGCTATATAAATAGATCATCTACAAAACATTTATGCAAAGAAAAAATGAGTGTATAATGTCCCTTTAAGTAATGAAAACATACTTACCAAAAGACACCCATCCACATATAACCAAACCAGTACTGAAACGGTTATCAGTAGAGGTAATGGAATATGAGAGTATATCATCGATCTGAAAAGGGAGGTAGGAGATGAATCTCTACAACCGATAACAGAGAACCTATGAAACAGATCTCCTGTGAGGAAAACCATTGCATTCAATAGGTGATACTCCCTTCACATCCCTCTGACATTCACTGTACTCCGAGAGGAATCGGGCTTCAAAATGCTGAGAAGCACATATCAACTTAGAAATCTTAGCACAAACTTACTTCACCACCTCCATAGGAGGCAAAGTTTGTAAAAACTTATTTGTGGGTGTGGTGAGGGGTGTATTTATAGGCATTTTGAGGTTTGGGAAAATTTGCCCCTCCTGGTAGGATTGTATATCCCATACGTAACTAGCTCATGGACTCTTGCCAATTACATGAAAGAAAAAAGCTTAGATGCCTTCTTTTTTAAATAAAGATAGCAAGAGAACAAAGAAGAATTGATAATAACAATTGATAATATGAGTAAATTAAAAAGTTGCTTACAATTGCATGCTCTATCTGAATAACGAAATAAAAATTTTGGATTCAGTGTCCCTTTAACTTCTCTTGGTCAATACTGTGTTGTCTTAAATCACACTGCAATTGGGTATGAGAGAGATAGGCACTAAAATGTTCATTCCAATTGCTATCTTAGATATAGAAAAGAAAAGGAAGTGTTTGTGTTTACATAGAGTAATAACATAATGAGAAATGTTTTTTGACAAGTTCAATCCATTTAAAAGGACCATAACATATAGAATTACAAAACCACAGATGCATAATAAAAATACAATGCAATAAAACTTACTATGAATTTAAAAAGAGAAGTAGATTGTTTGCTGATAAATGTAGTTCTGCACCTGTACCATGTGACAGCTATCAGCCAATAACAGACTCATATTTTTATATAATGTGAACTCCTGCATATGCTAAGTAGGAGCCAGAGCCTCAGGTCATTTAAAAGGCTGTGTACAATTTAATAATGAAAATAAATTACAGACAGCAAACAGTTATTTTACATAAAACTAAAGCTAAAGGTGAAATTTCCCATACACTTTATACTATTTTATACACCGGTAAAACAAGTCATTAGAAACACATTAAAGCAGGGTACACACACTATTTTGTGTTGGGATTTACTTTTCAAATGAGCAGCACAAATAAAGAAAATGAAGAAAAATTGATAATAGGAGTAAATTAGAAAGTTGTGTGAAATTGCTTGTTCTATATCTGAATCAAGAAAAAAATAAAATGTGTTTCATATCTCTTTAAGGTTGCATGATTTAGCAACACATGGATGTGCAAAAGCATAAAGATACAACAGATTAATCCTGAGGACAAAAGTAGCACTGACTTTAATTCGGGTTAACAGGAGGAACCCCTTGTGCCTTATTACAAAACACTGCATTCAAATGACTGCCACCGACCCCCTTTAATTTGTGCCGTGGGCTTGGCCTGATATGACCCAGTGAGGGTCACACAAATAAATTTCAATAGCGCGCCATGCAGACAATTTTTCTTACTGGGTCAACACGTTCATTTGCCAGAAGTCAATCAGATTTGTACCTTAAGCAGAGCACGGCAGCCTCCGCTTACCCTCCTAACAATACTATATTGCCATATCCATTGGGTGAGTACTCACTCAACCATGCTTTTGATTGGCCAATTGTGTTGTCGTTCAAAAATCATCCACATTGATTGGTTAAAATCGATATTCCTCAAGATGCAATCCTGTAGCACTTTTAATGTCCGACCATCAGACTGTTTAATGACCTGCCCCTCAGACACTGTGGTAGATAATCCCTAGCAACCATACTCTACTCACGCCCCAGTGTTGAGATTGCGTAACTTGACCACATCATTTTCATTAAACAACTCTACAATGTCCTTCTATTACCAAATCTGCTTTATTCCCTTTGTGGCAAAGGTGCTGATTAGTGGTTGCACATAAAAGCCTCTTGCCATTGTCTCACATTATGTGCTCAGCTAGCTCCCAGTAGTGCATTGCTGCTGCTTCAATAAAAGATATCTAAAGAATGAAGCAAATATCATAATTGAAGTAAAATGGAAAGTTGTTTAAAATTATATGTTCTATTTAAATAATGAAAAACATTTGGGTTTTATTGTTCTTTTAAGCGAAAACCAAATGTACAGGACACTGTCCCTTTAAGCCTGTGATCATGTGACACAAACAGCAGCAGCTGAAGGTGCAGAATACACTTACTAAGGTCTTTACTAACAACAAGAATCAGTCACAGATCAGCGGGATAAACGTTCTGATGATAAACAGGTGCAGCTAATAGAAATAAGAAATGTATTATAAAATAACCTCATTAGAAATAAAATAATATGCAGATCACAAGATATTTATCATTAGATCAGTATATGTGATGAGACTGATACAACAGGGCCATAAGCTGAGTGATATTTATTACTGGAGCAAATAGCAGCTTCAGACTAATATTAAATGAAAATGGTTTATCTGGGCTCTACAGTTAATTATAAACCTATAGGGAAATACAGGATTCTAATTGGCTGATACTTAAAAATCTATTGCTCATTGGATAACAGGAACAACCCCCACACATGTATTATTGGTCAGACCTCCTCAAGCTTCAGAATATTGTTTGGTTCTGCTACAAACATTCATTTTACAAACTGCTACAAATTATTATGTATTCAAATGAGCTTTTTAATGCAAAAACTAAACAATAAATTAATTTACACAGCATGAAAAATATAGAAAACAAATTAAATAAGTACAGTTTAGTTTTTTAATATAGATTCAGTTTCTTATATGAAGTGAAATAGTTTATCTCTATCATAACAAAATACAGAACAATATTTTCTCATCATTATATAAAACACAACAGTGTGAGGCTGTTAATAAAGATTTATGTCAGGTTTTGCATATTACCGTTTAGCAGAAGCTCTGTAAGTATGAAGTCTCTCTGGTTCCTCCTGTGATATCACTGAGTGTTACACAGATATTTATACTAATGTGGGAGTGTCACCTTTCTCTATGTGACTCACATGAGTACAACTTGTCAGTTGGGAGACAATGAGAGGGTCACACCTGGGCTTTTGTTCTCATATAGATGTCTATTGTCCCCTCTGGTGTCACATGAATACAGAGTCCCTGCCTCCCCCTCAGGGTGTGATTATCATATGGATAAGTAAGGAGGAAACAAACTGTTTATTTAAATGTGAGAGATTGTTCTGTTGTGTCCTAAAATATCTCAGGATACAGCATTATATTATGTTTTTATTGTTGGAAATTCTTATTTTAACAGAACTTAGTTGCAAACAGATGTATAATATTAACTTGTTATTAGACACATATGAGATACAATGCTGAGTATTTCAATAATAATGTGACCTCTCATTGTCACTAACAGTATTATCTAATATTTATTTTTCTAATCTGTCTAGCATAAATTATAAATTATATTTCCATACATATAATATATACATGTACACAAACCATATTGCTCCATCTTTTTAAAGATAAATCCATACTTTGGAAAAGCCTAAAATGAAAGATTTTACACTAATTTCTAAAGGAACGGACCTGCAGATTTGTGTGTTTGTTATAAATTGCTTCATCTATAATCTTTTTATTTTCAAAAATTAGAAAATAGTAAAAAAAAACAACTACATATAAAATGTTAAATGTCCGTAAAGCTAAATACATTTGAATTTAAAAAGGGTCAGCTTTATATTTTTTAATGTAGAAATATTACTACATCTTAAAAACATACAATATTTTACATCTAAACAGTCACCTTACATGGGTATCAACATAATGTTTTCCAATTGTTTTTACAGTCACTGATTTTATCTAAATGTCACCACACTCAGTACTTTCAGATAGTTTGTTCCCTAATAAAAATAAAAGAGATTTGCACTGAAATCAAATCTAATCTGCATGTAACACATTTTATCTCTGTCTGGGCACCTTTTACAGCTACTCCAGTCAAGAGCAGATGTTTTTTAAAAAGAAAACTTTATTACAACCAACTCTAGTTAAACACATAAACAGTGACAAAACAATTATAAGAAACCATTTCACAGCTTTTATTATATGCTCAAAGACTATCATAAAATAGACAAAAACTTATCCACAGGGATAGGAAAACATAACAATAATTTATTCAGTGTTAGGGGCTGATTTATCATAGCCCAAATGGGGCCGTATACACCCGTTACTGCGTGAGCCTTCAGGCTTGCCAGAAACAGGAGTTAAGAAGCAGCGATCTAATGACCACTGCTCCTTAACTCGTCTGCCACCTCTGAGGCTGCGGACAGCAATCAGCCCGATCGCATACACATGTGTGTGTGTATATATATATATGTATTTACAGACATATATATATATACACATAAATGCATTAATATATATGTATACATATGTGTGTGTATATGTGTATATGTATTTACAGACATTATATATATATATATATATATATATACACATAGAAAAAATGAAGGAAAACAGAGGGGCGCCTCATGTGTGGTATCGTCAAATATACAACAAACAAATGACACAGCTCAGGCCAAATGAGTACTCACATATTCATAGAGCACACTTATGTGCTAGTAGAGACAGGCTGCAGAATTATAGAGGTGTGACAGCTCACCCACTGACAAGCACTCTTGGCAAGAGGTGTAGGTACTAGAATAGAGACATAAAATACAAGCACTACATGTGCAGACTATTAATGATATAACCAATAGTATTTTCTTAGTACAGAGGGTACTCACATACTCACGGAGCACACCAATGTGCTTGTGGACGCAGGCTGCAGATTAAGGTAGGTGTGGCAGCTCACCCAAACAGATAGGATCTTGGTAGTGATGTCTCAGGTATATAGAAATCCCAGTTGGCTCACTCAGGTATTGGACTGATAGTTCTGCGACCAACACGCTCATATCCAACGGATATGGATTGGATATGAGCGTGTTGGTCGCAGAACTATCAGTCCAATACCTGAGTGAGCCAACTGGGATTTCTATATACCTGAGACATCACTACCAAGATCCTATCTGTTTGGGTGAGCTGCCACACCTACCTTAATCTGCAGCCTGCGTCCACAAGCACATTGGTGTGCTCCGTGAGTATGTGAGTACCCTCTGTACTAAGAAAATACTATTGGTTATATCATTAATAGTCTGCACATGTAGTGCTTGTATTTTATGTCTCTATTCTAGTACCTACACCTCTTGCCAAGAGTGCTTGTCAGTGGGTGAGCTGTCACACCTCTATAATTCTGCAGCCTGTCTCTACTAGCACATAAGTGTGCTCTATGAATATGTGAGTACTCATTTGGCCTGAGCTGTGTCATTTGTTTGTTGTATATTTGACGATACCACACATGAGGCGCCCCTCTGTTTTCCTTCATTTTTTCTAGTTTTACCTGGACCAGACAGTGAGGAGGAGGCAGCCATCCCAGCAACCATTTCTATCTTTTTTTGAAGGACTCCCTTCTAGAGGACAATCATACCTCATTAAATAACGAGTGAACTTTTTGAAGGTTTTTCTTTTCTACATTTGTTGTTACAAAGATTCATAAATTACTGTTCTGAAGCGCCCTCTCTGTGACTAGGTCACCTGCACATATGTATATATACACATAAATGCATTAATATATATGTATACATGTGTGTATATGTGTATATACTTATTTAAAGACATATATACACATAAATGCATTAATATATATGTATACACATGTGTGTATATGTGTATATATGTATTTACAGACATATATACACATAAATGCATTTATATATGTATACATGTGTGTATATGTGTATATGTATTTACAGACATATATACACATAAATGCATTAATATATATATGTATACATGTGTGTGTATATGTATTTACAGACATATATACACATAAATGCATTAATACATATGTATACATATTTTCATTTCGGCATTTATCAATGTGCGGCGAACATGATCTTCTACAGCGGATCATGTCTGCTGCACTTTGATAAATCGGCCCCGTTGTGTTTACATAGAGTGATAACAAAATTAGATAGTTTCTCCCAGCAAGCTCAGCACATTTAAAAGGATAATAAAGTATAGCATTACAAAATCAAGAGATGCATAATAACAATACAGTGCAATAAAACTATGAATTTCAAAAGGAGATTTTTTTTCTGACATTTTATTCTACACCTGTGCCATGTGACGGCTATCAGCCATTAACAGACTCATATTTTATATATGATAAACTCTTGCTAAGTAGGAACTGGTGCCTTATAACATGTATTTTATTTAATATAAACTCTTACACTTGCTAAGTAGGAACTGGTGCCGTATAACGTGTATTTTATTTAATATAAACTCTTACACTTGCTAAGTAGGAACTGGTGCCGTATAACCTGTATTTTATTTAATATAAACTCTTGCACTTGTTAAGTAGGAACTGGTGCCATATAACATGTATTTTATATAATATAAACTCTTGCACTTGCTAAGTAGGAACTGGTGCTGTATAATGTGTATTTTATTTAATATAAACTCTTGCACTTGCTAAGTAGGAACTGGTGCCGTATAACCTGTATTTTATTTAATATAAACTCTTGCACTTGCTAAGTAGGAACTGGTGCCGTATAACGTGTATTTTATTTAATATAAACTCTTGCACTTGCTAAGTAGGAACTGGTGCCGTGTAACCTGTATTTTATTTAATATAACCTCTTGCACTTGCTAGGTAGGAACTGGTGCAGTATAACGTGTATTTTATATAATATAAACTCTTGCACTTGCTAAGTAGGAACTGGTGCTGTATAACCTGTATTTTATATAATATAAACTCTTGCACTTGCTAAGTAGGAACTGGTGCTGTATAACGTGTATTTTATTTAATATAAACTCTTGCACTTGCTAAGTAGGAACTGGTGCCGTATAACCTGTATTTTATTTAATATAACCTCTTGCACTTGCTAAGTAGGAACTGGTGCGTATAACCTGTATTTTATTTAATATAAACTCTTGCACTTGCTAAGTAGGAACTGGTGCGTATAACCTGTATATTATTTAATATAAACTCTTGCACTTGCTAAGTAGGAACTGGTGCGTATAACCTGTATTTTATTTAATATAAACTCTTGCACTTGCTAAGTAGGAACTGGTGCAGTATAACGTGTATTTTATATAATATAAACTCTTACACTTGCTAAGTAGGAACTGGTGCCGTATAACGTGTATTTTATTTAATATAAACTCTTGCACTTGCTAAGTAGGAACTGGTGCTGTATAACCTGTATTTTATATAATATAAACTCTTGCACTTGCTAAGTAGGAACTGGTGCCGTATAACCTGTATTTTATATAATATAAACTCTTGCACTTGCTAAGTAGGAACTGGTGCCGTATAACGTGTATTTTATTTAATATAACCTCTTGCACTTGCTAGGTAGGAACTGGTGCCGTATAACGTGTATTTTATTTACTATAAACTCTTGCACTTGCTAAGTAGGAACTGGTGCCGTATAACCTGTATTTTATATAATATAAACTCTTGCACTTGCTAAGTAGGAACTGGTGCCTTTATAACCTGTATTTTATTTAATATAAACTCTTGCACTTGCTAAGTAGGAACTGGTGCAGTATAACGTGTATTTTATATAATATAAACTCTTGCACTTGCTAAGTAGGAACTGGTGCTGTATAACCTGTATTTTATATAATATAAACTCTTGCACTTGCTAAGTAGGAACTGGTGCTGTATAACGTGTATTTTATTTAATATAAACTCTTGCACTTGCTAAGTAGGAACTGGTGCCGTATAACCTGTATTTTATTTAATATAACCTCTTGCACTTGCTAAGTAGGAACTGGTGCGTATAACCTGTATTTTATTTAATATAAACTCTTGCACTTGCTAAGTAGGAACTGGTGCGTATAACCTGTATTTTATTTAATATAAACTCTTGCACTTGCTAAGTAGGAACTGGTGCCGTGTAACCTGTATTTTATTTAATATAAACTCCTGCACTTGCTTAGTAGGAACTGGTGCCGTATAACCTGTATTTTATTTAATATAAACTCTTGCACTTGCTAAGTAGGAACTGGTGCTGTATAACCTGTATTTTATTTAATATAAACTCTTGCACTTGCTAAGTAGGAACTGGTGCTGTATAACCTGTATTTTATTTAATATAAACTCTTGCACTTGCTAAGAAGGAACTGGTGCCGTATAAGGTGTATTTTATTTAATATAAACTCTTGCACTTGCTAAGTAGGAACTGGTGCTGTATAACGTGTATTTTATTTAATATAAACTCTTGCACTTGCTAAGTAGGAACTGGTGCCGTGTAACCTGTATTTTATTTAATATAAACTCTTGCACTTGCTAAGTAGGAACTGGTGCTGTATAACCTGTATTTTATTTAATATAAACTCTTGCACTTGCTAAGTAGGAACTGGTGCCTTATAACCTGTATTTTATTTAATATAAACTCTTGCACTTGCTAAGTAGGAACTGGTGCAGTATAACGTGTATTTTATTTAATATAAACTCTTGCACTTGCTAAGTAGGAACTGGTGCTGTATAACCTGTATTTTATTTAATATAAACTCTTGCACTTGCTAAGTAGGAACTGGTGCCGTGTAACCTGTATTTTATTTAATATAAACTCTTGCACTTGCTAAGTAGGAACTGGTGCCTTATAACCTGTATTTTATTTAATATAAACTCTTGCACTTGCTAAGTAGGAACTGGTGCAGTATAACGTGTATTTTATTTAATATAAACTCTTGCACTTGCTAAGTGGGAACTGGTGCCGTATAACCTGTATTTTATTTAATATAAACTCTTGCACTTGCTAAGTAGGAACTGGTGCAGTATAACGTGTATTTTATATAATATAAACTCTTACACTTGCTAAGTAGGAACTGGTGCCGTATAACGTGTATTTTATTTAATATAAACTCTTGCACTTGCTAAGTAGGAACTGGTGCTGTATAACCTGTATTTTATATAATATAAACTCTTGCACTTGCTAAGTAGGAACTGGTGCCGTATAACGTGTATTTTATTTAATATAACCTCTTGCACTTGCTAGGTAGGAACTGGTGCCGTATAACCTGTATTTTATTTAATATAAACTCTTGCACTTGCTAAGTAGGAACTGGTGCAGTATAACGTGTATTTTATATAATATAAACGCTTGCACTTGCTAAGTAGGAACTGGTGCTGTATAACGTGTATTTTATATAATATAAACTCTTGCACTTGCTAAGTAGGAACTGGTGCTGTATAACGTGTATTTTATTTAATATAAACTCTTGCACTTGCTAAGTAGGAACTGGTGCTGTATAACGTGTATTTTATATAATATAAACTCTTGCACTTGCTAAGTAGGAACTGGTGCTGTATAACATGTATTTTATTTAATATAAACTCTTGCACTTGCTAAGTAGGAACTGGTGCCGTATAACCTGTATTTTATTTAATATAACCTCTTGCACTTGCTAAGTAGGAACTGGTGCGTATAACCTGTATTTTATTTAATATAAACTCTTGCACTTGCTAAGTAGGAACTGGTGCGTATAACCTGTATTTTATTTAATATAAACTCTTGCACTTGCTAAGTAGGAACTGGTGCTGTATAACCTGTATTTTATTTAATATAAACTCTTGCACTTGCTAAGTAGGAACTGGTGCCGTATAACCTGTATTTTATTTAATATAAACTCTTGCACTTGCTAAGAAGGAACTGGTGCCGTATAACGTGTATTTTATTTAATATAAACTCTTGCACTTGCTAAGTAGGAAATGGTGCCGTATAACGTGTATTTTATTTAATATAAACTCTTGCACTTGCTAAGTAGGAACTGGTGCCGTGTAACCTGTATTTTATTTAATATAACCTCTTGCACTTGCTAGGTAGGAACTGGTGCCGTATAACCTGTATTTTATTTAATATAACCTCTTGCACTTGCTAAGTAGGAACTGGTGCGTATAACCTGTATTTTATTTAATATAAACTCTTGCACTTGCTAAGTAGGAACTGGGGCTGTATAACCTGTATTTTATTTAATATAAACTCTTGCACTTGCTAAGTAGGAACTGGTGCTGTATAACCTGTATTTTATTTAATATAAACTCTTGCACTTGCTAAGTAGGAACTGGTGCCTTATAACCTGTATTTTATTTAATATAAACTCTTGCACTTGCTAAGTAGGAACTGGTGCAGTATAACGTGTATTTTATTTAATATAAACTCTTGCACTTGCTAAGTAGGAACTGGTGCTGTATAACCTGTATTTTATTTAATATAAACTCTTGCACTTGCTAAGAAGGAACTGGTGCCGTATAAGGTGTATTTTATTTAATATAAACTCTTGCACTTGCTAAGTAGGAACTGGTGCTGTATAACGTGTATTTTATTTAATATAAACTCTTGCACTTGCTAAGTAGGAACTGGTGCCGTGTAACCTGTATTTTATTTAATATAAACTCTTGCACTTGCTAAGTAGGAACTGGTGCTGTATAACCTGTATTTTATTTAATATAAACTCTTGCACTTGCTAAGTAGGAACTGGTGCCTTATAACCTGTATTTTATTTAATATAAACTCTTGCACTTGCTAAGTAGGAACTGGTGCAGTATAACGTGTATTTTATTTAATATAAACTCTTGCACTTGCTAAGTAGGAACTGGTGCTGTATAACCTGTATTTTATTTAATATAAACTCTTGCACTTGCTAAGTAGGAACTGGTGCCGTGTAACCTGTATTTTATTTAATATAAACTCTTGCACTTGCTAAGTAGGAACTGGTGCCTTATAACCTGTATTTTATTTAATATAAACTCTTGCACTTGCTAAGTAGGAACTGGTGCAGTATAACGTGTATTTTATTTAATATAAACTCTTGCACTTGCTAAGTGGGAACTGGTGCCGTATAACCTGTATTTTATTTAATATAAACTCTTGCACTTGCTAAGTAGGAACTGGTGCAGTATAACGTGTATTTTATATAATATAAACTCTTACACTTGCTAAGTAGGAACTGGTGCCGTATAACGTGTATTTTATTTAATATAAACTCTTGCACTTGCTAAGTAGGAACTGGTGCTGTATAACCTGTATTTTATATAATATAAACTCTTGCACTTGCTAAGTAGGAACTGGTGCCGTATAACGTGTATTTTATTTAATATAACCTCTTGCACTTGCTAGGTAGGAACTGGTGCCGTATAACCTGTATTTTATTTAATATAAACTCTTGCACTTGCTAAGTAGGAACTGGTGCAGTATAACGTGTATTTTATATAATATAAACGCTTGCACTTGCTAAGTAGGAACTGGTGCTGTATAACGTGTATTTTATATAATATAAACTCTTGCACTTGCTAAGTAGGAACTGGTGCTGTATAACGTGTATTTTATTTAATATAAACTCTTGCACTTGCTAAGTAGGAACTGGTGCTGTATAACGTGTATTTTATATAATATAAACTCTTGCACTTGCTAAGTAGGAACTGGTGCTGTATAACATGTATTTTATTTAATATAAACTCTTGCACTTGCTAAGTAGGAACTGGTGCCGTATAACCTGTATTTTATTTAATATAACCTCTTGCACTTGCTAAGTAGGAACTGGTGCGTATAACCTGTATTTTATTTAATATAAACTCTTGCACTTGCTAAGTAGGAACTGGTGCGTATAACCTGTATTTTATTTAATATAAACTCTTGCACTTGCTAAGTAGGAACTGGTGCTGTATAACCTGTATTTTATTTAATATAAACTCTTGCACTTGCTAAGTAGGAACTGGTGCCGTATAACCTGTATTTTATTTAATATAAACTCTTGCACTTGCTAAGAAGGAACTGGTGCCGTATAACGTGTATTTTATTTAATATAAACTCTTGCACTTGCTAAGTAGGAAATGGTGCCGTATAACGTGTATTTTATTTAATATAAACTCTTGCACTTGCTAAGTAGGAACTGGTGCCGTGTAACCTGTATTTTATTTAATATAACCTCTTGCACTTGCTAGGTAGGAACTGGTGCCGTATAACCTGTATTTTATTTAATATAACCTCTTGCACTTGCTAAGTAGGAACTGGTGCGTATAACCTGTATTTTATTTAATATAAACTCTTGCACTTGCTAAGTAGGAACTGGGGCTGTATAACCTGTATTTTATTTAATATAAACTCTTGCACTTGCTAAGTAGGAACTGGTGCTGTATAACCTGTATTTTATTTAATATAAACTCTTGCACTTGCTAAGTAGGAACTGGTGCCTTATAACCTGTATTTTATTTAATATAAACTCTTGCACTTGCTAAGTAGGAACTGGTGCAGTATAACGTGTATTTTATTTAATATAAACTCTTGCACTTGCTAAGTAGGAACTGGTGCTGTATAACCTGTATTTTATTTAATATAAACTCTTGCACTTGCTAAGTAGGAACTGGTGCCGTGTAACCTGTATTTTATTTAATATAAACTCTTGCACTTGCTAAGTAGGAACTGGTGCCTTATAACCTGTATTTTATTTAATATAAACTCTTGCACTTGCTAAGTAGGAACTGGTGCAGTATAACGTGTATTTTATTTAATATAAACTCTTGCACTTGCTAAGTGGGAACTGGTGCCGTATAACCTGTATTTTATTTAATATAAACTCTTGCACTTGCTAAGTAGGAACTGGTGCCGTATAACCTGTATTTTATTTAATATAAACTCTTGCACTTGCTAAGTAGGAACTGGTGCCGTATAACGTGTATTTTATTTAATATAAACTCTTGCACTTGCTAAGTAGGAACTGGTGCCGTATAACCTGTATTTTATTTAATATAAACTCTTGCACTTGCTAAGTAGGAACTGGTGCCGTATAACGTGTATTTTATTTAATATAAACTCTTGCACTTGCTAAGTAGGAACTGGTGCCTTATAACCTGTATTTTATTTAATGTAAACTCTTGCACTTGCTAAGTAGGAACTGGTGCCTTATAACGTGTATTTTATTTTATATAAACTCTTTCACTTGCTAAGTTGGAACTGGTGCTGTATAACCTGTATTTTATTTAATGTAAACTCTTGCACTTGCTAAGTAGGAACTGGTGCTGTATAACCTGTATTTTATTTAATATAAACTCTTGCACTTGCTAAGTAGGAACTGGTGCCGTATAACCTGTATTTTATATAATATAAACCCTTGCACTTGCTAAGTAGGAACTGGTGCAGTATAACCTGTATTTTATTTAATATAAACTCTTGCACTTGCTAAGTAGGAACTGGTGCCGTATAACCTGTATTTTATTTAATATAAACTCTTGCACTTGCTAAGTAGGAACTGGTGCCGTATAACCTGTATTTTATTTAATGTAAACTCTTGCACTTGCTAAGTAGGAACTGGTGCTGTATAACCTGTATTTTATTTAATATAAACTCTTGCACTTGCTAAGTAGGAACTGGTGCCGTATAACGTGTATTTTATTTAATATAACCTCTTGCACTTGCTAGGTAGGAACTGGTGCCGTATAACCTGTATTTTATTTAATATAAACTCTTGCACTTGCTAAGTAGGAACTGGTGCAATATAACGTGTATTTTATATAATATAAACTCTTGCACTTGCTAAGTAGGAACTGGTGCTGTATAACCTGTATTTTATATAATATAAACTCTTGCACTTGCTAAGTAGGAACTGGTGCTGTATAACGTGTATTTTATTTAATATAAACTCTTGCACTTGCTAAGTAGGAACTGGTGCCGTATAACCTGTATTTTATTTAATATAACCTCTTGCACTTGCTAAGTAGGAACTGGTGCGTATAACCTGTATTTTATTTAATATAAACTCTTGCACTTGCTAAGTAGGAACTGGTGCTGTATAACCTGTATTTTATTTAATATAAACTCTTGCACTTGCTAAGTAGGAACTGGTGCTGTATAACCTATATTTTATTTAATATAAACTCTTGCACTTGCTAAGAAGGAACTGGTGCCGTATAACGTGTATTTTATTTAATATAAACTCTTGCACTTGCTAAGTAGGAACTGGTGCTGTATAACGTGTATTTTATTTAATATAAACTCTTGCACTTGCTAAGTAGGAACTGGTGCCGTGTAACCTGTATTTTATTTAATATAACCTCTTGCACTTGCTAGGTAGGAACTGGTGCCGTATAACCTGTATTTTATTTAATATAACCTCTTGCACTTGCTAAGTAGGAACTGGTGCGTATAACCTGTATTTTATTTAATATAAACTCTTGCACTTGCTAAGTAGGAACTGGGGCTGTATAACCTGTATTTTATTTAATATAAACTCTTGCACTTGCTAAGTAGGAACTGGTGCTGTATAACCTGTATTTTATTTAATATAAACTCTTGCACTTGCTAAGTAGGAACTGGTGCCTTATAACCTGTATTTTATTTAATATAAACTCTTGCACTTGCTAAGTAGGAACTGGTGCAGTATAACGTGTATTTTATTTAATATAAACTCTTGCACTTGCTAAGTAGGAACTGGTGCCGTATAACGTGTATTTTATTTAATATAAACTCTTGCACTTGCTAAGTAGGAACTGGTGCCGTATAACCTGTATTTTATTTAATATAAACTCTTGCACTTGCTAAGTAGGAACTGGTGCCGTATAACCTGTATTTTATTTAATATAAACTCTTGCACTTGCTAAATAGGAACTGGTGCCTTATAACCTGTATTTTATTTAATGTAAACTCTTGCACTTGCTAAGTAGGAACTGGTGCCTTATAACGTGTATTTTATTTTATATAAACTCTTTCACTTGCTAAGTAGGAACTGGTGCTGTATAACCTGTATTTTATTTAATATAAACTCTTGCACTTGCTAAGTAGGAACTGGTGCTGTATAACCTGTATTTTATTTAATATAAACTCTTGCATTTGCTAAGTAGGAACTGGTGCCGTATAACCTGTATTTTATATAATATAAACCCTTGCACTTGCTAAGTAGGAACTGGTGCAGTATAACCTGTATTTTATTTAATATAAACTCTTGCACTTGCTAAGTAGGAACTGGTGCCGTATAACCTGTATTTTATTTAATATAAACTCTTGCACTTGCTAAGTAGGAACTGGTGCCGTATAACCTGTATTTTATTTAATGTAAACTCTTGCACTTGCTAAGTAGGAACTGGTGCAGTATAACGTGTATTTTATTTTATATAAACTCTTGCACTTGCTAAGTAGGAACTGGTGCAGTATAACCTGTATTTTATTTAATATAAACTCTTGCACTTGCTAAGTAGGAACTGGTGCAGTATAACGTGTATTTTATTTTATATAAACTCTTGCACTTGCTAAGTAGGAACTGGTGCCTTATAACCTGTGTTTTATTTAATATAAACTCTTGCACTTGCTAAGTAGGAACTGGTGCCTTATAACCTGTATTTTATTTAATATAAACTCTTGCACTTGCTAAGTAGGAACTGGTGCTGTATAACCTGTATTTTATATAATATAAACTCTTGCACTTGCTAAGTAGGAACTGGTGCTGTATAACCTGTATTTTATATAATATAAACTCTTGCACTTGCTAAGTAGGAACTGGTGCCGTATAATGTGTATTTTATTTAATATAAACTCTTGCACTTGCTAAGTAGGAACTGGTGCCTTATAACCTGTATTTTATTTAATATAAACTCTTGCACTTGCTAAGTAGGAACTGGTGCCTTATAACGTGTATTTTTGTTAAAATTTCTTTATTGCAAAATCATATAAAATATACAACACAGTAAAAAAAGCAAGTGGAAAGTGTCGAATACAATGGAGGAGGGAAGAAGGAAGAAATCACCCTTTCCCCACTCCCCTCAGATAGTGGAATAATCTGTTATATATTTAGCAAGACATCTTCCCCCATATATTTAATAAATTCCAGCCATGTGTTCTTATAAATCAAGATATTTCCTTTACTATAGAGTTTGGTATCATAAGCCTCCAGGTAAGCTTGTCTGACTAACATTTGTTTAACTGCTCCCATAGAGGGAATCTTAACATTAATCCAATTTGCATAGATTAAAGATCTCGTTAAGATTATAACCCATTGAACAAATCTGGTGATTTTTGGAAAATCGAGTTCTCACCTGTTATTTTAATCCTCTTCCTTATTACCACAAATAGAAAATACTCAATTTTGCCCCACATCTGTCTAATCCTGGGACATTCAAACACCAAATGGATTATAGATGGATCTACCGCCCCGCATTTTACACACTTATTATCTATTAAATTATTCCACTTTTGTGCCCTCCTTGGGGTAATATAATCAAAATGTATTAATCTAAAATGGGATTCCCTGAGTTTGGCTGACTTTGTAATATTCTTAATAGCTCCAAAACTCTTAGGGATAATCTCCCTTGTACTAAGGTTATATTTAACCCACTTATTAATATACTCTCCAGTAACTTTCTCCATCTCTGGAGTTTGCAGTATACCATATAGGAGAGACAATAAACCCTTTTCAATTCTGAATCTTGGACAATCTAAGATCACATGCTTGTGAACAATTCTTGGTTCTTTAACTATCATCTGCAACAAATAATGTTTTGCCTGGAAAAAAATAGAACTTATCCGCCATTGACACTCCATATTTTAACTGGAACTCCCTAAAATCATATGGACGTGCTAATAGAGGGTTAACTAAATGATTAATATATACAATATTCTTAAGCCTCCATCGATGGAATACCTTATAACTCAAACCTCGAATAAATCTAGGATTTCCCAGAAGGGACAATTGTTTAGTAACCATATATCCATGGCCCACCAACTTCAGTGCCCCCCTCCAAGCCCTTATGATATCTTTATACAGAGGATGTGTACGAATTCTAATGCCAAGTTCTTTATTTGAAGCATGCAAAATAAATGGCAAAGATAGTGGCGCGCAAATTGCTTCCTGCATTTTACAATTCGAAAAATTGTCCGTATGTGTTAACCAGTCTAGGGGGTATCTTACTAAGGCAGCTCCGCCCCCCAGTCATTCGACCGACGGTTAGGAGAAAAAAAGGAGAAACTATAGGGTGCCGTGGTGACTGTAGTGTATAGAGAAAGAAATTTTTCAAACTTGATTAAAAAACCAGGGCGGGCCGTGGACCGGACACACCGTTGGAGAAAGTAATTTATCAGTTAAGCATAAATTCTGTTTTCTCCAACATTGGTGTGTCCGGTCCACGGCATCATCCATAACTTGTGGGAACCAATACCAAAGCTTTAGGACACGGATGAAGGGAGGGAGCAAATCAGGTTACCTAAACAGAAGGCACCACGGCTTGCAAAACCTTTCTCCCAAAAATAGCCTCCGAAGAAGCATAAGTATCAAATTTGTAGAATTTGGCAAGTGTGTGCAGAGAAGACCAAGTTGCTGCCTTACATATCTGATCAACAGAAGCCTCGTTCTTGAAGGCCCATGTGGAAGCCACAGCCCTAGTAGAGTGAGCTGTGATTCGTTCAGGAGGCTGCCGTCCGGCAGTCTCATAAGCCAATCGGATGATGCTTTTCAGCCAGAAAGAAAGAGAGGTAGCAGTAGCTTTTTGTCCTCTCCTCTTACCAGAATAAACGACAAACAAAGAAGAAGTTTGTCTGAAATCCTTTGTTGCTTCTAAATAGAACTTTAAAGCACGGACTACATCTAAATTGTGTAACAAACGTTCCTTCTTTGAAACTGGATTCGGACACAAAGAAGGAACAACTATTTCCTGGTTAATATTCTTGTTGGAAACAACTTTTGGAAGAAAACCAGGCTTGGTACGCAAAACAACCTTATCTGAATGGAACACTAGATAGGGCGGATCACACTGCAAAGCAGATAATTCAGAAACTCTTCTAGCAGAAGAAATAGCAACCAAAAACAGAACTTTCCAAGATAGTAACTTGATATCTATGGAATGTAAGGGTTCAAACGGAACCCCTTGAAGAACTGAAAGAACTAAATTTAGACTCCAGGGAGGAGTCAAGGGTCTGTAAACAGGCTTGATTCTGACCAAAGCCTGTACAAAAGCTTGTACATCTGGCACAGCTGCCAGTCGTTTGTGTAACAAGACAGATAAAGCAGAAATCCATCCCTTTAGAGAACTCGCTGACAATCCCTTATCCAAACCTTCTTGGAGAAAGGAGAGGATCTTAGGAATTTTAATCTTACTCCAGGAGAATCCCTTGGATTCACACCAACAGATATATCTTTTCCATATTTTATGGTAAATCTTTCTAGTCACATGTTTTCTGGCTTGGACCAGAGTATCTATCACTGAATCTGAAAACCCACGCTTGGATAAAATCAAACGTTCAATTTCCAAGCAGTCAGCTGCAGAGAAACTAGATTTGGATGTTCGAATGGACCTTGTACTAGAAGATCCTGTCTCAAAGGTAGCTTCCATGGTGGAGCCGATGACATATTCACCAGGTCTGCATACCAAGTCCTGCGCAGCCACGCGGGAGCTATCAGAATCACCGAGGCCTTCTCCTGTTTGATCCTGGCTACAAGCCTGGGAAGGAGAGGGAACGGTGGAAACGCATAAGCTAGGTTGAACGACCAAGGCACCACTAATGCATCCACCAGAGTCACCTTGGGATCCCTGGATCTGGACCCGTAGCAAGGAACCTTGAAGTTCTGACGAGACGCCATCAGATCCATGTCTGGAATGCCCCATAATTGAGTCAACTGGGCAAACACCTCCGGGTGGAGTTCCCACTCCCCCGGATGGAAAGTCTGACGACTCAGATAATCCGCCTCCCAGTTGTCTACTCCTGGGATGTGGATTGCAGATAGGTGGCAGGAGTGATCCTCCGCCCATTTGATGATTTTGGATACCTCTCTCATCGCCAAGGAACTCCTTGTTCCCCCCTGATGGTTGATGTAAGCTACAGTCGTCATGTTGTCTGACTGGAATCTTATGAATCCGGCCTTCGCTAGTTGAGGCCAAGCCCGGAGAGCATTGAATATCGCTCTCAGTTCCAGGATGTTGATCGGGAGAAGAGACTCTTCCCGAGACCATAAACCCTGAGCTTTCAGGGAATCCCAGACCGCGCCCCAGCCTAATAGATTGGCGTCGGTCGTGACAATGACCCACTCTGGTCTGCGGAAACTCATTCCCTGAGACAGGTGATCCTGGGACAACCACCAACGGAGTGAGTCTCTGGTCATCTGGTCTACTTGAATCTTTGGAGACAAGTCTGTATAGTCCCCATTCCACTGCTTGAGAATGCACAGTTGTAATGGTCTTAGATGAATTCGAGCAAAAGGAACTATGTCCATTGCTGCAACCATCAACCCTACTACTTCCAGGCACTGAGCTATGGAAGGCTGCAGAATAGAGTGAAGAACTTGACAAGCGTTTAGAAGCTTTGACTTTCTGACTTCTGTCAGGAAGATCTTCATTTCTAAAGAATCTATTATTGTTCCCAAAAAGGGAACTCTTGTGGACGGAGACAGGGAACTCTTTTCTACGTTCACCTTCCACCCGTGAGATCTGAGAAAGGCTAGAACAATGTCTGTATGAGCCTTTGCTTTGGAAAGAGACGACGCTTGGATTAGAATGTCGTCCAGATAAGGTGCCACTGCAATACCCCTTGGTCTTAGAACCGCTAGAAGGGACCCGAGCACCTTTGTGAAAATTCTTGGAGCAGTGGCTAGCCCGAATGGGAGAGCCACGAACTGATAATGTTTGTCCAGAAAGGCGAACCTTAGGAACTGATGATGATGATCTTGTGGATAGGAATATGTAGATACGCATCCTTTAAATCCATGGTAGTCATAAATTGACCCTCCTGGATTGTAGGTAAAATTGTTCGAATGGTTTCCATTTTGAACGATGGAACTCTGAGAAATTTGTTTAGAATTTTTAAATCCAGAATTGGTCAGAAAGTTCCCTCTTTTTTGGGAACTACAAACAGATTTGAGTAAAACCCCTGACCTTGTTCCACAGTTGGAACTGGGTGTATCACTCCCATCTTTAACAGGTCTTCTACACAATGTAAGAATGCCTGTCTCTTTATTTGGTTTGAAGATAAGTGAGACATGTGGAACCTTCCCCTTGGGGGTAGTTCCTTGAATTCTAGAAGATAACCCTGAGAGACTATTTCTAGTGCCCAGGGATCCTGAACATCTCTTGCCCAAGCCTGAGCAAAGAGAGAGAGTCTGCCCCCTACTAGATCCGGTCCCGGATCGGGGGCTACCCCTTCATGCTGTTTTGGTAGCAGCAGCAGGCTTCTTGGCCTGTTTACCCTTGTTCCAGCCTTGCATTGGTTTCCAAGCTGGTTTAGTCTGGGAAGCATTACCCTCTTGTCTAGAGGCTGCAGAGTTGGAAGCCGGTCCGTTCCTGAAATTGCGAAAGGAACGAAAATTGGACTTATTCTTGGCCTTGAAAGGTCTATCTTGTGGGAGGGCATGGCCCTTTCCCCCAGTGATGTCTGAAATAATCTCTTTCAATTCTGGCCCAAAAAGGGTCTTACCTTTGAAAGGGATATTAAGCAATTTTGTGTTGGAAGATACATCTGCCGACCAAGACTTTAGCCAGAGCGCTCTGCGCGCCTCAATTGCAAACCCTGAATTTTTCGCCACTAACCTCGCTAACTGCAAAGCGGCGTCTAAAATAAAGGAATTAGCTAACTTAAGTGCGTGAATTCTGTCCATGACTTCCTCATACGGAGTCTCCCTACTGAGCGACTTTTCCAGTTCCTCGAACCAGAACCACGCCGCTGTAGTGACAGGAATAATGTACGAAATAGGTTGAAGGAGGTAACCTTGCTGTACAAAAATCTTTTTAAGCAAACCTTCCAATTTTTTATCCATAGGATCTTTGAAAGCACAATTGTCCTCAATGGGAATGGTCGTGCGCTTGGCTAGTGTAGAAACCGCCCCCTCGACCTTAGGGACTGTTTGCCATAAGTCCTTCCTGGGGTCGACCATAGGGAACAATTTCTTAAATATAGGAGGAGGGACAAAAGGTATGCCTGGCTTCTCCCACTCCTTATTCACTATGTCCGCCACCCGTTTAGGTATCTGAAAGGCATCAGGGTGCACCAGGACCTCTAGGAACTTGTCCATCTTGCACAATTTTTCAGGGATGACCAGGTTGTCACAATCATCCAGAGTAGATAGCACCTCCTTAAGTAATGCGCGGAGATGCTCTAATTTAAATGTCACAACATCAGGTTCTGCCTGCTGAGAAATTCTTCCTGTATCAGAAATTTCTCCATCTGACAAACCCTCCCTCACTGCAACTTCAGACTGGTGTGAGGGTATGACAGAAAAATTATCATCAGCGCCCTCCTGCTCTACAGTGTTTAAAACAGAGCAATCGCGCTTTCTCTGAATGCTGGCATTTTGGATAAAATATTAGCTATGGAGTTATCCATTACTGCCGTCAATTGTTGCATAGTAACAAGCATTGGCGTGCTAGAAGTACTAGGGGTCGCCTGCGCGGGCATAACTGGTATAGACACAGAAGGAGATGATGTAGAACTATCTCTACTTCCTTCATCTGAGGAATCATCCTGGGCAACCTTACTATTTGTGACAGTACTGTCCTTACTATGTTTGGACGCTATGGCACAATTATCACATATATTTGAAGGGGGAACCACATTGGCTTCCATACATACAGAACATGATCTATCTGAAGGTAGAGACATGTTAAACAGGCTTAAACTGGTTAATAAAGCACAAAAATCTTTTAAAACAAAACCGTTACTGTCTCTTTAAATGTTAAACAGGGCACACTTTATTACTGAATATGTGAAAAACTATGAAGGAATTATCCAATCTTTACCAAATTTTCACCACAGTGTCAATGCATTCAAAGTTTTGAACCCCAATTTTCAAGCTGTTAACCCTTAAAATGTGGAAACCGGAGCCGTTTGCAATTTTAACCCCACTACAGTCCCAGCCACAGCCTTTGTTGCGACTTCACCAAACCCAGGGGGGTATACGATACCAATTCAAGCCTTCTAGGAACGTTTTCAGTGGATACCAGACCCTCACACATGCAGCTGCATGCACTGTACTCAAAAGTAACTGCGCAATAATGGCGCTAAAATGAGGCTCTGCCTACTATAGTGAAAGGCCCTTCCTGACTGGGTAGGTGTCTAAACTAGTGGCTGGCGATAAAAACGTTCCCCAAACAATAAAAGTGTGAAAATTACTTCAAACTTTCAAAAATAACTTAAAGAAACAATCGATTTTGCCCTTAAGAGTGTCCACCAGTTAATAGCCCATAATAAGCCCTTTATTCTTTCTAAGTCTAAGAAAATGGCTTACCGATCCCCATGAGGGAAAAATGACAGCCTTCCAGCATTATACAGTCTTGTTAGAAAAATGGCTAGTCATACCTTGAGCAGAAAAGTCTGCAAACTGTTCTCCCCAACTGAAGTTCTCTCAGCTCAACAGTCCTGCGTGGGAACAGCAATTGATTTTAGTTACTGCTGCTAAAATCATACTCCTCTTTTAAACAGAACTCTTCATCTCTTTCTGTTTCAGAGTAAATAGTACATACCAGCACTATTTTAAAATAACAAACTCTTGATAGAAGAATAAAAAACTACAACTAAACACCACATACTCTTCACCATCTCCGTGGAGATGCTACTTGTTCGGAGCGGCAAAGAGAATGACTGGGGGGGGGGCGGAGTCTGGGAGGGGCTATATGGACAGCTTTTGCTGTGCTCTTTGCCATTTCCTGTTGGGGAAGAGAATATTCCCACAAGTTATGGATGACGCCGTGGACCGGACACACCAATGTTGGAGAAATAATATTTAATTCATACCATTTAGCTGGGTTTGCTGATAAAAAAATTCCCAAGTAACTCAATTTCTGTGTTTCTATAAATTGATAGATTTGAGTATCACTTGATTTCTTTAACCACAAAATTTTAGATTTAGAATAGTTGATTTTATATCCTGATACCTCTCCATACATATATAATATTTCTATTATTCCCTTGACATACTTTCCTGGGGATACGACAACCATAAGTAAATCATCTGCAAAAAGCAAAATTTTTACAATTTCTTTATCAATCTCAGACCCTTCCAAAAAACACCTGAGAAGAATTGCCAATGGTTCCAGAATTAGATCAAATAACAATGGGGACAAAGGGCATCCCTGCCTTGTACCTCTCTTTAAGGAGAAAGAGGAAGATAAAACAAAATTTATGCTTACCGGATAAATTTATTTCTCTTGTGGTATATCCAGTCCACGGATTCATCAATTACTTGTGGGATATTTTTCTTCCCAACAGGAAGCTACAAGAGGATCACCCACAGCAGAGCTGTCTATATAGCTCCTCCCCTAACTGCCACCTCCCAGTCATTCGACCGAAGACAAGCAAGAGAAAGGAGAAACTATAGGGTGTAGTGGTGACTGTAGATTTAAAAATTAAAAAACACCTGCCTTAAAATGACAGGGCGGGCCGTGGACTGGATACACCACAAGAGAAATAAATTTATCAGGTAAGCATAAATTTTGTTTTCTCTTGTAAGGTGTATCCAGTCCACGGATTCATCCATTACTTGTGGGATACCAATACCAAAGCTATAGGACACGGATGAAGGGAGGGACAAGGCAGGTGCTTAAACAGAAGGCACCACTGCCTGTAAGACCTTTCTCCCAAAAATAGCCTCAGAAGAAGCAAAAGTATCAAATTTGTAGAATTTAGAAAAAGTAGACCAAGTCGCCGCCTTACAAATCTGTTCAACAGAAGCCTCATTTTTAAAGGCCCATGTGGAAGCCACCGCTCTAGTGGAATGAGCTGTAATTCTTACAGGAGGCTGCTGGCCAGCAGTCTCATAAGCTAAGCGGATTATACTTCTTAACCAAAAAGAAAGAGAAGTTGCTGAAGCCTTTTGGCCTTTCCTCTGTCCAGAGTAGACAACAAACAATGCAGATGTTTGACGAAAATCTTTAGTAGCTTGTAAATAAAACTTTAAAGCACGAACCACGTCAAGATTGTGTAATAGACGTTCCTTCTTTGAAGAAGGATTAGGACACAGTGACGGAAAAGCAATCTCTTGATTGACATTCTTATTGGATACCACCTTAGGTAAAAACCCAGGTTTTTTACGCAAAACTACCTTTTCTGCATGGAAGATCAGATAAGGGGAATCACACTGCAAGGCAGATAACTGAAACTCTTTGAGCCGAAGAGATAGCTACCAGAAACAGAACTTTCCAAGATAAAAGCTTTATATCTATGGAATGCAGAGGTTCAAATGGAACCCCTTGAAGAACTTTAAGAACTAAATTTAAACTCCATGGTGGAGCAACAGGTTTAAACACAGGCTTGATTCTAACTAAAGCCTGACAAAACGCCTGAACGTCTAGAACATCCGCCAGACGCTTGTGCAAAAGAATAGACAGAGCAGAAATCTGTCCCTTTAAGGAACTAGCTGACAATCCCTTCCCAATCCTTCTTGGAGAAAAGACAATATCCTGGGAATCGTGACTTTACTCCATGAGTAACCCTTGGATTCAAACCAATGAAGATATTTACACCATATCTTATGATAGATTTTCCTGGTTACAGGCTTTCGAGCCTGAATTAAGGTATTAATGACCGACTCTGAAAAACCAAGTTTTGACAAAATCAAGCGTTCAATCTCCAAGCAGTCAGATGCAGAGAAATTAGATTTGGATGTTTGAAGGGACCTTGAAGTAGAAGGTCCTGCCTCAGCGGCAGAGTACAAGGTGGAAAGGATGACATGTCCACCAGATTTGCGTACCAAGTCCTGCGTGGCCACGCAGGAGCTATCAAAATCACTGAAGCTCTCTCCTGCTTGATCTTGGCAATCAGACGAGGGAGCAGAGGAAACGGTGGAAACACATAAGCCAGGTTGAAAGACCAAGGCGCTGCTAGAGCATCTATCAGCGCTGCCTTGGGATCCCTGGACCTGAACCCGTAACAAGGAAGCTTGGCGTTCTGACGAGACGCCATGAGATCCAGTTCTGGTTTGCCCCAAAGTTGAATCAACTGTGCAAACACCTCCGGATGGAGTTCCCACTCCCCCGGATGAAAAGTCTGTCGACTTAGAAAATCCATCTCCCAGTTCTCTACTCCTGGGATATGGATAGCTGATAGATGGCAAGAGTGAACCTCTGCCCATAGAATTATTTTTGAAACCTCCAACATTGCTAGGGAACTCCTTGTTCCCCCTTGATGGTTGATGTAAGCTACAGTCGTGATGTTGTCCGACTGAAATCTGATGAACCTGACCGCAGCTAGCTGAGGCCAAGTCTGAAGAGCATTGAATATCGCTCTTAGTTCCAGAATGTTTAACGGAAGGAGTGTCTCCTCCTGAGTCCACAAGCCCTGAGCCTTCAGGGAGTTCCAGACTGCACCCCAGCCCAGAAGGCTGGCATCTGTCGTTACTATTGTCCAATCTGGCCTGCGGAAGGTCATACCCTTGGACAGATGGACCCGAGATAACCACCAGAGAAGAGAATCCCTGGTCTCTTGATCCAGATTTAGTAGAGGGGACAAATCTGTGTAATCCCCATTCCACTGACTGAGCATGCAGAGTTGCAGCGGTCTGAGATGTAGGCGGGCAAACGGCACCATGTCCATTGCCGCTACCATTAAGCTGATTACTTCCATACACTGAGCCACTGAAGGGCGAGAAGTAGAATAAAGAACACGGCAGGAATTTAGAAGTTTTGACAACCTGGCCTCTGTCAGGTAAATCTTCATTTCTACAGAATCTATCAGAGTTCCTAGGAAGGAAACTCTTGTGAGAGGGGATAGAGAACTTTTTTCTTTGTTCACTTTCCACCCATGCAACCTCAGAAATGCCAGAACAATGTCCGTGTGAGACCTGGCAAATTGAAAAGTCGATGCCTGTATCAGAATGTCGTCTGATTAAGGGGCTACTGCTATAGCCCGCGGCCTTAGGACCGCTAGAAGGGACCCCAGAACCTTTGTAAAGATTCTTGGTGCCGTGGCCAACCTGAAGGGAAGAGCCACAAACTGGTAGTGCCTGTATTGACCCTCCTGGATCATAGGAAGAATGGTTCGAATAGTCTCCATCTTGAAGGATGGGACTCTGAGAAATTTGTTTAAGATCTTGAGATCTAAGATTGGTCTGAATGTTCCCTCTTTCTTGGGAACAACAAACAGATTTGAATAAAAGCCCTGTCCCTGTTCCTCCTGCGGAACTGGGTGGATCACTCCCATAACTAGGAGGTCTTGAACAAAATATAAGAATGCTTCTCTCTTTATCTGGTTTGCAGATAAAAGTGAGAGATGAAATCTCCCTTTTGGGGGAGAGGTTTTGAGTTCCAGAAGATAACCCTTGGACACAATTTCCAATGCCCAGGGATCCTGGACATCTCTTGCCCAAGCCTGGGTGAAGAGAGAGAGTCTGCCCCCTACTAGATCCATTTCTGGATTGGGGGCTGCTCCTTGATGCTGTCTTAGAGGCAGCAGCAGGCTTCTTGGCCTGTATCCCCTTGTTCCAAGCCTGGTTAGGTCTCCAGACCAGCTTAGACTGGGCAAAAGTTCCCTCTTGTTTTGTGTTAGAGGAAGTTGAAGCTGCGCCACTCTTGAAGTTTCGAAAGGGCAGAAAACTAGACTGTTTGGTCCTTAATTTGTTGGACCTGTCTTGAGGAAGGGTGTGACCTTTTCCTCCAGTGATGTCAGAAATGATCTCCTTCAGTCCAGGCCCGAATAGGATCTGTCCTTTGAAGGGAATGTTGAGAAGTTTAGACTTTGAAGTCACGTCAGCTGACCAGGATTTAAGCCATAGCGCCCTACGCGCCTGAATAGCAAAACCTGAATTTTTAGCCGTTAGCTTGGTTAAATGAACAACGGCATCACAAACAAATGAATTGGCTAGCTTAAGGGCCCTAAGCTTGTCAATAATATCTTCCAACGGGGTTTCAACCTGTAGAGCCTCCTCTAGGGACTCAAACCAGAAAGCCGCGGCAGCAGTGACTGGGGCAATGCATGCAAGAGGCTGGAGAATAAAACCTTGTTGAATAAAAATTTTCTTAAGGTAACCCTCTAATTTTTTATCCATTGGATCTAGAAAAGCACATCTGTATTCGACAGGGAAAGTGGTACGCTTAGCTAGAGTAGAAACTGCTCCCTCCACCTTAGGGACCGTCTGCCATAAGTCCCGTGTAGCGGCGTCTATAGGAAACATCTTTTTAAAAATAGGAGGGGGAGAGAATGGTACACCTGGTCTATCCCATTCCTTAGTAATAATTTCAGAAAACCTTTTAGGGATTGGAAAAACATCAGTGTAAGTAGGTACTGCATAGTATTTATCCAATCTATATAATTTCTCCGGGGCTACAATAGTGTCACAGTCGTCCAGAGTTGCTAAAACCTCCCTAAGCAATACGCGGAGGTGTTCAAGCTTAAATTTAAATGTAGACATATCAGAATCAGATTGAAGTATCTTCCCTGAATCAGAAAAATAATCCACAGATTGAAGCTCCCCTGCTTCAGCTTCATTATATTGTGAGGGTGTATCAAAGATAGCTACTAAAGCATCAGAAAGCTCTGTATTTATTCTAGTCCCAGAGCTGTCTCGCTTTCCTTGCAATCCTGGCAGTTTAGATAATACCTCTGTAAGGGTATGATTCATAACTGCCGCCATGTCTTGCAAGGTATACGCAATGGGTGCGCTAGATGTACTTGGTGTCCCCTGAGCGGGATTTATAGGATCTGACACATGGGGAGAGTTAGACGGCATAACTTCCTCCTTGTCAATTTCTTCTGGTGATAAATTTTTTAAAGCCAGAATATGGTCTTTGTAATCTATAGTAAAATCAGTGTATTTGGTACACATTCTAAGAGGGGGTTCCACAATGGCTTCTAAACATAATGAACAATGAGTTTCCTCTATGTCAGACATGTTTAAACAGACTAGTAATGAGACCAGCAAGCTTGGAAAACACTTTAATAACTGTGAACAAGCAAAAAATAAAAACGGTACTGTGCCTTTAAGAGAAAAAAACAATCACAGAAACTGCTAAAATAGTGAAAAAAGCAGTAAATCTTACAAAATTTTTACAGTGTGTATAATAGGCTGAAAGAGCATTGCACCCACTTAGTTTCAAAACCGAATCAAAAAAACGATATAAACATTTTTAAACAGTCACAACAAAATGCCACAGCTCTACTGTGGCCCTACCTGCCCATACAACGACTTTGGAAGGCACAAAAACCCTTTAGAGAGGTCCTAAATGTTCAGGGGACTCCTTCAGGGAAGCTGGATGTCTCAAGCTGCAAAAACTAATGGAAAATAAGCCCCTCCCAACCTGTACTCACAGTGAGAGGGCCTTAAAAAACTATCCCTAAGCAAAATCTAGTCAGCCATGTGGAAAAACTGGGCCCCAGAATAAAGTTTTATCACCAATATGAAATAAACGTTTATACACCTCAAGCAAACGTTATATCTATTCAGTAATGTGAGTAAATAATAAAAATATTACCCTTTACAGCAAGCATGATACCAGTGGTTATTAAATCACTGTAATCAGGCTTACCTTAAATAAATCCGGTAGCTTATCATTTCTCTAGAAAAATTTAAAACTGCACATACCTCAGAGCAGGAGACCCTGCACGCCATTCCCCCAGCTGAAGTTACCCATCTCTTCAGTTATGTGTGAGAACAGCAATGGATCTTAGTTACAACCTGCTAAGATCATCAAAGACCACAGGCAGATTCTTCTTCAACTTTCTGCCTGAGGCTAAAATAGTACAACTCCAGTACCATTTGAAAATAACAAACTTTTGATTGAAGATAAACTACATTAATGCACCAAATCTCTCTAGCTGCTTCCCTTGTCGAGAGCTGAAAGAGAATGACTGGGAGGTGGCAGTTAGGGGAGGAGCTATATAGACAGCTCTGCTGTGGGTGATCCTCTTGCAGCTTCCTGTTGGGAAGGAGAATGTCCCACAAGTAATGGATTAATCCGTGGACTGGATACACCTTATAAGAGAAATATGTACACTAGACCGAACCCCCAGGGCACCGCTAATGCGTCTATTAGCTCCGCCTGGGGGTCCCTCGATCCATATTGGTGAAGCTTGCAATTCAGCCTTGACGCCATGAGATCGATCTCCGGCGTCCCCCATCTGAGACCAATCTCTGCAAACACTTCAGGGTGAAGAGACCATTCCCCGGATGAAAGGTTTGCATGCTGAGACCCCACCCACTCCAGTATCCGAAACACCTCCCTCATTGCCAGGGAGCTCCTCGTAATGTTGTCCATCTGGAACCCGATGAAGTTAAAATCCTCCAGACGGGGCCATGCCTTTAGAGCATTGTAGATCGCTCAAAGCTCCAGGATATTTATTGGAAGAAGAGACTCCAGCCGAGACCACTTCCCCTGTGCCTTCCTGGCACCCCAAACAGCTCCCCATCCCCCGAGACTTGCGTCCGTGGTCACAATCTCCCAGTACAGTCTCAGGAAGGATATCCACATGGACAGGTGGTCCAGGCGGATCCACCAAGAGAGGGAAATCCGAGTCCACGCATCCATGGATATCAGCTGTTATAGATCGGAATGATCGCCGTTCCACTGCCTCAACATGCACAATTGAAGAGGTCTGAGATGAAACCTGGCGAATGGAATGATGTCCATGCTGGAAACCATGAGCCCAATCACTGAGCAACAGATGGTCTCACTGTAGACTGAAGTGTAGGACAGGTAGACGTCATCTTTGTTCGTCGCTTGTCCGTGAGAAAGATCTTCATGAACACGGAGTCTATAATCATGCCCAAAAAATCCACCTTGGTACTGGGAACCAGGGAACTCTTCTCGACATTGATCTTCCAACCAAGAGATTGAAGTAACTGCAGCAGGACTCTGGTATGAGTCTCTGTCAGATGGGATGATGGCGCTTGGACCAGGATATCGTCCAGGTAGGGCACCACCACGATGCCCCAAGATCTGGCAACAGCTAGGAGGGGCCCCAAGACCTTCGTGAAAACTCTCGGGGCCATCGCCAGACCGAAGGGAAGAGCCACAAACTGAAAATGCTGATCCAAAAAGGCAAATCTGAGAAACCTGAAATGGTCCCTGTAAATCGGAACATGAAGGTAGGCATCCTTCAAGTCTATAGTGGTCATTAGCTGCCCCTTTTGAACTAGGGGCAGAATGGATCCGATCGTTTCCATTTTGAACGATGGAACGGACTGGAACTTGTTTAAACATTTGCAGTCCAGAATTGGGTGGAACGTGCCCTCCTTCTTTGGAATACGAACAAAAAATTTGAATAGTACCCAAGACCCTTTTCGGCATGGGGTACTGGTACGATAACTCCTAGAGTGGAGAGATCCTGCACACAATCCAGAAAGGCCTCTCTTTTCTCCGGCCTTGAGGATAGATTTGACAGAAGGAATCTGCCCCTGGGTGAAGAGGACTTGAACCCTATCCTGTAACCCTGGACGACTACCTCCAAAATCCAGGGTCCTGAACATCCTGCGACCAGGCGTCTAAGAATAGACAATCTGCCCCCCACTCAGTCCGTAGACCGGTCGAAGGCCGCCCCTTCATCTAGAGTTAGTCTTGTTCTGCTTAGACTTGTTCCAAGCTTGAGCAGGCTTCCAGGCGCCCTTGGGTTGGTCCGCTTTTGTGGCGGGCTGTTGGCGCTGAGCCTTATCCCTGTGATAGGGACGAAAATAAGAACCCTTAGGTTTCGCTTTCTTATCCTGAGGAAGGAAGGCACCCTTGCCTCCTTTAACTGTGGATATAATGGAGTCCAGACCTGGACCGAACAGAATCTTGCCTTTAAAGGGTAAAGGCAGGTGCCTCATTTTAGAGGTCATGTCCGCCGACCAGGATTTTAGCCACAGACCCCTGCGTGCTAGAACCGAGCAACCAGATACTTTAGCATTCAGACGGATAATCTGCATATTAGCATCACGAATGAAAGAATTGGCCACCTTCAGGGCTTTAATCTTTTTCTGCACTTCCTCGAAAGAGGGTTCCCCCTCAAGCTTATCAAATAAGGCATCGTGCCAAAATGACGCAGCTCCGGTAACTGCAGTGACTGCCGCTGCCGGTTGAAAAACAATCCCCTTGTGTTGAAACATCTTTCGTAACATGTTTTCCAATTTTTTATCCATAGGCTCTTTGCACGAAGAACTATCCTCTAAAGGAATCGTTATGCGTTTAGCGAGAGTGGAGATGGCCCCATCCACCTTGGGAATGGTCCCCCACAGCTCCAGCTGAGCCACCGCAATGGGGAAAAGCTGTTTAAATTGAGAAGAAGGGGAAAAGGAAGAACCTAACCGCTCCCATTCGTTCTTTATAATGTTTGCCATCTTCACAGTAACCGGATAAAGTCTGGGAAACCACCCTGTCCTCGTAAACCTTATCTAACTTAGGAATAGAGGGCTCTTCCGGAAGCTTCAGTTCCGGAACGTCTAAAGTAGCCAGTACTTGTTCTAGTAAGAAATGCAAGTTCTCCATCTTCAACCTTAAGTCAGGCTCCTCCACTGCCAGGGGTTTAGATGACACAGACTCTGACCCAGAAAGGGCCCATTCGAAGCGTCGGAATGGCCCTCGTCGTCGTACCACCCATCCGGGCGTCCGACAGACAAATCCTAGATCGGGCCGCTATGAAAAACAGAATTTATGCTTACCTGATAAATTACTTTCTCCAACGGTGTTTCCGGTCCACGGCGTCATCCTTACTTGTGGGATATTCTCTTCCCCAACAGGAAATGGCAAAGAGTCCCAGCAAAGCTGGTCACATGATCCCTCCTAGGCTCCGCCCACCGCAGTCATTCGACTGACGGACAGGAGGAAATATATATAGGAGAAACCATATGATACCGTGGTGACTGTAGTTAGAGAAAATAATTCATCAGACCTGATTAAAAAACCAGGGCGGGCCGTGGACCGGACACACCGTTGGAGAAAGTAATTTATCAGGTAAGCATAAATTCTGTTTTCTCCAACATTGGTGTGTCCGGTCCACGGCGTCATCCTTACTTGTGGGAACCAATACCAAAGCTTTAGGACACGGATGAAGGGAGGGAGCAAGTCAGGTCACCTAAATGGAAGGCACCACGGCTTGCAAAACCTTTCTCCCAAAAATAGCCTCCGAAGAAGCAAAAGTATCAAATTTGTAAAATTTGGCAAAAGTGTGCAGTGAAGACCAAGTCGCTGCCTTACATATCTGGTCAACAGAAGCCTCGTTCTTGAAGGCCCATGTGGAAGCCACAGCCCTAGTGGAGTGAGCTGTGATTCTTTCAGGAGGCTGCCGTCCGGCAGTCTCATAAGCCAATCGGATAATGCTTTTAAGCCAAAAGGAAAGAGAGGTAGAAGTCGCTTTTTGACCTCTCCTTTTACCAGAATAAACAACAAACAAGGAAGATGTTTGTCTGAAATCTTTAGTAGCCTCTAAATAGAATTTTAGAGCACGGACTAGGTCCAAATTGTGTAACAAACGTTCCTTCTTTGAAACTGGATTCGGACACAAAGAAGGTACAACTATCTCCTGGTTAATATTTTTGTTGGAAACAACTTTCGGAAGAAAACCAGGCTTAGTACGCAAAACCACCTTATCTGCATGGAACACCAGATAGGGCGGAGAACACTGCAGAGCAGATAACTCTGAAACTCTTCTAGCAGAAGAAATTGCAACCAAAAACAAAACTTTCCAAGATAATAACTTAATATCTACGGAATGTAAGGGTTCAAACGGAACCCCTTGAAGAACTGAAAGAACTAGATTTAGACTCCAGGGAGGAGTCAAAGGTCTGTAAACAGGCTTGATCCTAACCAGAGCCTGAACAAATGCTTGAACATCTGGCACAGCTGCCAGTCTTTTGTGAAGTAAAACAGATAAAGCAGAGATCTGTCCCTTCAGAGAACTTGCAGATAATCCTTTCTCCAAACCTTCTTGTAGAAAGGATAGAATCTTAGGAATTGTTATCTTGTTCCATGGGAATCCTTTAGATTCACACCAACAGATATATTTTTTCCATATTTTATGGTAAATTTTTCTAGTTACAGGCTTTCTAGCCTGAATCAGAGTATCTATTACAGAATCTGAAAACCCACGCTTTGATAAAATCAAGCGTTCAATCTCCAAGCCGTCAGTTGGAGGGAAACCAGATTCGGATGTTCGAATGGACCCTGAACAAGAAGGTCCTGTCTCAAAGGTAGCTTCCATGGTGGAGCCGATGACATATTGACCAGGTCTGCATACCAAGTCCTGCGTGGCCACGCAGGAGCTATCAAGATCACCGAGGCCCTCTCCTGATTGATCCTGGCTACCAGACTGGGGATGAGAGGAAACGGTGGGAATACATAAGCTAGGTTGAAGGTCCAAGGTGCTACTAGTGCATCTACTAGGGTCGCCTTGGGATCCCTGGATCTGGACCCGTAGCAAGGAACCTTGAAGTTCTGACGAGACGCCATCAGATCCATGTCTGGAATGCCCCATAATTGAGTTATTTGGGCAAAGATTTCCGGATGGAGTTCCCACTCCCCCGGATGGAATGTCTGACGACTCAGAAAATCCGCTTCCCAATTTTCCACTCCTGGGATGTGGATCGCAGACAAGTGGCAGGAGTGATCCTCCGCCCATTGAATTATCTTGGTCACTTCTTTCATCGCCAGGGAAGTCCTTGTTCCCCCCTGATGATTGATATATGCAACGGTCGTCATGTTGTCTGACTGAAACCTTATGAATTTGGCCTTTGCTAGTTGAGGCCAAGCTCTGAGAGCATTGAATATCGCTCTCAGTTCCAGAATGTTTATCGGGAGAAGAGACTCTTCCCGAGACCATAGACCCTGAGCTTTCAGGGATTCCCAGACCGCGCCCCAGCCCACTAGGCTGGCGTCGGTCGTGACAATGACCCACTCTGGTCTGCGGAAGCTCATTCCCTGTTACAGATTGTCCAGGGTCAGCCACCAACGGAGTGAATCTCTGGTCTTTTGATCTACTTGAATCGTCGGAGACAAGTCTGTATAATCCCCATTCCACTGTCTGAGCATGCACAGTTGTAATGGTCTTAGATGAATTCGTGCAAAAGGAACTATGTCCATTGTTGCAACCATCAATCCTATTACTTCCATGCACTGCGCTATGGAAGGACGAGGAACAGAATGAAGTACTTGACAAGAGCTTAGAAGTTTTGATTTTCTGACCTCTGTCAGAAAAATCCTCATTTCTAAGGAATCTATTATTGTTCCCAAGAAGGGAACTCTTGTTGACGGGGACAGAGAACTTTTTTCTTTGTTCACCTTCCATCCGTGAGATCTGAGAAAGGCTAGGACGATGTCCGTATGAGCCTTTGCTTTTGACAGGGACGACGTTTGAATCAGGATGTCGTCCAAGTAAGGTACTACTGCAATGCCCCTTGGTCTTAGAACCGCTAGAAGGGACCCTAGTACCTTTGTGAAAATCCTTGGAGCAGTGGCTAATCCAAATTGAAGTGCCACAAACTGGTAATGCTTGTCCAGAAAAGCGAACCTTAGGAACTGATGATGTTCCTTGTGGATAGGAATATGTAGGTACGCATCCTTTAAATCCACAGTAGTCATAAATTGATTTTCCTGGATAGTAGGTAGGATCGTTCGAATAGTTTCCATTTTGAACGATGGTACCCTGAGAAATTTGTTTAGGATCTTTAGATCCAAAATTGGTCTGAATGTTCCCTCTTTTTTGGGAACTATGAACAGATTGGAATAAAATCCCATTCCTTGTTCTCTTATTGGAACTGGATGTATCACTCCCATCTTTAACAGGTCTTCTACACAATGTAAGAATGCCTGTCTCTTTATTTGGTTTGAAGATAATTGAGACCTGTGGAACCTTCCCCTTGGGGGTAGTTCCTTGAATTCCAGGAGATAACCTTGAGAAACTATTTCTAGCGCCCAAGGATCCTGAACATCTCTTGCCCAAGCCTGAGCAAAGAGAGAAAGTCTGCCCCCAACTAGATCCGGTCCCGGATCGGGGGCTATCCCTTCATGCTGTTTTGGTAGCAGTGGTAGGCTTCTTGGCCTGCTTACCCTTGTTCCAGCCTTGCATTGGTTTCCAGGCTGGTTTGGGTTGTGAAGTATTACCCTCTTGCTTAGAGGATACAGAATTAGAGACTGGTCCGTTTCTGCGAAAGGGACGAAAATTAGGCTTATTTTTAGCCTTAAAAGACCTATCCTGTGGGAGGGCGTGGCCCTTTCCCCCAGTGATGTCTGAAATAATCTCTTTCAAATCAGGTCCAAATAATGTTTTACCTTTGAAAGGAACGTTAAGCAATTTTGTCTTGGAAGACACATCCACTGACCAAGACTTTAGCCAAAGCGCTCTGCGCGCCACGATAGCAAACCCTGAATTTTTCGCCGCTAATCTAGCTAATTGCAAAGCGGCATCTAAAACAAAAGAGTTAGCCAATTTAAGTGCTTGAACTCTGTCCATAACCTCCTCATACGAAGATTCTTTACTGAGCGATTTTTCTAGTTCCTCGAACCAGAAACACGCTGCCGAAGTGACAGGAACAATGCATGAAATTGGTTGTAGAAGGTAACCTTGCTGTACAAAAATCTTTTTAAGCAAACCCTCTAATTTCTTATCCATAGGATCTTTGAAAGCACAACTATCTTCGATAGGAATAGTAGTGCGTTTGTTTAGAGTAGAAACCGCCCCCTCAACCTTGGGGACTGTCTGCCATAAGTCCTTTCTGGGGTCGACTATAGGAAATAATTTCTTAAATATAGGGGGGGGGGGAACAAAAGGTATGCCGGGCCTTTCCCACTCTTTATTTACTATGTCCGCCACCCGCTTGGGTATAGGAAAAGCGTCGGGGGGCACCGGAACCTCTAGGAACTTGTCCATCTTACATAATTTCTCTGGAATGACCAAATTGTCACAATCATCCAGAGTAGATAACACCTCCTTAAGCAGTGCGCGGAGATGTTCTAATTTAAATTTAAATGTCACAACATCAGGTTCAGCTTGATGAGAAATTTTTCCTGAATCTGAAATTTCTCCATCAGACAAAACCTCCCTCATGGCCCCTTGAGATTGGTGTGAGGGTATGTCAGAACAGTTATCATCAGCGTCCTCTTGCTCTTCAGTGTTTAAAACAGAGGAATCTGATAAGTAGGCATTTTGGATAAAAGATTTGATATGGAGTTATCCATTACAGCCGTTAATTGTTGCATGGTAATAAGTATTGGCGCACTAGATGTACTAGGGGCCTCCTGTGTGGGCATAACTGGTGTAGACACAGTAGGGGATGATGTAGTATCATGTTTACTCCCCTCATTTGAGGAATCATCTTGGGCAATATCATTATCTGTTGCATTACTGTCCTTACTTTGTTTGGACACTATGGCACAATTATCACATAAATTTAGACACATTGGCTTTCATACATATAGAACATAGCTTATCTGATGGTACAGACATGTTAAACAGGCTTAAACTTGTCAACAAAGCACAAAAAACGTTTTAAAATAAAACCATTACTGTCACTTTAAATTTCAAACTGAAAACACTTTATTACTGAATATGTGAAAAAGTATGAAGGAATTGTTCAAAATTCACCAAAATTTCACCACAGTGTCTTAAAGCATTAAAAGTATTGCACACCAAATTTCAGAGCTTTAACCCTTAAATTAACGGAACCGGAGCCATTTTTACATTTAACCCCTATACAGTCCCAGAATGAGGCTCTGTCTATAACTAGAAAGGCCCCCATCTGAAAAAGGTGTCCAACACAGTGCCTGCCATTTTTCTAAACGTTCCCCAAGATTATAATACCAATAATTAGTTAGAATCTGCATAATATGCCTAGTAAAGCAATTGTTTTAGCCCAGAAAAATGTCTACCAGTTTTTAAGCCCTTTTTGAAGCCCTTTATTCTTTTATGTTTAACTAAGAAAATGGCTTACTGGTCCCCATGAGGGGAAATGACAGCCTTCCAGCATTACATGGTCTTGTTAGAAATATGGCTAGTCATACCTTAAGCAGAAAAGACTGCTAACCGTTTCCCCCAACTGAAGTTACTTCATCTCAACAGTCCTGTGTGGAAACAGCAATTGATTTCAGTTACTGTCTGCTAAAATCATCTTCCTCTTACAAACAGAAATCTTCATCCTTTTCTGTTTCAGAGTAAATAGTACATACCAGCACTATTTTAAAATAACAAACACTTGATAGAAGAATAAAACTACATTTAAACACCAAAAAAACTCTTAACCATCTCCGTGGAGATGTTGCCTGTGCAACGGCAAAGAGAATGACTGGGGTGGGCGGAGCCTAGGAGGGATCATGTGACCAGCTTTGCTGGGACTCTTTGCCATTTCCTGTTGGGGAAGAGAATATCCCACAAGTAAGGATGACGCCGTGGACCGGACACACCAATGTTGGAGAAAGCTCTACGCTTGCGCTTAGCAGAACGCAGCAAAGCATGGATCACCTTAGCGACTGCCGTTTCAAACTGGTCCGCAAAATCAGGCAGCCAAACAAACAAACAATCTCCCCCGAAGGGGTAACAGTCAGACCCTGGGGCGCTGCATGTGGGATACGGGACGCCATTAGGGAACGCACCTCACGGGGCGGTGACCTCTCAGAGGTGGACGACTCAGTAGTGCTAGACATTCTCTTATGTTTGGAAGTCGTAGCCTTCTCAAGGCATGTGGAACACAGTTGCACAGGCTGGTCTACCAAAACCTCACAATTAAAACAAGTATAAGACTTAGTTATAGAGGGAGTGCCCTCCAATGCATCAGAATCCTCCATAGCTTTTGTTATGAAAAGATAAGACAGACACATATATAACCACCAATGGCCGGGGCACTCACCACCTCCTATGACCCGGGCTGCAGAAACTGCTTCGTCTCCATCACAGATCAGACCGGAAGTAAAAAATCCCCATCCGGTCACAAGGCTGTCTACGCAGGACCGCCCCTGCCGATGAGAAAGTGCGCCAAAAAATACAGTGCAAAAACTCCCGGAAGAGAACCTGTCAGTTCCACTAAATGCCAGAGCCACATCCAAGCACATAAACGCAGCAATCACATAATAAACTTATCATGTACATACCCCCCTGTTCAATAATCCTCTTATAGGAATATTAAACCTTGATTCTATAAAGATAAAAGGTGCCACACTGTGGCCCCGTCTTCTGTGTTATCATTATATATATGAAAAATGAAACGATCTTACCAGAATCTACACAGTGGAACAGGAACACAGCCCTTCAAGTGTGACAGGTGGTAGCAGTGCTCCTGACATGGACTTGAGAGAAGAAAGCAATCTGCGAAACTCGTCAACGCTGATTGCTGTAGGAGCTGTTAATATGAGTCAGGATGGTGTCACAAAGGGAAGCTCCCTCTGCATCTCTGGATTCTAACGTTCACCCAGGCCCTCAACTGAGAAGCTTGAAGGGTTACTTGTACTCCTGTCCCATAGCGAAGGGGAGACCTCCAATTTTCCAGCACCTCTCTGCCACCCCCTGTAATGAAAGACAAAGAATGACTGGGGGATGAGGGGAGTGGGGGAGGTATTTAAGCCTTTGGCTGTGGTGTCTTTGCTGCCTCCCAGTGGCCAGGTTCTTAATTCCCACTAGTAATGAATGAAGCCGAGGACTCTCCTCCCCTTTAAATGGAAAACCTTTTTTCTACTTTAACACATGTGAAAGGTTTCTTCCCTTGTGAATTATTTCATGAGTTTTCAGACAATTTATACGTGTAAAACTTTTTCCACACTCTGTACATGTGAAACACTTTCTCCTGTGTGACTCCTTTCATGCTTTTTCAGATGACTCTTGTGTAAAACTTTTTCCACACTCTGTACATGTGAAAGGCTTTTCTCCTGTGTGAATCCTTTCATGAATTTTCAGACAATATATATGTGTAAAACTTTTTCCACACTGTGTACAAGTGAAAGACTTTTCTCCTGTGTGACTCCTTTCATGCTTTTTCAGACTACAATTTTGTGTAAAACTTTTTCCACACTCTGTACATGTGAAAGGCTTTTCTCCTGTGTGAATCCTTTCATGAGTTTTCAGATGATTCATGTGTAAAACTTTTTCCACACTCTGTACATGTGAAAGGCTTTTCTCCTGTGTGACTCCTTTCATGAGTTTTCAGATCACTCGTGTGTAAAACTTTTTCCACACTCTGTACATGTGAAAGGCTTTTCTCCTGTGTGACTCCTTTCAAGAGTTTTCAGATTGTTCATATGTGTAAAACTTTTTCCACACTCTGTACATGTGAAAGGCTTTTCTCCTGTGTGACTCCTTTCATGAGTTTTCAGATTGTTCATACGTGTAAAACTTTTTCCACACTCTGTACATGTGAAAGGCTTTTCTCCTGTGTGAATCATTTCATGAATTTTCAGACAATGTATATGTGTAAAACTTTTTCCACACTCTGTACATGTGAAAGGCTTTTCTCCTGTGTGACTCTTTTCATGAATTTTCAGATTATTCTTGTGTGTAAAACTTTTTCCACACTCTGTACATGTGAAAGGCTTTTCTCCTGTGTGAATCCTTTCATGCTTTTTCAGATCACTCTTGTGTGTAAAACTTTTTCCACACTCTGTACATGTGAAAGGCTTTTCTCCTGTATGAATCCTTTCATGAGTTTTCAGATTATTCATACATGTAAAACTTTTTCCACATTCTGTACATGTGAAAGGCTTTTCTCCTGTATGAATCCTTTCATGAGTTTTCAGATTATTCATACGTGTAAAACTTTTTCCACACACTGTACATGTGAAAGGCTTTTCTCCTGTGTGACTCCTTTTATGCTTTTTCAGATCACTCTTTTGTGTAAAAAGTTTTCCACACTCTATACATGTGAACGGCTTTTCTTCTGTGTGACTTCTTTCATGAGTTTTCAGACTACACTTTTCTGTGAAACATTTTCCACACACTGTACATGTGAAATGATTTTCTCCTGTGTGAATCATTTCATGAGTTTTCAGACAATACATTTGTGTAAAACTTTTTCCACACTCTGTACATGTGAACGGCTTTTCTCCGGTGTGAATCTTTTTATGAGTTTTCAGATGATCCATTTGTGTAAAACATTTGCCGCACTCAGGACATGTGTGTGGTTTCTCACCCGTGTGAATTTTGTAGTGTTCTAGTAGAGGAGACTCCCATCTAAAGCTTTTCTGACATTTTGTAGATTTGAAAGATTTCTCCTTGTATGAATCATTTGGCTAGACTGTAGACTTCTCCCTTCTTTAATATGTTTTGAAAACTCAGTAAATGTGTGTGGTGTATCCTCTGGGATAATAATTTCACTAGATAACTCATAAATGTTGTCCTCTTGTTTGATTACTAAATTACTCTCTGTACATAATGATTGCTTCACAGTTCCTGCCAATTCACCATCTTCTTTAAATATCTGCTGTGATATCCCCAATGTTTGTGAATAGTCATTATTGTCTAAGACTTTTAGAGTTTGCGGTATGATGCTTCCTATAGTGAAGGATGGATATGAACTATTCATGTGTTTGTCTACATAAAAAGAAATGGAATAAAGAAAAATAAGAATGTTTATTCTTTATAATATAATTAATCTGAATTAAAAAACATTTTTTATACTCAAAAAATGTCTTCCGTTATGTATTTTTAAATTTATTTACCTGTAAATCACAAATTAAAAAAGGATGACTAGAATGTAAACATTACTACATCATAGTAAACTAAATTACTGATTACTGATGAAAAGACGTTAAAGGGCTGCATTAAACAAGGTGCGTGTGGATAATGTTCTCAGCCAGGGAAGAAATACATCTGTATTCTGGGAAAGTGAGGTGGCATCCACCATCCTCATTTAACATTGCACAAGCAAATGCACATACAGCTCTGCACGGCTCATGCTCACCCAGTCTTAATCATCACAGACTAATTATCAGTGTGAAATGTTTTGAGAGGGTAAGAAGAAGTGACCTTATGATAATCTTAAGCTTTCGGCTGTCTTTTAATTTATATAAACAGCCAAAAACGTTATTCGTTTAATAATACTCACTGTAAAATTAAGCACACAAATCAGTAGTGGTTCTGGGGTGGGGAACACTAGGGGAGTTGTGGGTGTTCCACAAATGGGAACAAGGTAGGCATAAGAGTAGTTATGGATGAGCGAGGTCAGGGCAGGGGAATATGGAGTTACCGGTGTTCTGAGTAATGAACCAGGTCAGGGGGTGAGGTTATGCAGTTGTTGGACATGATCTGTCTAAAAGGGCAGAGGGGGGAGTAGTATTTTTTACCCTCCTCCTCCACCCAATGGGGGTTGCTCCTTCTTTATAATGTCACTGACACAAATATTCTTAAAGATGCAGATATAAATATAATAGTTTATATTTGTTTAATGAGTGATCTATTCTATTTTCCCAGTAATTAAAGTCAGCATAATATCTATTTTACTCACCTAACACATATGAGTTCATGCTGATAACAGGCTCCAATGTCTGTACTCAGGAAGAAGGTTCCCTTATTCACTCCAGCTACATCAATACCTGATATTGCTCAGTTCTTTGGCTGTGTCTGTAAAAAGTATATTAAATGGTTTAGACAGATAATAATAAATAATGGTTCTGATTAACTGTACGTATGGTATAAGGCACGCATAACAATTCATGTGATACAGATCAGCTGTTTAGGTTATTACATATGTGCTATTGATTCAGCACAAGCACTTAGTACAGTTAGCTCTGTGAGTGCTATAATTACCTTTAAATATGAATATTCCCAGAGCTATACAACATAACGGTAGAAAATCTATTTAAGTGGGGCCATATCACAACTTTACAAATATTATATAATTTTTTTTATTTTTTTTTATTGAGGTTCAAAGTAAGGCAAACATGGGACAAAAAAACAAACATAATAATGATGTCCTGTAAACTTCACATGGTACAAATCCATAAATACATAGTATATTTCAAAAGAACATTTTAGAGATATAGTATACAGATAGAATGCCTAATATTCTGGAGAGCCTCCCAGCTGATACCAAAGGTCACTCTTGTACCTCAGAAATTTGCATTAAGAAAATTGTATGGGAGACAATTGCTAATAGAGGAAACCACTTTTGGGTCTCCAGACAAGAACCTCGTTTATTTATTTTTTTACTAGGCTAGATTATCGCTTTAGTATGTATATTGATATTCTAATGTTGCTAATTACATCAACTTAGTGTAAGAAAAATAAAGGGAAAAAAAAACTTATTGTACTGTATATGTTGCCGCTATTAGAAATTAAGGGCTTAAAACAAGGGAGGGGTTGCAGGGAATAACCTTAAGGGTTGTACAATCTATCAGCTCAACTATCAAAGTAATCCACTCCATCTTGGATATAGAACAGTGGAATAACACATATTCAAAGTATACAGGGAGCAGACCAGGTGATAGCATATATAAATAAAAGGCAGCTGTATGTAACTGCTTTACAAGTTGTATTGGAGGCTGAATGGATTTAGAATGCCCTTTGATATGGGTAGGTAAGCATCACTTTAACATATAAACCTATAACAGTAAGATCTACCTGGTCAAAACACCTGGAGGTATAGGAATTTCCCAACAACAACTGAAAAAAAATAAAAAATAAACATGGGACAGTGCAACCTGCAAAACTAATAGGAGAGTGGTTCATTGACCATAAGATAGGTTACAGCTCACTAACTAAGCATGCCAACTCAGCATAATGCATATGCATGACCATACGACTATATTTATTGATTTTATCATTATCTTTCCGCCTCTAGTTCTTCTTCCAAAAGTGATTTCCAAAATCATGATGGAACATTCGTTTGTACTGCTGGTGGCTCCAGCATGGCCACACAGGTTTTGGTGTGCGGATCTTGTTCGGATGGCCAGTTGCCAACCTTGGACACTTCCTTTAAGGCCAGACCTTCTATCTCAAGGCCCATTTTTCCATCAGGATCTCAAATCATTAAATTTGAAGGTATGGAAATTGAACGCTTAGTTCTAAGTCATAGAGGTTTCTCTGACTCAGTGATTAATACTATGTTACAGGCTCGTAAATCTGTATCTAGAAAGATTTATTACCGAGTTTGGAAGACTTACATTTCTTGGTGTTCTTCTCATAAATTCTCTTGGCATTCTTTTAGAATTCCTAGAATTTTACAGTTTCTTCAGGATGGTTTGGATAAGGGTTTATCTGCAAGTTCCTTGAAAGGACAAATCTCTGCTCTTTCTGTTCTGTTTCACAGAAAAATTGCTAATCTTTCTGATATTCATTGTTTTGTACAGGCTTTGGTTCGTATCAAACCTGTCATTAAGTCAATATCTCCTCCTTGGAGTCTTAATTTGGTTTTGAGGGCTTTACAGGCTCCTCCGTTTGAACTTATGCATTCTCTGGACATTAAATTACTTTCTTGGAAAGTCTTGTTCCTTTTGGCCATCTCTTCTGCTAGAAGAGTTTCTGAGTTATCTGCCCTTTCTTGTGAATCTCCTTTTCTGATTTTTCATCAGGATAAGGCGGTGTTTCGGACTTCATTTAAATTTTTACCTAAAGTTGTGAATTCTAACAACATTAGTAGAGAAATTGTTGTCCCTTTGTTGTGTCCTAATCCCAAGAATTCTCTGGAGAGATCTTTACATTCTTTGGATGTAGTAAGAGCTTTGAAATATTATGTTGAAGCTACTAAAGATTTCAGAAAGACTTCTAGTCTATTTGTTATCTTTTCTGGTTCTAGGAAAGGTCAGAAGGCTTCTGCCATTTATTTGGCGTCTTGGTTAAAGCTTTTGATTCATCATGCTTATGTGGAGTCGGGTAAGTCCCCGCCTCAAAGGATTACGGCTCATTCTACTAGGTCAGTTTCTACTTCCTGGGCTTTTAAGAATGAAGCTTCTGTTGATCAGATTTGCAAAGCAGCAACTTGGTCTTCTTTGCATACTTTTACTAAATTCTACCATTTTGATGGTTTTTTTTCTTCAGAAGCAGTTTTTGGTAGAAAAGTACTTCAGGCAGCTGTTTCAGTTTGATTCTTCTGCTTATAACAGGGCATATGAATAGACCGGTCCGGTCGCCAATGGCGACCTAATTTTCTTGCGGGCAAGTAAAATTTTTAAGTTACCAGCCCGAGCGGCGACCTGACATTTTAAGGGGGATATAAGAAGCAATAATAAAAAATGTCAATTTGCCTTTAAAATATGCGCACACACGGGAAAGGAGGGTAGAAAGGGGAGGTTCTTTCTGTTAAATGCATTCAAAGACCTCCCCTTATCTTCATGGCTCTTGGTCTCTTCCTTGTCAGTGGCTACTTCCCACCCCTAAGGTTGTCTGCGCGGGAAGACATCCTGCTAGAGCGGTGAGTCTTCTCTGTGTGTGTATATTAATGAAGTATGGGTTAAAGTGACTATATAGTTATGGTAGGCAGCTTGCTCATGTACATTATGCTGACGTACTCCAGGGTCCTCTGCAGAACTTCAGCACAATGTACACGAGCAAGCTGCCTACTGTAACAATATAGAGCACTGCACAATTTTTCTGGACGCTACTTTTGCTTCAAAAACGGACTTTACCAATTTGTAGAGAACATACCATCTCCATGCACCCAGTCAAATCTGCTTGCATGGCACTGACAGTTGCGCTAGTAGTTGAAAGGCAGCCAGACAGAAAGGGGGAAAAAAGTGTTTTTAACATGCTCGTTATGTCAAAGCTCTATAGGTTGAAGGGTGGCAGCATTAAATATACTTAGTCAATCGTGACCCCACATATGCTGAAGTAAAAAAAAACAGCTACCCTTAGTGGAAAATAAGTCATAGTGGAAAATAAGTCAAGACGGTGCATACAGTATAACAAAGATAGTATCCCTGTTTTTTTGTAGCTGGTGATAGAAAAATATTTTCTAAAGTTAAAGCCTTTTTATTAATACTCAAGTCCCAAATAGTAAGCAGCTTGCAAAACATTCAAATTGAGACCTCTGTCTGCAATGCTTTGTGAGATTACAATAACACTATTTATATTGCCTTTTTAAATAAGATATATACACACTACATGCAGATATACACGGGCGACTAAAGTTTCTTGCGGGCTGGTAAGTTTTGTGATTTACTTGCCCGGTGGGCGAGGGAAGTTTTTGGGTATTCATAGGCCCTGTTATAATTTCATTTTTTTTTCATTATAAAGATTAAAACTTTTGATTTGGGTTGTGGATTTATTTTTCAGCGGAATTGGCTGTCTTTATTTTCTTCTGTTAAGTGTGATCAGTCCACGGGTCATCATTACTTCTGGCATATTACTCCTCCCCAACAGGAAGTGCAAGAGGATTCACCCAGCAGAGCTGCATATAGCTCCTCCCCTCTACGTCACTCCCAGTCATTCTCTTGCACCCAACGACTAGATAGGATGTGTGAGAGGACTATGGTGATTATACTTAGTTTTATATCTTCAATCAAAAGTTTGTTATTTTAAAATAGCACCGGAGTGTGTTATTACCTCTCTGGCAGAGTTTGAAGAAGAATCTACCAGAGTTTTTGCTATGATTTTAGCCGGAGTAGTTAAGATCATATTGCTGTTTCTCGGCCATCTGAGGAGAGGTAAACTTCAGATCAGGGGACAGCGGGCAGATGAATCTGCATAGAGGTATGTAGCAGCTTTTATTTTCTGACAATGGAATTGATGAGAAAATCCTGCCATACCGATATAATGTCATGTATGTATACTTTACACTTCAGTATTCTGGGGAATGGTACTTCACTAGAATTACACTGTAAGAATTACATAAAGCTGTTTAATAACTAGAAATTATGTTTAACGTTTTTGCTGGAATGTAAAATCGTTTTCATTTGCTGAGGTACTGAGTGAATAAATGTTTGGGCACTATTTTTCCACTTGGCAGTTGCTTAATCTTTTTTCTGACAGTTTCTGTTCTCTCTCACTGCTGTGTGTGAGGGGGAGGGGCCGTTTTTTGGCGCTTTTGCTACGCATCAAATATTTCAGTCAGCAGCTCATTGTATTTCCTGCATGATCCGGTTCATCTCTACAGAGCTCAGGGGTCTTCAAAACTTATTTTGAGGGAGGTAATTTCTCTCAGCAGAGCTGTGAGAATTATAGTTGACTGAGATAAAAAACGTTTATTCTGTAATTTGTTTCCTGCTTTCAGAATTTGTTATCTTTGCTAATGGGATTAAACCTTTGCTAAAGTTGTGTTGTTTACACTATAACTGTTTTCAATTTATTAATTTTCAACTGTCATAGATCTTCTGTGCTTCTTAAAGGCACAGTACGTTTTTAATATTATTCTAATTGAATTGTATTCCAAGTTGCAAGTTTATTTGCTAGTGTGTTAGACTTACTGAAATTGTTACTAAGGAGTGGGATAGACCCGGTGTGCCGTTCTCACCCCCTCCGATATTTAGAAAAATGTTTCCAATAGACACCACCACACGGGACTTATGGCAAACGGTCCCTAAGGTGGAGGGAGCAGTTTCTACTTTAGCTAAGCGTACCACTATCCCGGTGGAGGATAGCTGTGCTTTTTCAGATCCAATGGATAAAAAATTAGAGGGTTACCTTAAGAAAATGTTTGTTCAACAAGGTTTTATATTGCAACCCCTTGCATGCATTGCGCCGATCACGGCTGCAGCGGCATTCTGGATTGAGTCTCTGGAAGAGAACATTAGTTCAGCTACTCTGGACGACATTACGGACAGGCTTAGAGTCCTTAAACTAGCTAATTCATTCATTTCGGAGGCCGTAGTACATCTTACTAAACTTACGGCGAAGAATTCAGGATTCGCCATTCAGGCACGCAGGGCGCTGTGGCTAAAATCCTGGTCAGCTGATGTTACTTCTAAGTCTAAATTGCTTAATATACCTTTCAAAGGGCAGACCTTATTCGGGCCCGGGTTGAAAGAGATTATCGCTGACATTACAGGAGGTAAAGGCCATGCCCTGCCTCAGGACAAAGCCAAAGCTAAGGCTAGACAGTCTAATTTTCGTTCCTTTCGTAATTTCAAAGCTGGAGCAGCATCAACTTCCTCTGCACCAAGACAGGAAGGAGCTGTTGCTCGCTACAGACAAGGCTGGAAACCTAACCAGTCCTGGAACAAGGGCAAGCAGACCAGGAAACCTGCTGCTGCCCCTAAAACAGCATGAATTGAGGGCCCCCGATCCGGGATCGGATCTAGTGGGGGGCAGACTTTCTCTCTTCGCCCAGGCTTGGGCAAGAGATGTCCAGTATCCCTGGGCGCTAGAGATAATATCTCAGGGATACCTTCTGGACTTCAAATACTCTCCTCCAAGAGAGAGATTTCATCTGTCAAGGTTGTCAACAATCCAGACAAAGAAAGAGGCGTTTCTACGCTGCGTACAAGAGCTCTTGTTAATGGGAGTAATCCATCCTGTTCCACGATCGGAACAGGGACAGGGGTTTTACTCAAATCTGTTTGTGGTTCCCAAAAAAGAGGGAACTTTCAGACCAATCCTGGACTTAAAGATCCTAAACAAATTCCTAAGAGTTCCATCGTTCAAGATGGAGACTATTCGGACAATTTTACCTATGATCCAAGAGGGTCAGTACATGACCACTGTAGATTTAAAAGATGCCTACCTTCACATACCGATTCACAAAGATCATTACCGGTACCTAAGGTTTGCCTTCCTAGACAGGCATTACCAGTTTGTGGCTCTTCCATTCGGATTGGCTACAGCTCCAAGAATCTTCACAAAGGTTCTGGGTGCTCTTCTGGCGGTACTAAGACCGCGGGGAATCTCGGTAGCTCCATACCTAGACGACATTCTGATTCAAGCTTCAAGCTTTCAAACTGCCAAGTCTCATACAGAGTTAGTACTGGCATTTCTAAGGTCACATGGATGGAAGGTGAACGAAAAGAAAAGTTCACTCGTTCCACTCACAAGAGTTCCCTTCCTGGGGACTCTTATAGATTCTGTAGAAATGAAGATTTACCTGACAGAGGACAGGCTAACAAGACTTCAAAGTGCTTGCCGCACCCTTCATTCCATTCAACACCCGTCAGTGGCTCAATGCATGGAGGTAATCGGCTTAATGGTAGCGGCAATGGACATAGTACCCTTTGCACGCTTACACCTCAGACCACTGCAACTGTGCATGCTAAGTCAGTGGAATGGGGATTACTCAGACTTATCCCCTTCTCTGAATCTGGATCAAGAGACCAGAAATTCTCTTCTATGGTGGCTTTCTCGGCCACATCTGTCCAGGGGGATGCCATTCAGCAGACCAGACTGGACAATTGTAACAACAGACGCCAGCCTTCTAGGTTGGGGTGCCGTCTGGAATTCTCTGAAGGCTCAGGGACAATGGAGTCTGGAGGAGAGTCTCCTGCCAATAAACATTCTGGAATTGAGAGCAGTTCTCAATGCCCTCCTGGCTTGGCCCCAGTTGACAACTCGGGGGTTCATCAGGTTTCAGTCGGACAACATCACGACTGTAGCTTACATCAACCATCAGGGAGGGACAAGAAGCTCCCTAGCTATGATGGAAGTATCAAAGATAATTCGCTGGGCAGAGTCTCACTCTTGCCACCTGTCAGCAATCCACATCCCGGGAGTGGAGAACTGGGAGGCGGATTTCTTAAGTCGTCAGACTTTTCATCCGGGGGAGTGGGAACTCCATCCGGAGGTCTTTGCCCAAATACTTCGACGTTGGGGCAAACCAGAGATAGATCTCATGGCGTCTCGACAGAACGCCAAGCTTCCTCGTTACGGGTCCAGATCCAGGGATCCAGGAGCAGTCCTGATAGATGCCCTGACAGCACCTTGGGACTTCAGGATTGCTTACGTGTTTCCACCCTTCCCGATGCTTCCTCGATTGATTGCCAGAATCAAACAAGAGAGAGCATCAGTGATTCTAATAGCTCCTGCGTGGCCACGCAGGACTTGGTATGTAGACCTGGTGGACATGTCATCCTGTCCACCTTGGTCTCTACCTCTGAAACAGGACCTTCTGATACAGGGTCCCTTCAAACATCAAAATCTAACTTCTCTGAAGCGGACTGCTTGGAAATTGAACGCTTGATTTTATCAAGACGTGGGTTTTCCGAGTCAGTTATTGATACCTTAATACAGGCTAGGAAGCCTGTTACCAGAAAGATTTACCATAAGATATGGCGTAAATACCTATATTGGTGTGAATCCAAAGGTTACTCTTGGAGTAAGGTTAGGATTCCTAGGATATTGTCTTTTCTACAAGAAGGTTTAGAAAAGGGTTTATCTGCTAGTTCATTAAAGGGACAGATCTCAGCTCTGTCCATTCTGTTACACAAACGTCTGTCAGAAGTTCCTGACGTCCAGGCTTTTTGTCAGGCTTTGGCCAGGATTAAGCCTGTGTTTAAAACTGTTGCTCCACCATGGAGTTTAAACCTTGTTTTTAATGTTTTACAGGGCGTTCCGTTTGAACCCCTTCATTCCATTGATATAAAGTTGTTATCTTGGAAAGTTCTATTTTTAATGGCTGTTACAGAAGCATTAGTTATTTTGTTGTGAAGAGCTTATTTCCCAGCAGCAATGCCTGAACCAGCAAGCCAGCGCCTAAGAAGGGCTCCAAGAAAACTGTAACAAGTTTCATTTCATAAAGAGTTAACTCTTTTTTTTCAGCTTTTAGAAACTATTGTCTAATCACCTCTGGAGCCAGACTGCTAATTGATAAGATGAACTTGTAAACTTGTTATCTTAAGTACTGTAATCCTATTGTGGCCTGTCAAAGGACAGTGCTCTCTATCTAAATGTGTGATGGGGGATTTTGTGCTTCCCCCCCTCTCCCCCTGGGAGTGCCCTGTGTGCATGTAACCTTAATAAAAAGCAGGCTGGGCATCCCAGTCCTGAGTTCTTGTTTGACCCTCAATCGCAGCGTTGACTCGTTTTTGTGGGCAGAAGGGTATCCTAGCTGTACTGCAGCTAGGGGAGATTATTCTATATTTGCGAGACTCATATAGAATACTATGGAAAGCAGCTTCTCCCCTCTTTAGCAATAGGGATCCAGGCTACTAAGCGGTCCATCTCTCAGCGAGACTAAGGGTAACCGTAACATTTGGCGGCAGCGGCGGGATTTTCCTGGATTTCCTAGGAGAGGTACAGAACGGAAAAATTGAAGCGTACAACCCTAAAGGATTTACTTGAAAGCAGAGGGGGGTACGCCAGCAACCGGCCGAGGAGAGAGCTGATCGCAGAATTGACCGAACTGGATCAGAGCTTCACAATGGCGGAAACACCGACCACGATTAGTGACGAAAAAACCAGGATTGTTCGGGAAAGGCTCTCATTATACGGGCCGAACCCCTCCATGGAATTGGTACAGCAGTTGATGGCGGAGGCGGACGAGGATATACGAGAGACTCGAGCCCACGAACTCAACCTAGCGAACGCACACCGCAATGCTGAAGCCCCGCAGGTAATCATCCCTGTCGAAAATGCTGGGAGGCCCAAGATACCCTATGCGGCATTTCGACCCTTCCTAGAGAGCGAGACAGGGATTGATGAATATTTGGCGGACTTCGAAAGGCAATGTGCCCTGCACCAGATTCCCAACAGAGAGTGGCCCACGATATTGTCTGGGAAACTATCCGGGCGAGCCCTGGAAGCCTTTCGTACTCTGGGTGCTGAGGAAGTGACACAGTATGAGCTAGTTAAGGAGACACTGTTGCGACGGTACGCTGTAACTCCGGACACGTATCGCCGACAGTTTCGGGGCACGGAAAAGAAGCCTAACGATACCCATATGGAATGGGCGCACCGAATGCGGAGAGCGGCAAATCACTGGCTGAGCGGAAGTAAAGCGGTGACTGGGGAGGAAATTTTACAATTGTTTCTCTTAGAACATTTTTATAATGGCATGGAACAGCAAGGGAAGGAATGGCTGCGAGACAGGCGGCCTTCTACCTTAGAAGAAGCAGCCAAATTGGCCGATGAACATTATGACTCCCGTCTTCACGAACCCATGAACTACCGAGCTCCAGCACGGGTCGAACCCAGAGAGGTTTACCGTGCACCCCCTCGTGCTGAATTCCGAGCCCTGGTGCCCACAGGGCCCGTCCGACACTCAGGACCACCCAATAACAGCTCTGAGCGTCCCAGACCGACTTGCCACCGATGCAAGCAACCAGGGCATTTCATGGCTAGCTGCCCCCTTAATACGCACCAGACACCCAGGAATTACAATTACCCCTCTGGGTCCTATCGTCCGGCCCGGGCCCTCTGTGTTAACCAAGAGGCCCCTATGGAGGGATATGTGGGGCCGCTTCACGAGGCAGACCCTGTATATGCTGCCTCAGATAACCGCCAGCACCATCGGCAGAGGGTATGGCTCGAGGGGCGATCTACCGAGGGATTGCGAGACACAGGGGCTACTATCACGCTGGTACAGAGTCATTTGGTGCCAGAGCACAAGCGATCCGGACAGACTGTGGCCGTTAGAGTGGCGGGGGGGGATGTGTACAAAATTCCAACAGCTAAAGTGCATCTTGATTGGGGAGCGGGAAAGGGGGCTGTGAACGTGGGCCTAATGGATAATTTACCTGCCGAAGTACTACTGGGCAACGATTTGGGCCCCATGACTTCTGCCTATGCTCCAGTATGCAACAACGAGGCGGACCCAGTGACTACACGGGCCCAAGCCCGGACGGAGCGAGAGCTCTCACCAGTGCGGGAGACACAGGTAAGACCTACCCCGACCTTGCCTGACAGGTTAGGCCCCATACCCTGGGACACCCCAGATGCCTTCGAGGCAGAGTCTAAGACTGACCCGACCTTACAAAAGTACCGGGAACGAGCAGAGACCGGAGGGGGCGGGGCAGATAACGAAACATTCTTATGGGAAAAAGGGAAACTATACCGCTGGACAGAGAAAAGGGGACAGCGTAGGCGACAGCTGGTAGTGCCCCACAAATACCGTCAAGAAATCCTCAAAATAGGCCACGACATCCCCTTAGCAGGCCACCTAGCCGTTACCCGTACCCTACACCGCATTACTCACACGTTCTTTTGGCCAGGGGTGCATGCTGACGTTAGAACTTACTGTAACACCTGCGATGTGTGTCAACGAGTAGGAAGGCGAGGCGATCACCCTAAAGCCCAGCTAGTAAATATGCCCATTGTAGAGGAACCCTTCAGCCGGGTTGCTATTGACCTAGTGGGACCACTGGCTACCCCTAGTCCCTCCGGTAAGCGATACATTCTTACCGTAGTGGACTACGCTACCAGGTACCCAGAGGCTGTCGCCCTATCCAACATACAAGCGGATACGGTAGCGAATGCACTAGTACAGGTGTTCTCCCGGGTAGGATTTCCAAAAGAAATCCTATCCGACCGAGGCACCCAATTTACGGCTGAATTGACCCAACAACTCTGGCAGGTTTGCAAAATTAAGTCCCTCCTAAGCTCCCCATACCACCCCCAGACGAACGGGCTGTGTGAGAGGTTCAATGGGACCCTCAAGCAAATGCTCAAGACGTTCACTCAGGAATACCGAGACTGGGAACGCTTCCTGCCGCACCTCCTATTTGCTTATCGGGAGGTGCCCCAGGAAACGACAGGGTTCTCTCCCTTCGAGTTGCTCTACGGAAGAAAGGTACGGGGACCCCTAAACCTGATCCGGGAGCACTGGGAGGGAGAGATGGAGGCTGACGGTGTCCCAATTGTGCCATACGTGCTGGAACTCAGGGACCGAATGGAGCAATTAGCCAAATCCGTGCGGGCTAATCTCCAGTTGGCCCAGAGAAGACAGAAAGTATGGTACGATCGGGGGGCCCGAAAGAGAATCTTCACCATAGGACAAAAGGTGTTAGTACTTAAGCCGGTGAAGACAGACAAATTGCAGGCGTCCTGGCAGGGTCCCTACCAGATCGTAGAGAAAAGGGGAGACACCACTTATGTGATAGCTAGCTGCCACGACAACAATCTTAGAAAGACATTCCATGTAAACATGCTCAAGGAATATTTTGAGCGACCAGAGAACGTGACGGCCGTATGTTGTTCCCCTCAGGAAGACCCCGACAGTTTACCCATTCCAGACCTATTAGAAAAGAGCCTCCCCACAGGTATAGTGGCGCAGGTTCAGATAGGGGACCGACTTAGCCCCACTGAAAGGGAGCAGCTCAACCAACTCCTCCAGTCCAAACACCTCACCTTCTCCCCGAAGCCAGGGTACACTACTTTAACCACCCACCAGGTAGATACTCCGGGACAAGCTCCCTTGCGCCAGGCTCCGTACCGAATCCCCGAAGCAGTTAGGACAGGAATGAAGAAGGAGATCGATGAGATGCTCCAGCTCAGGGTAATTGAGCCCTCCGATAGTCCCTGGGCCTCCCCAGTTGTCTTGGTGCCCAAGAAAGATGGGACCACCCGGTTCTGCGTAGACTATCGGAGGCTCAATGAAAATACCGTGACGGACGCTTACCCTATGCCCAGGGTAGACGAGCTACTCGATCGTATAGCCAGGGGAAATTACCTGACCACTATTGACCTCTGCAAAGGTTACTGGCAGATTCCCCTGGCCCCGGAGGCTATCCCCAAGTCGGCATTCGTCACCCCATTCGGCTTATATCAGTTTAGGGTAATGCCGTTTGGGATGAAGAATGCCCCAGCTACATTCCAGCGCTTGGTGGATAGGCTCCTGGATGGCTTCCAGAGTTTTGCTTGCGCCTACCTGGACGACATAGCGATCCACAGTGAGTCCTGGGAGGACCACTTAGCTCATGTGGGAATGGTTCTGGATCAGATCCGGGCTGCTGGCCTGACTCTGAAGCCAGAAAAATGCCACTTTGGGATGGCCGAGGTACAGTACCTGGGTCACCGGGTGGGGTGTGGAAAGCAGCGACCAGAGCCGGCCAAAATAGAAGCTGTCGCCAATTGGCCCACCCCCATCACTAAGACTCAGGTCCTAGCCTTCCTGGGCACGGCAGGGTACTATAGACGGTTCGTACCAGACTACAGCACACTTGCCAAACCCCTGACTGACTTGACCAAGAAGAACTTACCTCGACAGGTCCTGTGGTCTCCCCACTGTGAAACGGCTTTCCAGGCTCTCAAAAATGCTCTAATTAACGCTCCTGTCTTGGCGGCCCCAGCCCTTAACAAACGTTTTATCGTCCATACCGATGCTTCCATGTTCGGGCTGGGAGCCGTCCTCAGCCAAGTAGGCGAAGATGGAGGGGAGCATCCAGTTGCCTACATCAGCCGGAAGCTCCTGCCCCGCGAAGTCAGCTATGCAGCGGTCGAAAAGGAGTGTTTGGCTTTGGTGTGGGCATTAAAGAAATTGACTCCCTATTTATATGGTCAGGAGTTCACTCTGGTCACCGACCATAACCCGTTGGTGTGGCTGAACCGGGTCTCTGGAGATAACGGCAGGCTATTACGTTGGAGCTTATCGTTGCAAACCTTCAATTTCACCATTACTTACAGACCTGGGAAACAGAATGGCAACGCCGACGGGTTGTCCAGACAAACCGACCTCAGCCCCGCATAACCAGCGGTCTGGACAGCCTTAGTCTGCCCCGAAAAGGGGTCAGACCGTGTCTGCCAGAGTGTTCCACAGAAAGGGAGCAATGTTACAGAAGCATTAGTTATTTTGTTGTGAAGAGCTTATTTCCCAGCAGCAATGCCTGAACCAGCAAGCCAGCGCCTAAGAAGGGCTCCAAGAAAACTGTAACAAGTTTCATTTCATAAAGAGTTAACTCTTTTTTTTCAGCTTTTAGAAACTATTGTCTAATCACCTCTGGAGCCAGACTGCTAATTGATAAGATGAACTTGTAAACTTGTTATCTTAAGTACTGTAATCCTATTGTGGCCTGTCAAAGGACAGTGCTCTCTATCTAAATGTGTGATGGGGGATTTTGTGCTTCCCCCCCTCTCCCCCTGGGAGTGCCCTGTGTGCATGTAACCTTAATAAAAAGCAGGCTGGGCATCCCAGTCCTGAGTTCTTGTTTGACCCTCAATCGCAGCGTTGACTCGTTTTTGTGGGCAGAAGGGTATCCTAGCTGTACTGCAGCTAAGGGAGATTATTCTATATTTGCGAGACTCATATAGAATACTATGGAAAGCAGCTTCTCCCCTCTTTAGCAATAGGGATCCAGGCTACTAAGCGGTCCATCTCTCAGCGAGACTAAGGGTAACCGTAACAATGGCTATTTCCTCGGCTCGAAGAGTCTCTGAATTATCAGCCTTACATTGTGATTCTCCTTATTTGATTTTTCATTCGGATAAGGTAGTTCTGCGTACTAAACCTGGGTTCTTACCTAAGGTGGTTACTAACAGGAATATCAATCAAGAGATTGTTGTTCCTTCCTTGTGCCCAAATCCTTCTTCGAAGAAGGAACGTCTACTGCACAACCTGGATGTAGTCCGTGCTCTAAAATTTTACTTACAGGCAACTAAGGAATTTCGACAAACGTCTTCTCTGTTTGTCGTTTACTCTGGGCAGAGGAGAGGTCAAAAAGCTTCTGCTACCTCTCTTTCTTTTTGGCTTCGTAGCATAATTCGTTTAGCTTATGAGACTGCTGGACAGCAGCCTCCTGAAAGAATTACAGCTCATTCTACTAGAGCTGTGGCTTCCACTTGGGCCTTCAAGAATGAGGCCTCTGTTGAGCAGATTTGCAAGGCTGCAACTTGGTCTTCGCTTCATACTTTTTCCAAATTTTACAAATTTGACACTTTTGCTTCATCGGAGGCTATTTTTGGGAGAAAGGTTCTTCAGGCAGTGGTTCCTTCTGTATAAAGAGCCTGCCTATCCCTCCCGTCATCCGTGTACTTTTGCTTTGGTATTGGTATCCCAGAAGTAATGATGACCCGTGGACTGATCACACTTAACAGAAGAAAACATAATTTATGCTTACCTGATAAATTCCTTTCTTCTGTAGTGTGATCAGTCCACGGCCCGCCCTGTTTTTAAGGCAGGTAAATATTTTTTAATTTATACTCCAGTCACCACTTCACCCTTGGCTTTTCCTTTCTCGTTGGTCCTTGGTCGAATGACTGGGAGTGACGTAGAGGGGAGGAGCTATATGCAGCTCTGCTGGGTGAATCCTCTTGCACTTCCTGTTGGGGAGGAGTAATATCCCAGAAGTAATGATGACCCGTGGACTGATCACACTACAGAAGAAAGGAATTTATCAGGTAAGCATAAATTATGTTTTTATCCCTCCCTCTCTAGTGACTCTTGCATGGAAGTTCCACATCTTGGGTATTTGCTATCCCATACGTCACTAGCTCATGGACTCTTGCCAATTACATGAAAGAAAACATAATTTATGTAAGAACTTACCTGATAAATTCATTTCTTTCATATTGGCAAGAGTCCATGAGGCCCACCCTTTTTTGTGGTGGTTATGATTTTTTTGTATAAAGCACAATTATTCCAATTCCTTGTTTGATGCTTTCGCTCCTTTCTTATCACCCCACTTCTTGGCTATTCGTTAAACTGAATTGTGGGTGTGGTGTATTTATAGGCATTTTGAGGTTTGGGAAACTTTGCCCCTCCTGGTAGGAATTTATATCCCATACGTCACTAGCTCATGGATTCTTGCCAATATGAAAGAAATTAATTTATCAGGTAAGTTCTTACATAAATTATGTTTTCCCCTAAATCTGATTCCAGAAACTTGTTATATAAGCTGCAGAGTATAAAATGTATGTGAAACTGTTCATTTAGGTTTAGTGTTGTATCTCTTTGAAACCACAACTCATTAAAATGGGCTGAACTTTAGAGAGATCATAACTATTTATTGTATCACATTCTACACACAGAAATAATTCCTTATCTTATCTCTGTCTGTAAACCAAAGCCCAATATTTATAGAGAACAATTTATAATGAACATTTAGTACAGATTAGTCCTACTAACCTCTAGGAGTGTAATATCTTCTGTTGGCCCTTGTTTACATAGCTTTTCAATATCCAATAATTAAAGGGACACTGAACCCACATGTTTTCTTTTGTGATGCAGATAGAGCATGCAATTTTAAGCAACTTTCTAATTTACTCCTATTATCAAATTGTCTTCATTCTCTTGGTATCTTTATTTGAAATGCAGGAATGTAAGTTAAGATGCCGGCCCATTTTTGGTAAACAACAACGGTTGTTCTTGCTGATTGGTGGATAAATTCATCCACCAATAAAAAAGTGCTGTCCTGAGTTCTGAATAAAAAAAAGCTTAGATGCAATCTTTTTCAAATAACGATAGCAAGAGAACGTAGAAAAATTGATATCTTTATTTGAAAAAGATTGCATCTAAACTTTTTTTTTATTATTCAGAACTCAGGACAGCTCTTTTTTATTGGTGGATGAATTTATCCACCAATCAGCAAGAACAACCGTTGTTGTTTACCAAAAATGGTCCGGCATCTTAACTTACATTCCTGCATTTCAAATAAAGATACCAAGAAAATGAAGAAAATTTGATAATAGGAGTAAATTAGGAAGTTGCTTAAAATGTCATGCTCTATCTAAATCACTTACTTTTCATCCTTACTTTTCATCCTCCGGACGATTTGAAATGGCCGCCAGATCCCTCCTTTCCCGGACGTCATCCTAAATGAATGCCCTGTTGAAAGTAACTGCTCCGTGTTGAGCAAGCTCGTGTACGTCTTTTGTGCATGCCCATTGTATTTAAGACTTTAGTCTCACAGAACCAAGTGCAAGCTCCTCTGAATTCTCCCTTGACTTCTAACTTGACTTTCACTGCATAATCCCCCCTCACAATTACTGTGCCATACGGTTCCTCCCTACAAAGCAGCCATGTCACGTAACACACAGTACTTGCAGCTATACAAATGGCATGAGCCAGACACCATGGGGGGGGGGGGGGGCTTTATAATATTGCCAGTAATTAATGCAAACGTCAGAATTCACACACTGGTAGCGCCAAGTGCAAACACCTTGCACATCAATAGAAAATAAAATGCAATGCATGTACTGGTGTCTTTAGTACTAGATACAGAACTGCACAATGTCAGACCACACACAGCCCAACCACTATAGTGTAATGTTACACCGAGATATTTCTGTCACAGCCTCAGTCCCCATACATAATACTGTAAGTGACATTGTGCAGTTCTGTATCTAGTGTAACACTGAATAATGAAAGAAATATATTAGGTTTAATGTCCCTTTAAAACTGACCCTGCTACACATCTGCCCCTAGTTAGACTGAGCAGGGGTGATAAGATCATGTAAAACAATACAAGTGTTGCTAACAAACTAACATAACAACCCTTTGTCTACTCGGTAACAAGGCTCCTACGAATAAGGCAAACTATGTGGGGTTATTAGTTACTGTGCATCCCTCTGCGCTAGCTACTGTGCACCCCTCTGCGCTAGCTACTGTGCACCCCTCTGCGCTAGCTACTGTGCACCCCTCTGCGCTAGCTACTGTGCACCCCTAGATAAAGCAGGGCTGATAACGTGTGCTTTGGGGGCACAGTGTGTATTAATTCATCACTGAAACACAGAGCCACACAGTGTGTATTAACCCTTCACTAGCACAGAGAGCAGCACAGTGTGTATTAACCCTTCACTAGCACAGAGAGCAGCACAGTGTGTATTAACCCTTCACTAGCACAGAGAGCAGCACAGTGTGTATTAACCCTTCACTAGCACAGAGAGCAGCACAGTGTGTATTAACCCTTCACTGGCACAGAGAGCAGCACAGTGTGTATTAACCCTTCACTAGTACAGAGAGCTGCACAGTGTGTATTAACCCTTCACTAGCACAGAGAGCTGCACAGTGTGTATTAACCCTTCACTAGCACAGCGAGCAGCACAGTGTGTATTAACCCTTCAATAGCACAGAGAGCAGCACAGTGTGTATTAACCCTTCACTAGTACAGAGAGCTGCACAGTGTGTATTAACCCTTCACTAGCACAGCGAGCAGCACAGTGTGTATTAACCCTTCACTAGCACAGAGAGCAGCACAGTGTGTATTAACCCTTCACTGGCACAGAGAGCAGCACAGTGTGTATTAACCCTTCACTAGTACAGAGAGCTGCACAGTGTGTATTAACCCTTCACTAGCACAGCGAGCAGCACAGTGTGTATTAACCCTTCACTAGCACAGAGAGCAGCACAGTGTGTATTAACCCTTCACTGGCACAGAGAGCAGCACAGTGTGTATTAACCCTTCACTAGCACAGAGAAGCACAGTGTGTATTAACCCCTTCACTAGCACAGAGAGCAGCACAGTGTGTATTAACCCTTCACTGGCACAGAGAGCAGCACAGTGTGTATTAACCCTTCACTGGCACAGAGAGCAGCACAGTGTATATTAACCCTTCACTGGCACAGAGAGCAGCACAGTGTATATTAACCCTTCACTGGCACAGAGAGCAGCACAGTGTGTATTAACCCTTCACTAGCACCGAGAGCAGAACAGCGTGTATTAACCCTTCACTAGCACCAAGAGCAGCACAGCGTGCATTAACCCTTCACTAGCACCGAGAGCAGCACAGCGTGTATTAACCCTTCACTAGTACAGAGAGCAGCACAGGGTGTATTACCCTTTCACTAGCACAGAGAGCAGCACAGTGTGTATTAACCCTTCACTAGCACAGAGAGCAGCACAGTGTGTATTAACCCTTCACTAGCACAGAGAGCAGCACAGTGTGTATTAACCCTTCACTAGCACAGAGAGCAGCACAGTGTGTATTAACCCTTCACTAGCACAGAGAGCAGCATAGTGTATTAACTAGGGTTGCACCGATACCAAGTATTTGCATGAGTACTTGTACTCGTGCAAATGCACCGATACTTAAACCGATACCTCCACTACCTACCCATACGCTATCTTGTGGTGTTTTTTTCAAACTGTATGTTCCCATTTAATTTTAAACTTAAGTGGAGACTAAACTAAAAATTGTTTACTACTGTTCTGCCAATACAAATTGCTGTTATTTGTATTATTGTAGGAGAGATCACTGTACCTCCTTCAGACAAACCCCTGAAGTACTGGGCAGTTAATAAACAATTTCCAGCTCTGGCTAAAATGGCCCAAAAATATCTTTCTGCCCCATGCAGTATGGTGGAAAGTGAAAGACTGTTCAACTTAGAGTCGAACCTCCATACAAATGTCAGATTGATGTTATATAACAGCCCTACACCCAATTGCATAACCCCTTTAAATGTAATATTTTACTGTAATATTTTTTTATTTATAAACATGTTCAGTGAACTTTGTGACAAATAAAACTTTTATTATTTCATAATGTCTTTTGAATTACAGTCCTTTATAATTATAAAGAAGGAATCTTAAATAATCTGTATTGTGCTTGGTAAACTGTCACATGACATTAAAAAAAAAGAATCGGTAATTGGTATCGGCGAGTATTTGAAAACAAGTATCGGTACTTGTACTCTGTCATAAAAAAATGGTATCGGTGCAACCCTAGTATTAACCCTTCACTAGCAGAGAGCAGCACAGTGTATATTAACCCTTCACCAGCACAGAGCAGCACAGTGTGTATTAACCCTTCACTATTAACCCTTCACCAGCACAGAGAGCAGCACAGTGTGTATTAACCCTTCACTAGCACAGAGAGCTGTACAGTGTATATTAACCCTTCATTAGCACAGAGAGCAGCACAGTGTGTATTAACCCTTCACTGGCACAGAGAAGAGCACAGTATGTATTAACCCTTCACTAGCACAGAGAGCAGCTCAGTGTGCATTAACCCTTCACTAGCACAGAGAGCAGCACAGTGTGTATTAACCCTTCACCAGCACAGAGAGCAGCACAGTGTGTTTTAACCCTTCACTGAAACAGAGAGCAGCACAGTGTGTATTAACCCTTCACTAGCACAGAGAGAAGCACAGTGTGTATTAACCCTTCACTAGCATAGAGAGCAGCACAGTGTGTATTAATCCCTTAAATAGCACAGAGATAAGCACAGTGTGTATTAACCCTACACTAGCACACAGAGCAGCACAGTGTGTATTAACCCTTCACTAGCACAGAGAGCAGCACAGTGTGTATTAACCCTTCACTAGCCCAGAGAGCAGCACGGTGTGTATTAACCCTACACTAGCACACAGAGCAGCACAGTGTGTATTAACCCTTCACTAGCACACAGAGCAGCAGTGTGCATTAACCCTTCACTAGCACAGAGAGCAGCACAGTGTGTATTAACCCTTCACTAGCCCAGAGAGCAGCACGGTGTGTATTAACCCTTCACTAGCACAGAGAGCAGCACCGTGTGTATTAACCCTTAACTAGCACAGAGAGCAGCACAGTGTGTATTAACCCTTCACTAGCACAGAGGGCAGCACAGTGTGTATTAACCCTTCACTAGCACAGAGAGCAGCACAGTGTGTATTAACCCTTCACTAGCACAGAGGGCAGCACAGTGTGTATTAACCCTTCACTAGCACAGAGAGCTGCACAGTGTGTATTAACCCTTCACTAGCACAGAGAGCAGCACAGTGTGTATTAACCCTTTCACTGGCACAGAGAGCAGCACAGTGTGTATTAACCCTTCACTGGCACAGAGAGCAGCACAGTGTGTATTAACCCTTCACTAGCACAAAGAGTTGAACAGCACTTAGTATCCCATTGCCTGGCACAAGCAGGTGAATAATAAAAGAACAACATTTATAACAATTATAAACTTTTAAGAAGACCAGAAAGTGACTAAAACGTTTTATCACACAATACACACAGCCTGACTCACTCACCCAGCAGCAGCTGCACAGGAAGTAAATGGGAGGGGAACAACAGAACAATGGAGCTCCACTCTAGACAGGAAACATGTGACCTCCACTCAAAGCTTTTTTTGTTTGCTTTTTTTTTAAATCAACTTTAATGTAACAAACAACCTATAGACAATAAGTGTGTTTGCATACCTCCCAAAATTTCAAAATTCAAAAGAGGGACCCCCCCCCCCCCACGGCAAAACATTTGAAATATGGTGGGCGGGGCTTAAAAAAAGACCAAAGTAATATAAATAAAATTCTAATTAAAGTCATATATTTTAAAATACTTAGGCAGCAAATCAAACACAAGCTCAAACCACTGGTATGGCTATGTGAGCTCTGTATTTAATTAGCCTTTGCAAAGACATTGCTAAATATTTTTATCTTTTTTGGACATTTAATAATAAATTCTTTAAAACTACTCTTTGCATTCCCCATTAATATTCTAGATTCTGGAATGCACAGTAACACACTACATAGCATACACATTACACATGCAGATACACACACACTACATAGCATACACATTACACATGCAGATACACACACACTACATAGCATACACATTACACATGCAGATACACACACACTACATAGCATACACTTACACATGCAGATACACACACACACTACATAGCATACACTTACACATGCAGATACACACACACTACACAGCATACACTTATACATGCAGATACACACACACACACTACATAGCATACACTTATACATGCAGATACACACACACTACATAGCATACAGTTATACATGCAGATACACACACACACACTACATAGCATACACTTATACAGGCAGATACACACACACTACATAGCATACACTTATACATGCAGATACACACACACTACACAGCATACACTTATACAGGCAGATACACACACACTACATAGCATGCACTTATACATGCAGATACACACACACTACATAGCATACACATTACACATGCAGATACACACACACTACACAGCATACACTTATACAGGCAGATACACACACACTACACAGCATACACTTATACAGGCAGATACACACACACTACATAGCATACACTTATACAGGCAGATACACACACACTACATAGCATACACTTATACATGCAGCTACACACACACTACATAGCATGCACTTATACATGCAGATACACACACACTACATAGCATACACTTATACATGCAGATACACACACACTACATAGCATGCACTTATACATGCAGATACACACACACTACATAGCATACACTTATACATGCAGCTACACACACACTACATAGCATACACTTATACATGCAGATACACACACACTACATAGCATACACTTATACATGCAGATACACACACACTACATAGCATGCACTTATACATGCAGATACACATACACTACATACCATACACTTATACATGCAGACACACACTACATAGCATACACTTATACATGCAGACACACACTACATAGCATACACTTATACATGCAGATACACACACACTACATAGCATACACTTATACATGCAGACACACACACACTACATAGCATACACTTATACATGCAGACACACACTACATAGCATACACTTATACATGCAGACACACACTACATAGCATACACTTATACATGCAGACACACACTACATAGCATACACTTATACATGCAGATACACACACACACTACATAGCATACACTTATACATGCAGACACACACTACATAGCATACACTTATACATGCAGACACACACTACATAGCATACACTTATACATGCAGACACACACTAATAGCATACACTTATACATGCAGATACACACACACACTACATAGCATGCACTTATACATGCAGATACACACACACTACATAACATACACTTATACATGCAGATATACACACATACTACATAGCATACACTTATACAGGCAGATACACACACACACACTACATAGCATGCACTTATACATGCAGATACACACACTACATAGCATACACTTATACATGCAGATACACACACACACTACATAGCATACACTTACACATGCAGATACACACACACACTACATAGCATACACTTATACATGCAGATACACACACACACTACATAGCATACACTTACACATGCAGATACACACACACTACATAGCATACACTTATACATGCAGATACACACACACTACATAGCTTACACTTATACATGCAGATACACACACACTACATAGCATACACACACACACACACTACATAGCATACACTTATACATGCAGATACACACACACTACATAGCATACACACACACACTACATAGCATACACTTATACATGCAGATACACACACACTACATAGCATACACTTACACATGCAGACACACACACACACTACATAGCATACACTTACACATGCAGATACACACACACACACACACACACTACATAGCATACACTTATACATGCAGATACACACACACTACATAGCATACACTTATACATGCAGATACACACACACACTACATAGCATACACTTATACATGCAGATACACACACACACTACATAGCATACACTTATACATGCAGATACACACACACTACATAGCATACACTTACACATGCAGACACACACACTACATAGCATACACTTATGCAGGCAGATACACACACACTACATAGCATACACTTATACATGCAGATACACACACACTACATAGCATACACTTATACAGGCAGATACACACACACTACATAGCATACACTTATACAGGCAGATACACACACATTACATAGCATACACTTATACATGCAAATACACACACACTACATAGCATACACTTATACATGCAGATACACACACACTACATAGCATACACTTATACATGCAGATACACACACACTACATAGCATACACTTATACATGCAGATACACACACACTACATAGCATACACTTATACATGCAGATACACACACACTACATAGCATACACTTATACATGCAGATACACACACACTACATAGCATACACTTATACATGCAGATACACACACACTACATAGCATACAATTATACATGCATATACACACACACTACATAGCATACAATTATACATGCAGATACACAAACACTACATAGCATACACTTATACATGCAAATACACACACACTACATAGCATACACTTATACATGCAGATACACACACACACTACATAGCATACACTTACACATGCAGATACACACACACTACATAGCATACACTTATACATGCAGATACACACACACTACATAGCTTACACTTATACATGCAGATACACACACACTACATAGCATACACACACACACTAAATAGCATACACTTATACATGCAGATACACACACACTACATAGCATACACACACACACTACATAGCATACACTTATACATGCAGATACACACACACTACATAGCATACACTTACACATGCAGACACACACACACACTACATAGCATACACTTACACATGCAGATACACACACACACACACACACTACATAGCATACACTTATACATGCAGATACACACACACTACATAGCATACACTTATACATGCAGATACACACACACACTACATAGCATACACTTATACATGCAGATACACACACACTACATAGCATACACTTACACATGCAGACACACACACTACATAGCATACACTTATGCAGGCAGATACACACACACTACATAGCATACACTTATACATGCAGATACACACACACTACATAGCATACACTTATACAGGCAGATACACACACACTACATAGCATACACTTATACAGGCAGATACACACACACTACATAGCATACACTTATACATGCAAATACACACACACTACATAGCATACACTTATACATGCAGATACACACACACTACATAGCATACACTTATACATGCAGATACACACACACTACATAGCATACACTTATACATGCAGATACACACACACTACATAGCATACACTTATACATGCAGATACACACACACTACATAGCATACACTTATACATGCAGATACACACACACTACATAGCATACAATTATACATGCAGATACACACACACTACATAGCATACACTTATACATGCAAATACACACACACTACATAGTATACACTTATACATGCAGATACACACACTACATAGCATACACTTACACATGCAGATACACACACTACATAGCATACACTTATACATGCAGATACACACACTACATAGCATACACTTATACATACAGATACACACACACTACATAGTATACACTTATACATACAGATACACACACACTACATAGTATACACTTACACATGCAGACACACACTACATAGCATACACTTATACAGGCAGATACACACACTACATAGCATACACTTATACATGCAGATACACACACACACTACATAGCATACACTTACACATGCAGATACACACACACTACATAGCATACACTTATACATGCAGATACACACACACTACATAGCATACACTTATACATGCAGATGCACACACACTACATAGCATACACTTACACATGCAGATACACACACACACTACATAGCATACACTTACACATGCAGATACACACACACACTACATAGCATACACCTACACATGCAAATACACACACACACTACATAGCATACACTTACACATGCAGATACACACACACTACATAGCATACACTTATACAGGCAGATGCACAGACACTAAATAGCATACACTTATACATGCAGATACACACACACACACTACATAGCATACACTTACACATGCAGATACACACACACTACATAGCATACACTTATACATGCAGATACACACGCACACATCATAGCATAAACTTATACATACAGATACACACACACTACATAGCATACACTTATACATGCAGATACACACACACTACATAGTATACACTTATACATGCAGATACACACACACTACATAGCATACACTTACACATGCAGATACACAGACACTACATAGTATACACTTATACATGCAGATACACACACACTACATAGCATACACTTATACAGGCAGATGCACAGACACTAAATAGCATACACTTATACATGCAGATACACACACACTACATAGCATACACTTATACATGCATATACACACACTCTACATAGCATACACTTACACATGCAGATACACACGCACACATCATAGCATAAACTTATACATACAGATACACACTCACAGTTATGGATACAGATAAACACACATACTACATCACATATGGGTATCTGTAATTCATTGTAAGGGGTCCTGGGGTTGGCAAGCACATTAGCTGGCAGTCTGCGGCTGCCACTGTTCGTTACCCTGGTATTAGCATTGCTCATTGTATAAAACTGAAGGTATGCTACTATTATCATCAGGAGTTAGACATCATCACTACCAGAGGTAGGTTAGAGAGGTCACCATTACCCGTGGTCAGAGTATATACAGCCTTCTTACTCCTGCTTAACCCACACACCATTCCTTTTCCACAGGGAATCTAACAGGTATCTAACCCTGTGAGAGCAAAGCCAGCTGCTTCTGAGTATGGGCCCAATAGAATTTAAAAAAAAAAAAAAAAAAATTTTTAAATGCCTGGGGCAAATCGGGACAGATGGCTAGCAACCCGGAACAGGGGGATAGAACCCTAAAATCGGGACTGTCCCGTGAAAATCGGGACAGTTGGGGGGTATGTGTTTGTCTGACGCCGTCATGCACAGTAGAGACTGCGCACAAGGACAAACACACTCGGCCTACCTAACTTGGCATCTAGCGTGGAATGGGCATGGCCGGATGGGCGTGGTCAGATGTGTCATGGGCGGGGCCTGGCATGAGGTGGGTGGGCCGGGCGTGGCACAGGTGGGGCGTAACATGACGCGGGGCATGGCCGGGCGGGACGGGGCATGGCCGAGGCCGGATGCGCAGTGAGAGATAGAGAGCTCTAAAGAGGGGGGATAGAGAGAGCAGAAGAGGGGGGATAGAGAGCAAAAAGAGGGGGGAGAGAGAACAAAAAGTGGGGGGAAGAGAGAGAGCAAAAGAGAGGAAGAGAGACAGCAAAAGAGAGAGGGGAGAGAGAGCAGAAGAGGAGGAGAAAGAGAGCACAAAAGAGAGTGAGGGTGAGAGCATCAAAGAGGAGAGAGAGAGAGTTTAAAAGAGAGGGGGAGAGAGCGCAAAAGAGGAAGGAGATAGAGAGCGCAAAAGAGACGGGGGAGAGAGTGCAATAGAGATGGGGGAGAGAGTGCAATAGAGAGGGGGAGAGAGAGCAAAGAGAGTGGGAGAGAGAGAGAGCAAAAGAGAGGTGGGAGAGAGAGAGCAAAAGAGAGGGGCAAAAGAGGGGGGAGAGAGCGCAAAAGAGGGGGAGAGAGCGCAAAAGAGGAGGGAGAGAGCGCAAAAGAGGAGGGAGAGAGCGCAAAAGAGGGGGGAGAGAGTGCAAAAGAGGGGGGAGAGAGCGCAAAAGAGGGGGGAGAGAGCGCAAAAGAGGGGGGAGAGCGCAAAAGAGGGGGGAGAGAGTGCAAAAGAGAGGGGAGAGAGTGCAAAAGAGGGGGGAGAGCGCAAAAGAGAGGGGAAAGAGCACAAAAGAGAGGGGAAAGAGTGCAAAAAATAAGGGAAAGAGTGCAAAAGAGAGGGGAAAGAGCGCAAAATAGAGGGGGAGAGAGCGCAAAAGAGAGGGGGAGAGAGCAGAAGAGGGGCAGGGAAGAGAGAGCGCAAAAGAGAGGGGGAAGAGAGAGGGAGCAAGGGTTGGAACCGCGGTACTTAAAAAAATTGGCCCGTATACACGGGCTTTAGGATTAGTATATATATAATCAAAGAACAAACCGCATGATTCCTTGGTTCTGTTAAAACTGAGCTTTATTTAATCAATTTAAAAGTTTGGCTAGAAGTATCTATAGGACTCTTTCTGGCCACAATAGTAATGGAAAAGTTGTTTCAAGGGTACTAACACCTGGACTGTGGCATGCTGGAGGGGGATCCATGGCAAAACTCCCATGGAAAATTACATAGTTGATGCAGAGTCTGCTTTTAACCCATAAAGGGCCTAAATCACCTAACATTAATAAATTGTTTGCAATAACGTGCTTTAAAACATCAGTTATGATGTTGTATCGATCAGGTAGTGTAAGGGTTACGCCCGCTTCACAGTGACAGACCAAACTCCAAGTGTAACGCACCGCAAACAACCTGTAAGAGTATTATGTTATCTAGGGAGCATATACACACATTGTATCATTATATATATTTTATGTTTAATTACAATGTATCTTAATGTATCTTAATGTATCTTTTTGTATCCTTCTTATAATCAAATTGTAGCTAGAAGCATTGTAACCTTTATACATACATTACACATGTACTTTTGAACCCTTGAGCTACGTGCAAGAAAACACTGCTCATGCAAGCAATTTTAGTTAGGTCAGACTATAGCTATACATCAGATTAGTGTATTTTGAGATTTTGCATTTTTCCTTTGTCATGTCAGTCATAAATTTATGTAATGTCTAGGAATATCAGACAAATTTGATGTACAACTTACAGGATGCAAGATGGTCTTCCGTATCTTAGAAATGAGCTAATGATTATAGGTTTCAATGTATTCTGAAATGTATATAACTGGCCAGCCTGACATAATAAAGTTAGAGTTGTTCTGTAAGCATATCGTTGTATGTGTGTTTTCTGGACAACTCTCCAAGCGCTTGTAATTACAGTTTGCAGTGCAGATACCAGAGTCCTGGAGCAGAAGAGAACAGAGGGTCGTGGTCCTAGAGGAAGCCTCTAACAAATGGTGTCAGAAGTAATAGCTTGTCAAGGGGTGAGTAAACACTTGTTTTGCACTGTTTTTGCTTACCCATTGTCAATCTAGAACCCTATAGGACCAGACCCTCAGGTTATCTTTAAAAAACAAAACAAAAAAAGTGGGGAATGTGTATGTATATTATGCATATATGTGTATGTTGTGTATGTATGTATATTATGCATATATGTGTATGTTGTGTATGTATGTATATTTAAGGTGTTTTTATGGCAATTTTTGGTTCAAGTGGTTAAAGTCCTCTTGTTTTGGGTTATCAGTCCTATGATAGTGAAAATAGTATCTGAGGTTAGAGTCCTCTAGTGATACATGGTTTATTGGTTCTTTGATATTAAATAGTATCTGAGGTTAGAGTCCTCTAGTGATACATGATTTATTGGTTCTTTGATATTAAATAGTGTCAGAGGTTAGAGTCCTCTAGTGATACATGGTTTATTGGTTCTTTGATATTAAATAGTATTTGAGGTTAGAGTCCTCTAGTGATACATGGTTTATTGGTTCTTTGATATTAAATAGTGTCAGAGGTTAGTCCTCTAGTGATACATAGTGTCAGAGGTTAGAGTACTCTAGTGACATATGGTTTATTGGTTAAAATATAGTATTTTAAGGTTAAACGGAGTTCGAGTCTCCTTTGGAATATAAGGATTTAATATTGGTATTTGAAGTATATAGTGTTGTATGCGGTATATATGTTGCAATATAAAGGGGTATAATTAATACAATTTATTGCATATTATCCATAAACTCTGGTATCAGCCTGAAAATTGTTTTGCTATCTTTGTCTATGCGCAATCTGTTTCTTTCAAGCTTGCTATAAACTAAATTTGCTGTATTGCATTTGTTTTCCTGCTTGCACACTTCAAATTGCTGTATTGCATTTGTTTTTCTAATTGCTTTGTTTAAAGTGATAAGTTTATCAAGGGGTCTGCCAATAGTATACAAGAAAATGTTTCTAAACAAATTAAAATCAAATATAAAAGTTCTAAAGATTTACCTGCTAATGCTAGTCAAACTAGTTTACAGAATATTATCCAAAAGCCCTTACCTGATGAAACACCTAATGAATTTATGACTAGAATTGTAGGAGAATATTATAGTTCTCCATTTGTTTCAAATATGTGTAAATGGACAGAAGGTTTAATACCACAAATATCACATCCTTTTCCCAGAGAAGGTTCTTTAATTGAACCATATATAACAATGATAAAATGTATGTGCATAGGTGAAAAAGGAAATGATGGTAAGCTTTTATTATATGGGGATCTGATATGGAATAAGAAATACATGAAAGAATGTGGGGAAGTATGGGTTAAAATGGCTTGTTTTTGGACAGATAATTATTCCCCTCCCCCATATTTGCTTTAACAAATGATATCCTGAATTGTCTGCCTTAAGAAAAAACACTGAAGAGCTAGAGGAAGTGGCTGCAATTATAGCGATATTACAAAGACCCAATTATAGACTTCCTGTACTACATGAATGCATTCAAGATAGTCTTACAACTTGTAAAATAGTCTCAGATATAACCAAAGACAATGTGACTGCAGAAATTAAAGGGACACAGCCACAAACATTAGCAATATGGAGTGACACTCTTCAAACACAGCCAGAGACAGCACTTAAACTTAAGGACACAGTTCAAACACAGCCACAAACATTAGCAATATGTAGTGACACTCTTGACACACAGTCAGAGACAGCAATTAAACGTAATGACACAGTTCAAACCCAGGCAGAAACAGTCGCAATACATAATGACACAATTAATACACAGCCACAAGCAGTAATTATACGTAATGAGACAGTTCAAACACAGCCACAAACATTAATTATACGTAATGACACAGTTACCACACAGCCACAAACAGTAGTAACATATGACACAGTTAACAGACAGCCAGAAACAATAGTAAGATGTAAAGACATAGTTAAAACACAGCTAGAGACAGTAATATCAAACAAAGACATGCCACAAACAGAGAGAAAAGTACATAAGAATGTCACAATACAAGATAACAGAAAAGAGAATAATTATCAGTCAGAATATAGTGAGAGAGAACAGGTTTCCAATGATGAAGAAATAGAAAGTAATTGGAAAGATGACAATTCTGCACAGAGTAAGGAATTACCTAAGAAACAAGTTAATGTTAAAACTATATCCACTAAAGAAATAAAACCACACAAAAAGGGAATTAATAAAAGCACATCTGCAAGTAGTACTAGATCCAGAAATAGAACGAGACAACAAAAGGTAAAGTCAGACCGAGAGAATGACAGTGATGAAGAAGAGGTTAACACCATAAGGGATGTAAGAAGAAAATAAAGGAGATATGAAGAGGTTAAAAAGACAAGAGGTTCTATAGTACACACAGAGAATAGCGAAAGTGAGGAAGAATGTAATTCAGATGGGAATAATGACGTTGAGGAAGTTAGCGTAGCAGTAAAAATAAAAAAGCCTAACAAAGAAAAAAAGACAGTTAGCAAAAGCAAGGAAAATGTTTGTAAGCCTAATCAGGAAACTAGCGCAGCAAGCGAGGACACAATAAAAGTTAAAGAAAATGCAAACAGAGAAACAGCATATCCATTCGTCACTGTAGGAAATTCTGTAATGATAAGACTACCAGACACATCACTTCTTGCACAATGGGCAGAAAAATGTCCTGATCATGCATTTAGGAGGTCCTGATTACAGAATACTATTTTGCCTTATAACTAAGTATGCTGATATAGATCCTGTAGTAATAGCACCACAGTTACACCCAGAATATGACAAACCTCAGTATAATGGGGTATATGCATGGGAAAACCCAGAACATGAAAAATGAATGTGGGACAACATTACTAACGCCTAGATTTAGAGTTTTGCGGCCAAAGGGGTGCGTTAGCTACGCGTGCTTTTTTCTGGCCGCACCTTTTAAATACCGCTGGTATTTAGAGTTCACAGAAGGGCTGCGTTAGGCTCCAAAAAAGGAGCGTATAGCATATTTACCGCAACTGCAACTCTCGATACCAGCGGTGCTTACGGACGCGGCCAGCTTCAAAAACGTGCTCGTGCACGATTCCCCCATAGGAAACAATGGGACAGTTTGAGCTGAAAAAAAAACCTAACACCTAAAAAAAAACTGCGTTCAGCTCCTAACGCGGACCCATTGTTTCCTCTGGGGAAACACTTCCTATGTCTGCACCTAACACCCTAACATGTACCCCGAGTCTAAACAGCCCTAGCCTTACACTTATTAACCCCTAATCTGCCGCCCCCGCTATCGCTGACCCCTGCATATTTTTTTAACCCCTAATTTGCCGCTCCGTACACCGCCGCCACCTACATTATCCCTATGAACCCCTAATCTGCTGCCCCTAACACCGCCGACCCCTATATTATATTTATTAACCCCTAATCTGCCCCCACAATGTCGCCGCCAGCTATCTACAATAATTAACCCATAATCTGCCGACCGCACCTCACCGCTACTATAATAAAGTTATTAACCCCTAATCCGCCTCACTCCCGCCTCACTAACCCTATAAGAAATAGTATTAACCCCTAATCTGCCCTCCCTAACATCGCCAACACCTAACTTCAATTATTAACCCCTAATCTGCCGACTGGATCTCGCCGCTACTATAATAAATGGATTAACCCCTAAAGCTAAGTCTAACCCTAACACTAACACCCCCCTAAATTAAATATAATTTAAATCTAACGAAATAAATTAACTATTATTAAATAAATTATTCCTATTTAAAGCTAAATACTTACCTGTAAAATAATTATATTGTAGCTATTTTAGGATTAATATTTATTTTACAGGCAACTTTGTAATTATTTTAACCAGGTACAATAGCTATTAAATAGTTAAGAACTATTTAATAGCTAAAATAGTTAAAATAATTACAAAATTACCTATAAAATAAATCCTAACCTAAGTTACAATTAAACCTAACACTACACTATCAATAAACTAATTAAATACAATACCTACAAATAACTACAATTAAATAAACTAACTAAAGTACAAAAAATAAAAAAATATTTACAAACATTAGAAAAATATTACAACAATTTTAAACTAATTACACCTACTCTAAGCCCCCTAATAAAATAACAAAGACCCCCAAAATAAAAAAATGCCCTACCCTATTCTAAATTAAAAAAAGTTCAAAGCTCTTTTACCTTACCAGCCCTGAAAAGGGCCATTTGCGGGGCATGCCCCAAATAATTCAGCTCTTTTGCCTGTAAAAAAAAACATACAATACCCCCCCCCCAACATTACAACCCACCACCCACATACCCCTAATCTAACCCAAACCCCCCTTAAATAAACCTAACACTAAGCCCCTGAAGATCTTCCTACCTTATCTTCACCATACCAGGTTCACCGATCCGTCCTCCGAAGTCTTCATCCAAGCCTCCGAAGTCTTCATCCAAGCCCAAGCGGGGGCTGGCGATCCATAATCCGGCTGAAGTCTTCTATCAAGCGGCGTCTGAAGAGGTCCAGAAGAGGCTCCAAAGTCTTCCTCCTATCCGGGCAGAAGAGTAGATCCGGACCGGCAACCATCTTCTTCAAAGCGGTGACAAGCGGCTCCATGTTGAAGACCTCCGGCACGGATCCATCCTCTTCTTGCGACGTCCTAAGTCTGAATGAAGGTTCCTTTAAGGGACGTCATCCAAGATGGCGTCCCTCGAATTCCGATTGGCTGATAGGATTCTATCAGCCAATCGGAATTAAGGTAGGAAAATTCTGATTGGCTGATGGAATCAGCCAATCAGATTCAAGTTCAATCTGATTGGCTGATTGGATCAGCCAATCAGATTGAGCTCGCATTCTATTGGCTGTTTCGATCAGCCAATAGAATGCGAGCTCAATCTGATTGGCTGAGTTTTGTCGTTAGATTTCTAACGCTCACTTCAGCCACGACTCTAAATACCAGCGTTAGAAAGATCCCATTGAAAATATAGGATACGCAATTGACGTAAGGGGATCTGCGGTATGGAAAAGTCGCGGCTGCAAAGTGAGCGTTAGACCCTTTCCTGACTGACTCCAAATAGAGGCTCCTAATGCTGGTTTTGACGGCTACCGCCCAACTCTAAATCTAGCCGTAAGTATTTTACAGAGAAAAGTGGAGACAGGAAAGACATTACAAGGGCCACAACATGTAAACAAACACAAAATTAATCTGTTTCAGAGTTTATAAAAAGGTTCAGAGATTGCTGGACACAAGAATGTTGTTTAGATTTAGATGACAATATGGGTAAACTGTATGTACAATATATGTTGAATAATATGTTGCCACAAACAGCACAAATTATTAAGCAAGTTCTAACAGGAATACATTTGAAAACTCCCTTACAGTTTGAACAGGAGGTGAGGGGAAAAGACGCAGCTGGTGTGTTTCCTACTGAACAACTCAGTGGTGATTTTGCAGGTTTTCAAGGTAATAGAGGAAATAGAGGAAGAGGTAATTTTAACAGATAAGGTAGAGGTAATTTTAATAATCAAGGTGGAAATTATAATCATCAAAATCCAAACTTTAATCAAAATACAAATTTCAATAATCAAAACTTTAATGGCCAAAATGGCAATACACATAATAATCAAACTGGAAATGGTAATCAAAACTATGATAGAGGTAATAATCAAGGTAATCAAGCTTGTTTTAATTGTGGGTCCCTAGATCACTGGCGGAGAGAATGCCCACACCTACAACAGACACAGTACACACAACAAAGCTCACAAGGCACAAATCAGCTTGCACAGACATACCCACAACAGCAACAGCGCATGCAATCACAAAATACAGTACGTTTTCCCATATCCTGGAATGCTGGTAACACTTACTAGGACAGACGGGACTCCTCACATGTTATATGGCTCAAATTACACACTCATGGAATGAGCTACCTCTCATCTCTATGACTGTCAATCAAGTTCCTTATGATTTTTTAGTTGACACAGGAGCTAGTGCTTCTAGCATTTCTAAACATGAATATCAAGGGCCAATTACTAATACATGTGAAAGATCTGTTGGCGTGGGTGGAGTCCCATTCCTTTGTCCCAAAACACCCTCTCTTCTTGTACATCCTACATCTGCACCACATGTCACATTAATGTACAAATTTTGCATTATGCCACAATCCCCTGTAAACTTATTGGAACGTGACCTGTTAGGTCAATTAGGTATTGGCATTCAAATTGATTCACAAGGAGGTATACAAATTAACACACCATGGGATGAAATGAAAGTATCTGACATATCATACTTTGATTGTTTAGCTTTTCCTTTTATCATTGGTAATGATGAGAGCATGTATGATAATCAGTATCATGATGAATGCACTAATTTTTCTGACAATCAAATAGCAACTGTGACACATGCAATGCAAATTTCTTTGCCATTTAAGTCAATCCTTGAAAATGCTTTTAATTACTCAAAACATGACAATGCAATTATGTGCTGTACTTATGAAAATCCTTTTTTTTCCTCAGTTTCCGTGCATTATACAGGACCCATAGAGCCTGATGGTCTGTACATAACCCCAACTCAGGTATTTGTCACTACACAAGATCACCTATGGCTATGGAAGGAAGGCCTAAACATCCTCCATGAGCCTAAGTACATACCAATACAACCCCCTAATGGTAATGATGCCTTATGTATGGTTACCATAGAGCCCCCCAGCTCTGCAGATCCCTCCTACACTTGCTAGTCTGCCCCCATCCCTGTGGGCAAATTCTTCTACTGATCCTGGACTTATTTCTTGCATACCATACAAAGCTACACTTAAACCTAACTCTACACCAGTATACATAAAACAATACACTTTGTCAAAGGACAAAGAGGATGGGATAGCTCCCATCATTGCAGAATTATTACAGAAAGGCATTATTGAACCTACCACATCACCTTACAACACACCTATTAACCCAGTAAATGCCCTAGTCCAACCACTTGCCCCAATAGTACCAGATGTAAATGCTATTCTCACATCCATCCCCAGTGATGCCACTTGCTTCACTGTTATTGATTTATGCAGTGCTTTCTTTAGCATACCGGTAGACCCTCAAACAAGATTATTATTTAGTTTTTCATACAAAAACAGTCAATATAGATATTGTAGAATGCCACAAGGCTTTATTGATAGCCCGACTGCCTACTCCGCCGTGGTCCGCAAGACCCTTGAGTCATGGTCACCCCCTGAAGGTTCTGTTTTGCTACAGTATGTGGATGATCTTTTACTGTGTAGTAAAGATGAACGCTGTTGCAACATTGACTCTTTGCTCTTGCTGCACCACCTGGCTGACACTGGTCACAAAGTTACCCTAAAGAAACTCCAGCTTTGCAAACCTGAAGTACAGTACCTAGGTTTCACCCTTGCTGCAGGAAAAAGACTGCTTTCTCATGACAGGGTTAAAGCTATTTTGTCACTGCCTAAGCCAAAAACCAAAGAAGCTATGCTTTCCTTTTTAGGAATGGTTACTTATTGTAGGCAATGGATACCTGACTGTTCTTATTATGACCATATTCTTCGTTCAGTTACAGGAAAAGACTGTTCTTCCTTCATCAGCTGGACATCATCCCTGAATGAAGCATATGAGGCACTCAAAACTGCCTTGTGCAAGGCCCCTGCCTTGGGCCTACCAGACTACACACTGCCATTTCATCTATACTGCAAAGAGGGGGGTGGGACCGCAGCTGCCGTTCTTGCCCAAGAACACGGGGGGAGCATACAGGCCAGTCGCTTATTATTCCAAATTGTTACCTACCATTGTCCAGGGTATGCCTGCATGCTTAAGAGCCACTGCTGCCTGTGCCATGATGGTTGAGACAGCACAGACTCTTGTACTATCCCATACGCTGATACTTCACACATCACATCAGGTATTACAGGTACTCAGTAACCTCACTACACAACACATGACAGCACAACGCTGTTCTGGCTATGAAACCATTCTCACATCTACTTCAAATCTTACTGTCAAATACATCTCTCCTTCTGGAGGCCCTGCTCCTCTTTTACATCAACTTTTAACTTTCACTCCTTTTGACACTGACGACACCCATGACTGTCTATAACTAATTCAAAATGATACTTCACCTCGCTCTGATCTTTCTTCTACTCCTTTGCCAACAGGTGATGTAGTTTTTGTAGATGGGTCATGCTCTAAACCCTCTGATGGTTTATTTTTTACAGGTTTTGCTGTTGTATAACTCCCAAATATTGTTCTAACTGCAGGTTCTTTACCTTTTGTTTCTTCTCAAGCTGCAGAACTAGTTGCACTCACACAAGCATGCATACTTTTTGCTAACAAAGATGTAACAATTTACACTGATTCCAGGTATGCCTTTGGTGTCGTACACGACTTTGGTATAATCTGGCGTAACAGAGGATTTGTCACTGCTGATGGTAAAGGTATTTCTCATTCAACCTTAGTAAACGCCCTTCTAACAGCACTTTTACTTCCCAGAACTATTGCCATTGTTAAGTGTAAAGGCCATAGCTCTGATAATTTCTTTCATATTAGCAAGAGTCCATGAGCTAGTGACGTATGGGATATACATTCCTACCAGGAGGGGCAAAGTTTCCCAAACCTCAAAATGCCTATAAATATACCCCTCACCACACCCACAAATCAGTTTAACGAATAGCCAAGAAGTGGGGTGATAAGAAAAAAGTGCGAAAGCATAAAAAATAAGGAATTGGAATAATTGTGCTTTATACAAAAAAATCATAACCACCACAAAAAAGGGTGGGCCTCATGGACTCTTGCTAATATGAAAGAAATGAATTTATCAGGTAAGTTCTTACATAAATTATGTTTTCTTTCATGTAATTAGCAAGAGTCCATGAGCTAGTGACGTATGGGATAATGACTACCCAAGATGTGGATCTTCCACGCAAGAGTCACTAGAGAGGGAGGGATAAAATAAAGACAGCCAATTCCGCTGAAAAAAATCCACACCCAAAACAAAGTTTAAATCTTATAATGAAAAAAACTGAAATTATAAGCAGAAGAATCAAACTGAAACAGCTGCCTGAAGTACTTTTCTACCAAAAACTGCTTCAGAAGAAGAAAACACATCAAAATGGTAGAATTTAGTAAAAGTATGCAAAGAAGACCAAGTGGCTGCTTTGCAAATCTGATCAACCGAAGCTTCATTCCTAAACGCCCAGGAAGTATAAACTGACCTAGTAGAATGAGCTGTAATCCTTTGAGGCGGAGTTTTACCTGACTCGACATAAGCATGATGAATCAAAGATTTTAACCAAGATGCCAAAGAAATGGCAGAAGCCTTCTGACCTTTCCTAGAACCGGAAAAGATAACAAATAGACTAGAAGTCTTTCGGAAATCCTTAGTAGCTTCAACATAATATTTCAAAGCTCTAACTACATCCAAAGAATGCAACGACTTTTCCTTAGAATTCTTAGGATTAGGACACAATGAAGAAACCACAATTTCTCTACTAATGTTGTTAGAATTCACAACCTTAGGTAAAAATTTAAAAGAAGTTCGCAACACCGCCTTATCCTGATGAAAAATCAGAAAAGGAGACTCACAAGAAAGAGCAGATAATTCAGAAACTCTTCTAGCAGAAGAGATGGCCAAAAGAAACAAAACTTTCCAAGAAAGTAATTTAATGTCCAGCGAATGCATAGGTTCAAACGGAGGAGATTGAAGAGCCCCCAGAACCAAATTCAAACTCCAAGGAGGAGAAATTGACTTAATAACAGGTTTTATATGAACCAAAGCTTGTACAAAACAATGAATATCAGGAAGACTAGCAATCTTTCTGTGAAAAAGAACAGAAAGAGCAGAGATTTGTCCCTTCAAGGAACTTGCAGACAAACCTGTATCCAAACCATCCTGAAGAAACTGTAAAATTCTAGGAATTCTAAAAGAATGCCAAGAAAAATGATGAGAAAAACACCAAGAAATGTAAATCTTCCAGACTCGATAATATATCTTCCTAGATAAAGATTTACGAGCCTGTAACATAGTATTAATCACAGAGTCAGAGAAACCTCTATGACTGAGAATCAAGCGTTCAATCTCCATACCTTCAAATTTAAGGATTTGAGATCCTGATGGAAAAAAGGACCTTGCGGTAGAAGGTCTGGTCTTAACGGAAGAGTCCACGGTTGGCAAGTGGCCATCCGGACAAGATCCACATACCAAAACCTGTGAGGCCATGCTGGAGCCACCAGTAGAACAAACGAGCACTCCTTTAGAATCTTGGAAATCACTCTTGGAAGAAGAACTAGAGGCAGAAAGATATAGGCAGGATGATACTTCCAAGGAAGTGACAATGCATCCACTGCCTCCGCTTGAGGATCCCTGGATCTGGACAGATACCTGGGAAGCTTCTTGTTTAGATGAGAAGCCATCAGATCTATTTTTGGAAGTCCCCACATTTGAATAATCTGAAGAAATACCTCTGGGTGAAGAGACCATTCGCCCGGATGTAACGTTTGGCGACTGAGATAATCCGCTTCCCAATTGTCTATACCTGGGATATGAACCGCAGAAATTAGACAGGAGCTGGATTCCGCCCATACCAGTATTTGAGATACTTCTTTCATAGCCAGAGGACTGTGAGTCCCTCCTTGATGATTGACATATTCCACGGTTGTGACATTGTCCGTATTGAGATATCTTTGTATAATCCCTGCACCACTGGTTCAGCATACAGAGCTGAAGAGGTCGCATGTGAAAACGAGCAAAGGGGATCGCGTCCGATGCAGCAGTCATAAGACCTAGAATTTCCATGCATAAGGCTACCGAAGGGAATGATTGAGACTGAAGGTTTCGACAAGCTGAAACTAATTTTAGACGTCTCTTGTCTGTCAGAGACAGAGTCATGGACACTGAATCTATCTGGAAACCTAAAAAGGTTACCCTTCTCTGAGGAATCAATTAACTTTTTGGTAAATTGATCCTCCAACCATGTTCTCGAAGAAACAATACAAGTCGATTCGTATGAGATTCTGCTAAATGAGAAGACTGAGCAAGTACCAAGATATCGTCCAAATAAAGAAATACCACAATACCCTGTTCTCTGAATACAGAGAGAAGGGCACCGAGAACCTTTGTAAAAATCCTTGGAGCTGTTGCTAGGCCAAACGGCAGAGCCACAAACTGGTAATGCTTGTCTAGGAAAGAGAATCTCAGAAACTGATAGTGATCTGGATGAATCGGAATATGCAGATATGCATCCTGTAAATCTATTGTGGACATATAATGCCCTTGCTGAACAAAAGGCAGAATAGTCCTTATAGTTACCATTTTGAATGTTGGTATCCTTACATAATGATTCAATATTTTTAAATCCAGAACTGGTCTGAAGGAATTCTCCTTCTTTGGTACAATGAAAAGATTTGAGTAAAACCCCAGCCCCTGTTCCAGAACTGGAACTGGCATAATTACTCCAGTCAACTCTAGATCTGAAACACATTTCAGAAATGCTTGAGCCTTCACTGGATTTACTGGGACACGGGAAAGAAAAAATCTTCTTGCAGGAGGCCTTATCTTGAAGCCTATTCTGTACCCTTGTGAAACAATGTTCTGAATCCAAAGATTGTGAATCGAATTGATCCAAATTTCTTTGAAAAATCGTAATCTGCCCCCTACCAGCTGAGCTGGAATGAGGGCCGCACCTTCATGTTGACTTGGGAGCTGGCTTTGGCTTTCTAAAAGGCTTGGATTTATTCCAGACTGGAGATGGTTTCCAAACTGATACTGCTCCTGTAGGGGAAGGATCAGGCTTTTGTTCCTTATTGTGATGAAAGGAACGAAAACGATTAGAAGACCTAAATTTACCTTTAGATTTTTTATCCTGTGGTAAAAAAGTTCCTTTCCCCCCAGTAACAGTTGAAATAATAGAATCCAACTGTGAACCAAATAATTTATTACCCTCGAAAGAAAGGGAAAGCAAAGTTGACTTAGAAGACATATCAGCATTCCAAGTTTTAAGCCATAAAGCTCTTCTAGCTAAAATAGCTAGAGACATATACCTGACATCAACCCTAATGATATCAAAGATGGCATCACAAATAAAATTATTAGCATGTTGAAGAAGATTAACAATGCTATGAAAATTATGATGTGTTACTTGTTGCGCTAAAGCTTCCAACCAAAAAGTTGAAGCTGCAGCAACATCCGCTAAAGATATAGCAGGTCTAAGAAGATTACCAGAACATAAGTAAGCTTTTCTTAGAAAGGATTCAATTTTCCTATCTAAAGGATCCTTAAAGGAAGTACTATCTGCCGTAGGAATAGTAGTACGTTTAGCAAGAGTAGAGATAGCCCCATCAACCTTAGGGATTTTGTCCCAAAATTCTAATCTGTCAGATGGTACAGGATATAATTGCTTAAAACGTTTAGAAGGAGTGAATGAATTACCCAAATTATTCCATACCCTGGAAATTACTTCAGAAATAGCATCAGGGACAGGAAAAACTTCTGGAATAACTACAGGAGATTTAAAAACCTTATTTAAACGTTTAGATTTAGTATCAAGAGGACCAGATTCCTCTATCTTTAATGCAATTAAGACTTCTTTAAGAAAAGAACTAATAAATTCCATTTTGAATAAATATGAAGATTTATCAGCATCAATCTCTGAAACTGAATCCTCTGAACCAGAGGAAACATTATCAGAATCAGAATGATGATGTTCATTTAAAAATTCATCTGAAAAATGAGAAGTTTTAAAAGACCTTTTACGTTTACTAGAAGGAGGAATAACAGACATAGCCTTCTTAATGGATTTAGAAACAAAATCTCTTATGTTAACAGGAACACTCTGAGTATTAGATGTTGATGGAACAGCAACAGGTAATGTAACATTACTAAAGGAAATATTATCTGCATTAACAAGTTTGTCGTGACATTCATTACAAACAACAGCTGGAGGAACAGATACCACAAGTTTACAGCAAATACACTTAACTTTGGTAGATCCAACATCAGGCAGCGATTTTCCAGAAGTATCTTCTGATTCAGGGTCAATCTGAGACATCTTGCAATATGTAATAGAAAAAACAACATATAAAGCAAAATTGATCAAATTCCTTAAATGACAGTTTCAGGAATGGGAAAAAATGCCAGTGAACAAGCTTCTAGCAACCAGAAGCAAATAAACAATGAGACTTAAATAATGTGGAGACAATAATGACGCCCATATTTTTTAGCGCCAAAAAAGACGCCCACATTATTTGGCGCCTAAATGCTTTTAGCGCCCAAAATGACGCCACATCCGGTAACGCCGACACTTTTGGCGCAAAAACTTAAAATTACGCAACTTCCGGTGACAAGAACGACGCCGGAAATAACAAGATTTTTTTGCGCCAAAAAAGTCTGCGCCAAGAATGACGCAATAAAATGAAGCATTTTCAGCCCCCGCGAGCCTAACAGCCCACAGGGAAAAAAGTCAAATTTAAGGTAAGAAAAAAATTGATTATTCAAATGCATTATCCCAAATAATGAAACTGACTGTCTGAAATAAGGAATATTGAACATCCTGAATCAAGGCAAATAAATGTTTAAACACAAATATTTAGAACTTTATATAAAAGTGCCCAACCATAGCTTAGAGTGTCACAAAAATAAGACTTACTTACCCCCGGACACTCATCTACATGTAGTAGAAAGCCAACCAGTACTGAAACGAGAATCAGTAGAGGTAATGGTATATATAAGAGTATATCGTCGATCTGAAAAGGGAGGTAAGAGATGAATCTCTACGACCGATAACAGAGAACCTATGAAATAGACCCCGTAGAAGGAGATCATTGAATTCAAATAGGCAATACTCTCTTCACATCCCTCTGACATTCACTGCACGCTGAGAGGAAAACTGGGCTCCAACCTGCTGCGGAGCGCATATCAACGTAGAATCTAGCACAAACTTACTTCACCACCTCCACAGGATGCAAAGTTTGTAAAACTGATGGAGTACATCGTCGATCTGAAAAGGGAGGTAAGAGATGAATCTCTACGACCGATAACAGAGAACCTATGAAATAGACCCCGTAGAAGGAGATCATTGAATTCAAATAGGCAATACTCTCTTCACATCCCTCTGACATTCACTGCACGCTGAGAGGAAAACTGGGCTCCAACCTGCTGCGGAGCGCATATCAACGTAGAATCTAGCACAAACTTACTTCACCACCTCCACAGGATGCAAAGTTTGTAAAACTGATTTGTGGGTGTGGTGAGGGGTGTATTTATAGGCATTTTGAGGTTTGGGAAACTTTGCCCCTCCTGGTAGGAATGTATATCCCATACGTCACTAGCTCATGGACTCTTGCTAATTACATGAAAGAAAACAGTATCTGACTGCTGACCTTATGGGTCTTTGGTCAGACAAAGAGGGGAGAATAGGTATTCCCAAATCTGCAGCTCCACTCTTTATATCACATTATCATGGTTTTGGACACATTAGCAAGAAAAATACAGAACACAACATGTCACAATGGTATGTAATACAGGATTTACACTCACTAATAGATGCACAACTAAGTAGATGCCTAACATGTGCACGTAATAATCCTGGAGGTACAATACATGGTAAATTAGATCATTTACCGCCACCTGATGGCCCTATGCAAACATTACAGATTTATTTTCACACATATGCCTACTGCAAAAGGAGGCATAAAATACTTGCTGGTTATTGTAGACCAATTCAGTAAATGGGTAGTAGCTTTCCCCACAGCAAAAGAAAATGCTAAAACAGTAGCTAAAATTTTGTGTAAAGAAATTATACCTAGATTAGGCTGCCCTCTACAGATAAATAGTGATAGAGGTACTCCATTTGTCTCTCAAGTAACACAACAGTTTTGTACTTTGCTGTCCATTGAATGGAAATTTCATATCCCATATCATCCTGAATCATCAGGTCAGGTAGAAAGGATGAATAGAACTATAAAGGAAAAGTTGAGGAAGGGAACTGATGGTACTTTTACTAATTGGCCTGAATATTTACCTGCAGTATTGGCAGAAGTCAGAATGACCCCTAGCGCCACTACGGGTTATTCACCATTTGAAATTTTAATAGGCAGACCCTTTCCTACTCCTTGGTGCAAACATAAATGTGCTCCTGTGGTAAGGGGAGACCTGAATGTGATCCAAGAAGAATATGTTTTGAAACTTGTAGAGAAACTGAACAGTATCTATGGTGATGTATCTTTTTCTTTGCCATCCCCTTCAGGTAAACCGACACATCCTTTCAAGCCTGGAGACAAGGTCCTGGTAAAGCGATTGCACAAGAATAAAAGTCTGGATCCTCCTTTTGGACCACCCACAGAGGTCATCGCAGTAACACGCACCGCAGTCCTCACAGACGAGAGCCCAACATGGATTCATGCCAACAGGATCAAGCTATTCCCACAGAATGGAAAGACAGACGCTGGTCCTTCAGTGCCCGCTCCCCAACCCGAAGAGATGTCATCTATGTGTTAATCATAACAGTCATTGTTGGCGCTGCCACTGGCCTAGTGGCTACTGTAGCCATTGGAGTCCCAACCTACAGTTCAAGTTCAATCCCTAGTCCTGGTGCGCCCCTGCACGATGATAATAATGACACCCCAAAAGCCAATATGTTTCACTCCCGCAGGTCAAGAGATCTACATCTCACATCATGGGAAAAAGGCAATACTTTTATTAAAACCACTGTGAACTTATATAAGGTGACTAATAAAACAACACCATGCTGGGTCTGTGGCTATGCTCCTCATGGAGAGAAGTGGGGATATCCATATTATGGTCACCCTCTCAACACTGACGATTTACATAATTTAATTACCTCTCATACTATGTGGAACTTCACATTTAGTAATTCATCTAAAGACTTATCAGAAAAACAAAAAGTACATCTTGTAAATTATGCTAATAATGGCTCCATAATGTCATGGAATCATAATGGTTCTGTTTTTTACCCAGATACTATGAAAACATGGCCCCCAACTGTGTTATTTTCCTACAATGGTGGTTTAATAGATAGAACACGTAACAGCATTGCCATTTGGGATCACACTTATATTTCTCTGTACTATAATGAATCTATAACATTAGATCCAGTACACAAAGTCATTTATGATTGGTATAGACTAACTGTACCTGAAATGATTACTTTTACAGGTGCAACTATCCAAGGTGACCGTCCCTTACGTAAAAATCCATTATGTCCACCTACACCCACTTTACCCTATGGTTATTATTGGTTATGTGAAAAATGGGCTGTAAAAATGATACCATGCACACATTTTTCACCATGCTATTTAGGATATATCATCCCTGCAATTCGCACTCACAACACACTTCCCAAAGATACAATTCACCAGCATAGAAGCGCAGCTTTTAGAGACTCATCTGCATCAGGCCTTACATGAAGTCCAAAGTAAAATACGTAAACAAGCACATAGTGCTTTTGATGGTTTTGATTGGCTATTTGGTTTTGGCTCATGGATAGGTTCCCTTGGTATGCGTATTATTATGGGCATTATTATTGCTATTATTATTATCTTGCTAATATATCTCTTGTTTAAGCTTAGTGTATGTGCTATTAACAGATTCACATCACCCAATACTAAATCATCACCACACAATGATCAATATGATCAATCTTACATGGCTATGTTACCTTCTACTTCTTCATTTATCTCCATTCCCCAATACCTGACCATTATCCCACCCCGTTCTCCTAAACGCACTCCTTCCATTGACCCCCCCAAAGACCTTCCACCCTCTCATCCTTCCTACCCTCTTTATCACACCCTCACTCTAAGGTAAATTTTTATTCTTTTCTTTCCTCATAATAATCCTGAGGTATATATCAATCTATAAGCTTTTTCTCCTTATTATATGTTATTCTTTCAGAATAAAAGGAGGCATTGTAAGAGTATTATGATATCTAGGGAGCATATACACACATTGTATCATTATATATATTTTATGTTTAATTACAATGTATCTTAATGTATCTTAATGTATCTTTTTGTATCCTTCTTATAATCAAATTGTAGCTAGAAGCATTGTAACCTTTATACATACATTACACATGTACTTTTGAACCCTTGAGCTACGTGCAAGAGAACACTGCTCATGCAAGCAATTTTAGTCAGGTCAGACTATAGCTATACATCAGATTATTGTATTTTGAGATTTTGCATTGTTCCTTTGTCATGTCAGTCATAAATTTACGTTATGTCTAGGAATATCAGACAAATTTGATGTACAACTTACAGGATGCAAGATGGTCTTCTGTATCTTAGAAATGAGCTAATGATTATAGGTTGCAATGTATTCTGAAATGTATATAACTGGCCAGCCTGACATAATAAAGTTAGAGTTGTTCTGTAAGAATATCGTTGTATGTGTGTTTTCTGGACAACTCTCCAAGCGCTTGTAATTACAGTTTGCAGTGCAGATACCAGAGTCCTGGAGCAGAAGAGAACAGGGGGTCGTGGTCCTAGAGGAAGCCTCTAACACAACCACAAACAGTCCATTTGCACAACCACGAGATAGATATATTTGATAGATAGATACATAGATTACATAGCTCAATAGATGCAATATACATTTGATAGATATGAATTTTATAGATCAAAAGATGCAATATACATTTGATAGATACGAATTACATCGATCAAAAGATGCAATATACATTTTATAGATACGAATTACATCGATCAATAGATGCAATATACATTTGATAGATAAGATTGATCGATATATTTGATAGATAAATAGATAGATTTGAAAGATATATAATTTCCCTGACAGAGTATAACAATAAGACATGCAGTCTGGGACCCGTGGTGTGTTAAGTAATACTATTCTTAGCAGTTTACTACTACCTGTTACTCCCCCTATCGGAGGAGGTCTATATGGCCTGCATTTTTGGAACAGGGAGATGGAAGAAGATGATTGGTCTGTCCTCCTACTTCAAATTTGTCAAAATCACAAGTGGCTGTCTCAAAACAGTCCGGACACGAGTTAGATAGATTTGATAGATAGATATACATAGATTGATAGTTAGATAGAATCGATAGAAGATAAATAGATAGATTTGATAGATATATAATTACCCTGAAAAAGTATAATAATAAAACATGCTGTCTGGGACCCATGGTAACTAGGTTGTGTTAAGTAGTACTATTGTTAGCACTTTAATCCCTGTTACTCCCCCTATCGGGGGAGGTCTATATGGCCTGCATGATTACCCTGACAAAGTATAACAACAAAACATGCGGTGTGGGACCCATGGTAACTAGGTTGTGTTAAGTAGTACTATTCTTAGCACTTTCATCCCTGTTACTCCCCCTATCAAGGGAGGTCTATATGGCCTGCATGATTACCCTGACAAAGTATAACAACAAAACATGCGGTCTGGGACCCATGGTAACTAGGTTGTGTTAAGTAGTACTATTCTTAGCACTTTCATCCCTGTAACTCCCCCTATCGGGGGAGGTCTATATGGCCTGCATGATTACCCTACCAAAATATAACAATAAGACATGCGGTCTGGGACCCATGGTAACTAGGTTGTGTTAAGTAGTACTATTCTTAGCACTTTAATCCCTGTTACTCCCCCTATCAGGGGAGGTCTATATGGCCTGCATGATTACCCTGACAAAGTATAACAACAAAACATGCGGTGTGGGACCCATGGTAACTAGGTTGTGTTAAGTAGTACTATTCTTAGCACTTTCATCCCTGTTACTCCCCCTATCAAGGGAGGTCTATATGGCCTGCATGATTACCCTGACAAAGTATAACAACAAAACATGCGGTCTGGGACCCATGGTAACTAGGTTGTGTTAAGTAGTACTATTCTTAGCACTTTCATCCCTGTAACTCCCCCTATCGGGGGAGGTCTATATGGCCTGCATGATTACCCTACCAAAATATAACAATAAGACATGCGGTCTGGGACCCATGGTAACTAGGTTGTGTTAAGTAGTACTATTCTTAGCACTTTAATCCCTGTTACTCCCCCTATCAGGGGAGGTCTATATGGCCTGCATGATTACCCTGACAAAGTATAACAACAAGACACGCGGTCTGGAACCCATGGTAACTAGGTTGTGTTAAGTAGTACTGTTCTTAGCAGTTTAATCCCTCTTACTCCCCCTATCGGGGGGAGGTCTATATGGCCTGCATGATTACCCTGACAAACTATAACAACAAAACATGCGGTGTGGGACCCATGGTAACTAGGTTGTGTTAAGTAGTACTATTCTTAGCACTTTCATCCCTGTTACTCCCCCTATCAAGGGAGGTCTATATGGCCTGCATGATTACCCTGACAAAGTATAACAACAAAACATGCGGTCTGGGACCCATGGTAACTAGGTTGTGTTAAGTAGTACTATTCTTAGCACTTTCATCCCTGTAACTCCCCCTATCGGGGGAGGTCTATATGGCCTGCATGATTACCCTACCAAAATATAACAATAAGACATGCGGTCTGGGACCCATGGTAACTAGGTTGTGTTAAGTAGTACTATTCTTAGCACTTTAATCCCTGTTACTCCCCCTATCAGGGGAGGTCTATATGGCCTGCATGATTACCCTGACAAAGTATAACAACAAAACATGCGGTCTGGGACCCATGATAACTAGGTTGTGTTAAGTAGTACTATTCTTAGCACTTTCATCCCTGTAACTCCCCCTATCGGGAGAGGTCTATATGGCCTGCATGATTACCCTGACAAAATATAACAACCATCCATGTGGTCTGGGGGACCCATGGTGGTACTGGTATAACTAGGTTTTCTTAAGTAGTATTATTCTTAGCAGTTTAATCCCTGTGATTGGTCTGTCCTCCTACTTCAAATTTGTCAAAAACACAAGTGGCTGTCTCAAAACAGTCCGGACACGAGATATATTTGATAGATAGATATACATAGATTGATAGTTAGATAGAATTGATAGAAGATAAATAGATAGATTTGTTAGATATATAATTACCCTGACAAAGTATTATAATTAAACATGCGGTCTGGGACCCATGGTAACTAGGTTGTGTTAAGTAGTACTATTCTTAGCACTTTAATCCCTGTTACTCCCCCTATCAGGGGAGGTCTATATGGCCTGCCTGATTATCCCGACAAAATATAACCACAAGACATGCGGTCTGGGACCCATGGTAACTAGGTTGTGTTAAGTAGCACTGTTCTTATTAGTTTAATACCTGTTACAACCCCTAATGGTGGGAGGTCTATATGGCCTGCATGATTAGCCGCACCAAATAAAACAACAAGACATGCGGTCTTGGACTGGGACCCATGGCTAACTAGGTTGTGTAAAGTAGTACTATTCTTAGCACTTTCATCCCTGTTACTCCCACCTCTCGGGGGAGGTCTACATGGCCATCATGATTAGCCTAACAAAGTACAACAATAAAACCTGCGCTCTTGGAACCATGTTAAGTAGGTTTATTTCAGTAGTACTGTTCTTATTAGTTTAATACCTGTTACAACCCCTAATGGTGGGAGGTCTATATGGCCTGCATGATTAGCCACACCAAATAAAACAAGACATGCGGTCTTGGACTGGGACCCATGGCTAACTAGGTTGTGTAAAGTAGTACTATTCTTAGCACTTTCATCCCTGTTACTCCCACCTATCGGGGGAGGTCTACATGGCCATCATGATTAGCCCAACAAAGTACAACAATAAAACCTGCGCTCTTGGAAACATGTTAAGTAGGTTTATTTCAGTAGTACTGTTCTTATTAGTTTAATACCTGTTACAATCCCTAATGGTGGGAGGTCTATATGGCCTGCATGATTAGCCGCACCAAATAAAACAACAAGACATGCGGTCTTGGACTGGGACCCATGGCTAACTAGGTTGTGTAAAGTAGTACTATTCTTAGCACTTTCATCCCTGTTACTCCCACCTCTCGGGGGAGGTCTACATGGCCATCATGATTAGCCCAACAAAGTACAACAATAAAACCTGCGCTCTTGGAACCATGTTAAGTAGGTTTATTTCAGTAGTACTGTTCTTATTAGTTTAATACCTGTTACAACCCCTAATGGTGGGAGGTCTATATGGCCTGCATGATTAGCCGCACCAAATAAAACAACAAGACATGCGGTCTTGGACTGGGACCCATGGCTAACTAGATTGTGTAAAGTAGTACTATTCTTAGCACTTTCATACCTGTTACTTCCAGACCTCTCGGGGGAGGTCTATATGGCCATCATGATTCGCCTAACAAAGTACAACAATAAAACCTGCGCTCTTGGAACCATGTTAACTAGGTTTATTTCAGTAGTACTGTTCTTATTAGTTTAATACCTGTTACAACCCCTAATGGTGGGAGGTCTATATGGCCTGCATGATTAGCCGCACCAAATAAAACAACAAGACATGCGGTCTTGGACTGGGACCCATGGCTAACTAGGTTGTGTAAAGTAGTACTATTCTTAGCACTTTCATCCCTGTTACTCCCACCTCTCGGGGGAGGTCTACATGGCCATCATGATTAGCCTAACAAAGTACAACAATAAACCTGCGCTCTTGGAACCATGTTAAGTAGGTTTATTTCAGTAGTACTGTTCTTATTAGTTTAATACCTGTTACAACCCCTAATGGTGGGAGGTCTATATGGCCTGCATGATTAGCCGGACCAAACAAAACAACAAGACATGCGGTCTTGGACTGGGACCCATGGCTAACTAGGTTGTGTAAAGTAGTACTATTCTTAGCACTTTCATCCCTGTTACTCCCCCTATCTGGGGAGGTCTATATGGCCTGCATGATTACCCTCACCAAAATATAACAACAAGACGTGCGGTCAGGGTAAGGTTACTTCGTTTTGCACAATCAAGTATACCAGTTACAGACAGAGGTTCTGACCCTGCATTATGGCTGCACCTCTCCCTAAAAGAGGCATCTGTTACAGAGTCTGTGGGCCTGTATGCAAAGAGCTGGCCTGCCTAAAAGGAGCAGCAAGGTAGTACAGGTCGTTCTCCTTCAGCCGTTTTATACGATGGCCCATGACCCTCAACAGCCACAACAGCATGAAACACCACATATGCCATCCTTTTGCACAATCGAGTACAGGTATGGCATTGATTTGAGGAACCTGGAGATAATTTAGAGGAACCAGGAATATTTAACAAAAAACGTGCTTGGACACCCAGTACAGGTCGTTCTCCTTCCGCCTTTGTAGACGAGGGTCCAGGACCCTCCACAGACACAACAGCAGGAAACACCACCTATGCCATCCTTTTGAACAATAGAGTACAGTTATGGCATCGATTTTAGGAACCCGGAGATAATTTTTAGGAACCGGGAAATTTAAAAAAAAAAAACATGATTGGGCACCCAGTACACTTCGTTCTCCTTCAGCCTTTTTATACGAGGGTCCCGGACCCTCAAAAGAAACAACAGCAGGAAACACCACATATGCCATCCTTTTGAACAATCCAGTACAGGTATGGCATCCATTTTAGGAACCCGGAAATAATTTTTAGGAACCGGGAGATGGAAAAAGATGCTTGGACAACCAGTACACTTTGTTCTCCTTCAGCCTTTTTAGACAAGGGTCCAGGACCCTCAACAGAAACAACAGCAGGAAACATCACCTATGTCATCCTTTTGAACAATAGAGTACAGGTATGGCATCAATTTTAGGAACCCGGAGATAATTTTTAGTAACCGGGAAATTTAAAAAAAAAACATGATTGGACACCCAGTACACTTCGTTCTCCTTCAGCCTTTTTATACGAGGGTCCTGGACCCTCAACAGAAACAACAGCAGGAAACACCACATATGCCATCCTTTTGAACAATCCAGTACAGGTATGGCATCCATTTTAGGAACCCGGAAATAATTTTTAGGAACCGGGAGATGGAAAAAGATGCTTGGACAACCAGTACACTTCGTTCTCCTTCAGCCTTTTTAGACAAGGGTCCAGGACCCTCAACAGAAACAACAGCTGGAAAGAGGACATATGCCATCCTTTTGAACAATAGAGTACAGGTATGGCATTGATTTTAGAAACCGGGAAATTGAACAAAAAAAATGATTGGACACCCAGTACACTTCGTTCTCCCTCAGCCTTTTTATAAGAGGGTCCAGGACCCTCAACAGAAACAACAACAGGAAACACCACATATGCCATCCTTTTGAACAATAGAGTACAGGTATGGCATTGATTTTAGAAACCTGGAGATAATTTTTAGGAACCGGGAAATTAAACAAAAAAAATGATTGGACACCCAGTACACTTTGTTCTCCCTCAGCCTTTTTATAAGAGGGTCCAGGACCCTCAACAGAAACAACAGCAGGAAACACCACCTATGCCATCCTTTTGAACAATAGAGTACAGGTATGGCATTGATTTTAGAAACCCGGAGATAATTTTTAGGAACCGGGAAATTGAAGAAAAAAAAAATGATTGGACACCCAGTACACTTCGTTCTCCTTCAGCCTTTTTATAAGAGGGTCCAGGACCCTCAACAGAAACAACAGCAAGAAAGAGCACATATGCCATCCTTTTGAACAATATAGTACAAGTATGGCATTGATTTTAGAAACCCGGAGATAATTTTTAGGAACCGGGAAATTGAACAAAAAAAATGATTGGACACCCAGTACACTTTGTTCTCCCTCAGCCTTTTTATAAGAGGGTCCAGGACCCTCAACAGAAACAACAGCAGGAAACACCACATATGCCATCCTTTTGAACAATAGAGTACAGGTATGGCATTGATTTTAGAAACCTGGAGATAATTTTTAGGAACCGGGAAATTGAACAAAAAAAATGATTGGACACCCAGTACACTTCGTTCTCCCTCAGCCTTTTTATAAGAGGGTCCAGGACCCTCAACAGAAACAATAGCAGGAAAAAGCACATATGCCATCCTTTTGAACAATAGAGTACAGGTATGGCATTGATTTTAGAAACCCGGAGATAATTTTTAGGAACCGGGAAATTGAACAAAAAAAATGATTGGACACCCAGTACACTTCGTTCTCCCTCAGCCTTTTTATAAGAGGGTCCAGGACCCTCAACAGAAATAATAGCAGGAAAGAGCACATATGCCATCCTTTTGAACAATAGATTACAGGTATGGCATTGATTTTAGAAACCCGGAGATAATTTTTAGGAACCGGGAAATTGAACAAAAAAAATGATTGGACACCCAGTACACTTTGTTCTCCCTCAGCCTTTTTATAAGAGGGTCCAGGACCCTCAACAGAAACAACAGCAGGAAACACCACATATGCCATCCTTTTGAACAATAGAGTACAGGTATGGCATTGATTTTAGAAACCTGGAGATAATTTTTAGGAACCGGGAAATTGAACAAAAAAAATGATTGGACACCCAGTACACTTTGTTCTCCCTCAGCCTTTTTATAAGAGGGTCCAGGACCCTCAACAGAAACAATAGCAGGAAAAAGCACATATGCCATCCTTTTGAACAATAGAGTACAGGTATGGCATTGATTTTAGAAACCCGGAGATAATTTTTAGGAACCGGGAAATGGAACAAAAAAAATGATTGGACACCCAGTACACTTCGTTCTCCCTCAGTCTTTTTATAAGAGGGTCCAGGACCCTCAACAGAAATAATAGCAGGAAAGAGCACATATGCCATCCTTTTGAACAATAGATTACAGGTATGGCATTGATTTTAGAAACCCGGAGATAATTTTTAGGAACCGGGAAATTGAACAAAAAAAAATGATTGGACACCCAGTACACTTCGTTCTCCCTCAGCCTTTTTATAAGAGGGTCCAGGACCCTCAACAGAAATAGCAGCAGGAAACACCACATATGCCATCCTTTTGAACAATAGAGTACAGGTATGGCATTGATTTTAGAAACCCGGAGATAATTTTTAGGAACCGGGAAATTGAACAAAAAAAATGATTGGAAACCCAGTACACTTTGTTCTCCCTCAGCCTTTTTATAAGAGAGTCCAGGACCCTCAACAGAAACAACAGCAGGAAAGAGGACATATGCCATCCTTTTGAACAATAGAGTACAGGTATGGCATTGATTTTAGAAACCCGGAGATAATTTTTAGGAACCGGGAAATTGAACAAAAAAAATGATTGGATACCCAGTACACTTCGTTCTCCCTCAGCCTTTTTATAATAGGGTCCAGGACCCTCAACAGAAACAACAGCAGGAAACACCACATATGCCATCCTTTTGAACAATAGAGTACAGGTATGGCATTGATTTTAGAAACCCGGAGATAATTTAGAGGAACCGGGAATATTGAACAAAAAATGTGCTTGGACACCCAGTACAGGTCGTTCTCTTTCAGCCTTTTTATACGATGGCCCACAACCCTCAACAGGCACAACAGCATGAAACACCACATATGCCATCCTTTTGCACAATCGAGTACAGGTATGGCATTGATGGAACCCGGAGATAATTTTTCGGAACCGTGAAATGGAAAAAGATGCTTGGTCAGTCCTCCTACTTCAAATTTGGGGCACTGCGCGTGCAATGTACTGTGCCACCAGATATGAGTGGTGTGTTAAGTAGTACTATTCTTAACAGTTTAATCACTGTTATGTGCCTTTTTTTTGCTTTGAGTTTTGTAGCCACAGTGCAGCAGCAGAGGCCAGAAAAATTAGGCATGTACAAATGCCTTAAAAATTTGCTATTGTTGCAGCCGCTGCTGTAGCAGCGGCCAGAAAAATTGATGTTTGTAAAACAGTTAGAAAGTGCCCTAAAACCTTGCGGCTTGAACACTAGTTGTTGGCGGATAAGTCACGCAAGTCATCCTGCATTATAAGAAAAAAAAAAGCCAGCGTGTGTACCATTTGTAGCCCAAGGCAGCTCATCTCATCATCAGGCCTTTTTTACTCAAATTTATCGCCCAATGTCAGTCCCTTCGGGATCCATCCCTCATTCATTTTAATAAAGGTGAGATAATCAAGACTTTTTTGACCTAGGCGACTTCTCTTCTCAGTGACAAAACCTCCTGCTGCACTGAAGGTCCTTTCTGACAGGACACTTGAAGCGGGGCAGGCCAGAAGTTCAATTGCAAATTGGGATAGCTCAGGCCACATGTCAAGCCTGCACACCCAGTAGTCAAGGGGTCCATCGCTCCTCAGAGTGTCGAGATCCGCAGTTAATGCTAGGTAGTCTGCTACCTGTCGGTTGAGTCTTTCTCTGAGGCTGGATCCCGAAAGGCTCTGGCGATGCATAGGAGTTAAAAAGGTCCGCATGTCCTCCATCAACAACACGTCAGGAAAGCGTCCTGTCCTTGCCGCCGTGGCCGTGGGAGGAGGAGGATTACTTTAATCTCTTCCCCTGTTAGATTCCCGTTGTGCTGTGACATCACCCTTATACGCTGTGTAAGGAATATTTTTTAATTTATTTTTGAAATGCTCCATGATTTCCGACTTGCGGGAATTTGGTAACATTTCAGGCACTTTATGCTTATACCGGGGTTCTAGTAGCGTGGACACCCAGTACAGGTCGTTCTCCTTCAGCTTTTTTATACGAGGGTCCCTCAACAGGCACAACAGCATGAAAGACCCCATTTGCACAAGGTTGGATGCCGAGCTAATCATGTCCAGTTCCTCGTCCTCACTGATGTCACTGAGGGTATCTTCTTCCCCCCAGCCACGTACTACACCACGGGTACCAGATAGGTGACAACAACGAGCACCCTGGGATGCCTGTTGTGCTTGGTCTTCCTCCTCCTCCTCAAAGCCACATTCCTCCTCTGACTCCTCTTCCTCACAATCCTCTTCCTGCGTTGCCGCAGGTCCAGCAAGCGAAGCTGATAAGGCTGTTTCTGGTGGTGATGGACACCACAACTCTTCCTCTTCCTCTTCTCGCTCATCTACGGCCTGATCCAGCACTCTTCGCAGGGCACGCTCCAGGAAGAAAACAAATGGTATGATGTCGCTGATGGTGCCTTCGGTGCAACTGACAAGGTTTGTCACCTCCTCAAAAGGATGCATGAGCCTACAGGCATTGCGCATGAGCGTCCAGTAATTTGGGAAAAAAATCCCCAGCTCCCAGAGGCTGTCCTAGCACCCCGGTCATACAAATACTCATTAACAGCTTTTTCTTGTTGGAGCAGGTGGTCGAACATTAGGAGTGTTGAATTCCACCGTGTCGGGCTGTCGCAAATCAAGCGCCTCACTGGCAGGTTGTTTCGACGCTGGATATCGGACAAGTGCGCCATGGCCGTGTATGAAATGGCCACACACCTTCCTGGCCTGCTTCAGGACGTCCTGTAAGCCTGGGTACTTATGCACAAAGTGTTGTACAATCAGATTACACATGTGCCATGCACGGCACATGTGTCAACTTGCCCAATTTCAATGCCGCCACCAAATTACTTCCATTGTCAGAAACAACCTTGCCAATCTCCAGTTGGTGCAGAGTCAGCCACTGATCCACCTGTGCATTCAGGGTGGACAGGAGTGCTGGTGCGGTGTGACTCTCGGCTTTCAGGCAAGTCAACCCCAAGACGGCGTGACACTGCCGTATCCGGGATGTTGAATAGTACCTGGGGAGCTGGGGGGTGCCGTTGATCTGGAGCAAGATGCAGAAGCAGAAGAGGACTCAGCCGAGGAAGAGGTTATGGAAGAGGATGGAGTAGGAGGAGTAGAGGAGGTAGCAGCAGGCCTGCCTGCAAGTCGTGGCGTTGTCACCAACTCCTCTGCAGAGCCACGCATTCCATGCTTGTTAGACGTCAGCAGGTTTACCCAATGCACAGTGTAGGTGATATACCTGCCCTGTCCATGCTTTGCAGACCAGCTATCAATGGTCATATGGACCCTTGCCCCAACGCTGTGTGCCAGACATGCCATTACTTCCTTTCGCACAATAGAGTACAGGTTTGGGATTACCTTTTGTGAAAATAAATTTCTGCCAGGTACCTTCCACTGCGGTGTCCCAATAGATACAAATTTTTTGAAAGCATCAGACTCCACCAGCTTGTATGGTAAAAGCTGGCGGGCTAAGAGTTCAGACAAGCCAGCTGTCAGACGCCGGGCAAGGGGGTGACTTTGAGAAATTGGCTTCTTACGCTCAAACATGTCCTTGACAGACACCTGACTGTGGGCAGATGACCAGGAACTGCTACGTAGGAGAGACTCAGTGGAGGATGGTTGAGAGGGGGCAAGGAGGACAGCAGTGGTTGACATGGCTGAAGATGCTGCAGCAGGAGGAGGAGGGTGGCTTTGAGTTTGTCTGTTCTTCCCATCGGCGTTTGTGATGTGAGACCATGTGCCTTCACAAAGCAGTTGTACCTAGGTGGGTGTTAGACTTCCCACGACTCAGTTTCTTTTGGCACAGGTTGCAAATGGCATCACTGTTGTAAGAGGCAGACACACAAAAAAAATGCCACACTGCTGAGCTCTGCGATGACGGCCTTCTGGTGGTGGCAACAGCATGCGTTGATTGGCTTCGGTGTGCTGTCTGGCTGACCCCGGGTGCCGATACATGCTGTCTGACTGTGCCACTAGCTCCTTGCGATGACCTCCCCCTGCTTCCAACTCGTCTCCTCCTCCTCCTCTCTGTCTCCCCATCTGAACTTTCCCCCTCTTCTTCTTCTCTTCTAGCAGGCACCCACGTGACATCCACCGACACATCATCATCAACCTCTTCACTTGTATCTGACACATCAACAAAGGAAGCAGCAGCAGGTACAACATCATCATCATCATCACACCGTACCTCCATGTCTGTAATGCTGCCTGACTGAGACATATCACTGTTATCTACATCCTCTGTCAATGATGGTTGCGCATCACTCATTTCTTCCAACTGATGTGTCAATAACTCCTCTGACAGATCAACAGCACCACGACCACGACGGCAGCTGCGGGGTGGCCTGCCTCTGCCTGTCATTTTTTTTTAAATGTACACTTACAATACTATTAAACAAATAATGAGTGGTGGCACTGGGCAATTGGGCACAGTATATGCTGTGAGCCTGACACCAAAAAAAAGACTGATGTTTCAAAGTCAAAAATGTTAATTTTTGAAATATTAAAAGTACTGTGACAACAAATATGATTGGTGGCACTAGTTGGCAAGTGGGCCTGGCTGGCACACACGCTGGGAGGAAGGCAACTGCAATTAGATTACACTAGCTGACTGATGCTTCACAGTCCAAAAACATTTTTTAATTTTTTTTTTACAATACTGTTAGAACAAATATGATTGGTGGCACTAGTTGGAAATGGCAAGTGGGCCTGGCACACACGCTGGCAGGCAGGCAACTGCAATTCAATGGCACTAGTAGCAGACTGATGATTCACAGTCAAAAAAGTTTTTAGTTTAAATATTTTCAAACCTGTTAGAACAAATATGATTGGTGGCACTAGTTGGCATGGCAAGTGGGCCTGGCACACACGCTGGGAGGAAGGCAACTGCAATTAGATTACACTAGATGACTGATGTTTCACAGTCAAGAAATATTTTATTTTAAATATTTACAATACTGTTAGAACAAATATGATTGGTGGCACTAGTTGGCTAGTGGGCCTGGCACACACGCTGGCAGGCAGGAAACTGCAATTCAATTGCACTAGCAGACTGATAATGATTCACAATCTAAGAATTTTTTATTTTAAATATTTACAATACTGTTAGAACAAATATGATTGGTGTAACTAGTTGGCAAGTGGGCCTGGCACACATGCTGGCAGGCAGGCAACTGCAATTCAATGGCACTAGCAGACTGGTGATTCACAGTCAAAAAAGTTTTGATTTAAAATATTTTCAATACTGTTACAACAAATATGATTGGTGGCACTAGTTGGCTAGTGGGCCTGGCACACACGCTGGCAGGCAGGAAACTGCAATTCAATTGCACTAGCAGACCGATGATGATTCACAGTCTAAGAATTTTTTATTTTAAATATTTACAATACTGTTAGAACAAATATGATTGGTGTAACTAGTTGGCAAGTGGGCCTGGCACACACGCTGGCAGGCAGGCAACTGCAATTCAATGGCACTAGCAGCCTGATGATTCACAGTCAAAAAAGTTTTGATTTAAAATATTTTCAATACTGTTACAACAAATATGATTGGTGGCACTAGTTGGCTAGTGGGCCTGGCACACACGCTGGCAGGCAGGAAACTGCAATTCAATTGCACTAGCAGACTGATGATTCACAGTCTAAGAATTTTTTATTTTAAATATTTACAATACTGTTAGAACAAATATGATTGGTGTAACTAGTTGGCAAGTGGGCCTGGCACACACGCTGGCAGGCAGGCAACTGCAATTCAATGGCACTAGCAGACTGATGATTTACAGTCAAAAACGTTTTGATTTAAAATATTTTCAATACTGTTACAACAAATATGATTGGTGGCACTAGTTGGCTAGTGGGCCTGGCACACACGCTGGCAGGCAGGAAACTGCAATTCAATTGCACTAGCAGACCGATGATGATTCACAGTCTAAGAATTTTTTATTTTAAATATTTACAATACTGTTAGAACAAATATGATTGGTGTAACTAGTTGGCAAGTGGGCCTGGCACACACGCTGGCAGGCAGGCAACTGCAATTTGATGGCACTAGCAGACTGATGATTCACAGTCAAAAAATTTTTGATTTAAAATATTTTCAAAACTGTTATAACAAATATGATTGGTGGCAATAGTTGGCAGCAAGTGGGCCTGGCACACACGCTGGCAGGCAGGCAACTGCAATTATATTATACTAGCAGACTGATCTTTCACAGTCAAAATATATATTTTTTAAATATTTACACTACTGTTATAACAAATATGATTGGTGGCACTAGTTGGCAAATGGGCCTGGCACACACGCTGGCAGGCAGGCAACTGCAATTCAATTGCACTAGCAGACTGATGATTCACAGTCAAAAAAGTTTTTATTTTAAATATTTACACTACTGTTATAACAAATATGATTCGTGGCACTAGTTGGAAAGTGGGCCTGGCACACACGCTGGCAGACAGGCAACTGCAATTAAATAACAATAGCAGACTGATGTAACAGTTTGTTTTTAAAAAAGTTACACTAATGTTACAACAGATATGAGTGATGGCACTCAGGATAGAACTAGGCACAGTATGTGCTGGCAGCCTGACACACAGGCTGGCACTAGTGGCAGGCTGGCCTGTAAACTAAAATTAAATAACACTAGAAGACTGATGTAAAAGTTTTTTTTTACAAAATTTAAACTAATGTTACACCAGATAGGAGTGGTGGACTGGCATTGAGGATGGAAGTAGGCACAGTATATGCTGGCAGCCTGACACACAGCCTGGCACTAATGGCAGCCAGGCTGGCCTGGCAACTAATATTAAATAACACTAGAAGAGGACTGATGTAAAAAAATATTTTTTTTTACAAATTTACACTAATGTTACACCAGATATAAGTGGTGGAAAAAAGAGCTATTAATCACACTATATGATGTGGGCCTGATACACAGGCCTGATGGAAAATGAAATTAGATTACACTAGCAAAATGATTTAAAAGTTTTTTAAAAAATTTTTAAATAATGTTAAGCAGATATGAGTGGTGGTTGCTAGGACAGCAATTAACCACAGTATGCTGTGTAAGCCAGAAACACACAGGCCTAATAGAAAATTAAATTAGATTACACTAGCAAAATGATTTAAAAGTTTTTTTAAAAAAAATTAAAATAATGATAAGCAGATATGAGTGGTGGCTGCTAGGGCAGCAATTAACCACAGTATGCTGTGTAAGCCAGAAACACACAGGCCTGATAGAAAATGAAATTAGATTACACTAGCAAAATTATTTAAAAGTTTTTTTTTTAAATTTAAAATAATGTTAAGCAGATAGGAGTAGTGGCTGCTAGGACAGCAATTAACCACAGTATGCTGTGTAAGCCAGAAACACACAGGCCTGATAGAAAATGAAATTAGATTACACTAGCAAAATGATTTAAAAGTTTTTTTTAAAAATTTAAAATAATGTTAAGCAGATATGAGTGGTGGCTGCTAGGACAGCAATTAACCACAGTATGCTGTGTAAGCCAGAAACACACAGGCCTGATAGAAAATTAAATTAGATTACACTAGCAAAATTATTTAAAAGTTTTTTTTTTTATTTAAAATAATGTTAAGCAGATATGAGTGGTGGCTGCTAGGACAGAAATTAACAACAGTATGCTGTGTAAGCCAGAAACACACAGGCCTGATAGAAAATGAAATTAGATTACACTAGCAAAATGATTTAAAAGTTTTGTTGGTTAAATTTACACTAATGTTAAGCAGATATTAGTGGTGGCTGCTAGGACAGCAATTAACCACAGTATGCTGTGTAAGCCAGAAACACACAAGCCTGATAGAAAATGAAATTAAATTACACTAGCAAAATGATTTAAAAGTTGTGTAAATCAGAAACACACAGGCCTGATAGAAAATGAAATTAGATTACACTAGCAAAATGATTTAAAAGTTTTTTTTTTTTAAATTTAAAATAATGTTAAGCAGATATGAGTGGTGGCTGTTAGGACAGCAATTAACCACAGTATGCTGTGTAAGCCAGAAACACACAGGCCTGATAGAAAATGAAATTAGATTACACTAGCAAAATGATTTAAAAGTTTTGTTGGTTAAATTTACACTAATGTTAAGCAGATATCAGTGGTGGCACTAATCACAGTATATGCTGTGAGCCTCACACACAGGCTGAAAGCCAGGCAAATGCAAATAAAATTACAAATAAAAAAAAACAAAAAATGACTGAAGTTATAGCCCTAAAAAGGGCTTTTTGGGGTGCTGTCCTTACAGCAGAGATTAGATGAGTACTTCAGGACTGTAGTGGACACTAAATACACTAGCCTAGCTATCTATTTCCCTATAATGTCAGCAGCAGCAATACTAAATCTCCTCTCACTAAGAAAGCAAGATTGTAATGAATCTAAAATGGATGCTGCCAAGGAGCTGGGAGGGTCTGTGAGGGAGTGTCTGCTGCTGATTGGCTCAAATGTGTCAGAAGGCTGTGAGATACAGGGTCAAAATTTCCTCAATGATGACACATAGTGGGCGGATCGAACATCACATATGTTCGCCCGCAGCGGCGAACGCGAACAAGCTATGTTCGCCGGGAACTGTTCTCCGGCGAACAGTTCGCGACATCACTATTTGGGACATTTCTGAAGCTGGCCAATGAAATTTACCCCCATCAAACCATATATTTTTGAAAAGTAGATACCCTAGGGTTTTTCAAATGCTGGTATTTTAACACTTTCCATGCACTAATTCATCCACCAGTCTTTGTCAAACTTTTGGGTAGTCATTTTGTTGTGTTATTTTTCACATTCATTGTACTTTAGGCATGGATTCTCAGTTCCTGTTATATGTTACTGCCAAAAAAACCTCAATATGTGTTCAACAACATCTCCTGAGTACAGTGATACCACCCATGTATAGGTGTGTCGGGTTCTCTGGGGGCTAAAAGGCCTTATTTTTAGGGGGCGCATTCCAGTTTTTCAACTTGGAATTTTCACTTCCCATGCCCCCATGTCCTATTTAGGACATTTCTGAAGCTGGCCAATGTAATTTAGCCCCATCAAACCATACATTTTTGAAAAGTAGATACCCTAGGGTATTTCAAATGCTGGTATTTTAACACTTTGCCTGCACTAATTCAACCACCAGTCTTTTTTCAAACTATTGGGCATTAATTTGTTTGTGTTATTTTTCACACACATTGCACTTTAGACATGAATTCTCAGCTCCTGTTATGTGCTACTGCAAAGAAGACCCCAATATGTGTTTACCAACATCTCCTGAGTATAGTGATACCACCTATGCATAGGTTTGTGGGCTTGTTTGGGGGGTGCAATGCCAAATGTCTGACATGCATTTGTGATTTTTTTTCACATTTAACATATTTTCTTTGCCTATTGTCTTTTTTGGGGGTCTTTTTGCATACCCCAATTTATTTGTTTTCCATGAATGTGCATATATTTGAAAAGTTGACACCCCAAGGTATTGTATATGGAATGTGTTGATGCCCTTGATGCAACCGTTTTAGCCCAAACAATTGGAGAAAGTGTATGGTGGTAATTTTCCATTTTTATTTTTACACACACATTGCTTTTTGACTATGATTTAGGAGAGACTGTTGTAAATTATTGGAAAAAAACACTCCAGGTTGTTTTCTACAACACCTCCTGAGTACACCTATGCCCCCCATGCATAGGTTTGCCAGGATTTTGGGAAGGTTCACTTACAATTGTATGACTTGTAATTTGAGTTGAAAGTGAGGGTATTTTTTCTAATAGGCCTATCTTTACTTTGGGGCCTATTGCATACCCCTAATGTATTTATTGCCATGAAAGTGTATATATTTGGAAAAAAAAAAATCTCCTCCCCCCGGGACCGAACCTAGTTGACTTCTTATGTAATTGGTTTAAGATCACCAGTTATTTTGGCTACATTGTACTAATTCGACAAGCTTTAAAAAGGGAAAGAAAAAAACAAGAAAAACATAATTTATGTAAGAACTTACCTGATAAATTCATTTCTTTCATATTGGCAAGAGTCCATGAGCTAGTGACGTATGGGATATACAATCCTACCAGGAGGGGCAAAGTTTCCCAAACCTCAAAATGCCTATAAATACACCCCTCACCACACTCACAATTCAGTTTAACGAATAGCCAAGTAGTGGGGTGATAAAGAAAGGAGTAAAAAGCATCAACAAAGAAATTTGGAATAATTGTGCTTTATACAAAAAAATCATAACCACCATAAAAATGGTGGGCCTCATGGACTCTTGCCAATATAAAAGAAATTAATTTATAATTTATTATGTTTTCTTTCATGTAATTGGCAAGAGTCTATGAGCTAGTGACATATGGGATATCAAATACCCAAGATGTGGAACTCCACGCAAGAGTCACTAGAGAGGGAGGGATAAAAAATAAAATACAGCCATTTTCCGCTGAAAAAATAATCCACAACACAAATAATAAGTTTATTCTTTAATGATAAGAAAAAAATTAAAACATCAGCAGAAGAATTAAACTGAAACAGCTGCCTGAAGAACTTTTCTACCAAAAACTGAAGCAAATACATAAAAACTGTAGAATTTAGTAAATGTATCCAAAGTAGACCAAGTTGCTGCTTTGCAAATCTGATCAACAGAAGCTTCATTCTTAAAAGCCCACGAAGTGGATACTGATCTAGTAGAATGAGCTGTAATTCTCTGAGGCGGGGTCTTACCCGACTCCAAATAAGCTTGACGAATCAAAAGCTTTAACCAAGAAGCCAAGGAAATAGCATAAGCTTTCTGACCTTTCCTCGGACCAGAAAATAAAATGAATAGACTAGAAGTCTTTCTGAAATCTTTAGTAGCTTCAACATAATATTTCAAAGCTCTTACCACATCCAAAGAATGTAAGGATCTTTCCAAATAATTCTTTGGATTAGGACACAAGGAAGGGACAACAATTTCTCTACTAATGTTGTTTCACAACCTTAGGTAAAAATTGAAAAGAAGTCCGTAAAACCGCCTTATCCTGATGAAAAATAAGAAAAGGAGATTCACAAGAAAGAGCAGATAGCTCAGAAACTCTTCTAGCAGAAGAGATAGCCAAAAGGAACAACACTTTCCAAAAAAGTAGTTTAATGTCCAAAGAATGCATAGGCTCAAATGGAAGAGCCTGTAATGCCTTCAAAACCAAATTGAGACTCCAAGGAGGAGAAATTTATTTAATGACAGGCTTAATACGTGCTAAAGCCTGTACAAAACAGTGAATATCAGGAAGTTTAGCAATCTTTCCATGAAATAAAACAGAGAGAGCAGAGATTTGTCCTTTCAAGGTACTTGCAGACAATCCTTTATCCAAACCATCCTGAAGAAACTGTAAAATTCTAGGAATTCCAAAAGAATGCCAAGAGAATTTATGAGAAGAACACCAGGAAATGTAAGCCTTCCAAACTCGATAATAAATCTTTCTAGAGACAGATTTACAAGCTTGTAACATAGTACTAATTACTGAGTCAGAGAAACCTCTATGACTTAGCACTAATCATTCAATTTCCATACCTTCAAATTTAATGATTTGAGATCCTGATGGAAAAATGGACCTTGAGACAGAAGGTCAGGCCTTAACAGAAGTGGCCAAGGTTGGCAACTGGACATCCAAACAAGATCCACATTCCAAAACCTGTGTGGCCATACTGGATCTACCAGAAACACAAATGATTGTTCCATGATGATTTTGGAAATCACTCTTGGAAGAAGAACTAGAGGCGGAAAGATGTAAGCAGGTTGATAACACCATGGAAGTGTCAATGCATCTACTGCTTCCGCCTGAAAATCCCTGGACCTGGACAGGTATCTGGGAAGTTTCTTGTTTAGATGAGAGGCCATCAGATCTATTTCTGGAAGACCCCACATCTGGACAATCTGAGAAAACACATCTGGATGGAGAGACCACTCCCCCGGATGTAAAGTCTGACGGCTGAGATAATCCACCTCCCAATTGTCTACACCAGGGATATGAACTGCAGAGATTAGACAAGAGCTGTATTCTACCCAAACAAGTATCCAAGATACTTCTTTCATAGCTTGGGGACTGTGAGTCCCACCCTGATGATTGACATATGCCACCATCATGATATTGTCTGTCTGAAAACAAATGAACAGTTCTCTCTTCAACAGAGGCCAAAACTGAAGAGCTCTGAGAATTGCATGGAGTTCTAAAATATTGATTGGTAATCTTGCCTCTTGAGATTTCCAAACCCCTTGTGCTGTCAAGAGATCCCCAGACAGCTCTCCAACCTGAAAGACTCGCATCTGTTGTGATCACAGTCCAGGTTGGTTGAACAAAAGAGGCCCCTTGAACTAAACGTTGGTGATTTAACCACCACGTCAGAGAGTGACGAACATTGGGATTTAAGGATATTAATTGTGATATCTTTGTATAAACCCGGCACCATTGATTCAGCATACAATGCTGGAGAGGTCTCATGTGAAAACGAGCAAAAGGAATCACGTCCGATGCTGCAGTCATGAGGCCTAAAACTTCCATGCACATAGCCACTGAAGGGAATGACTGAGACTGAAGGTGCCGACATGCTGCAACCAATTTCAAACGTCTCTTGTCTATTAGAGACAGAGTCATGGACACTGAATCTATCTGGAAACCTAAAAAGGTGACCCTTGTCTGAGGAATCAAGAAACTCTTTGGTAAATTTATCCTCCAACCATGTTTTCGAAGAAACAACACTAGTTGATTCGTGTGAGATTCTGCAGAACGTAAAGACTGAGCTAGTACCAAGATATTGTCCAAATAAGGAAACACAACAATACCCTGTTCTCTGATTACAGAGTGTAGGGCACCTAGAACCTTTGAAAAGATTCTTGGAGCTGTTGCTAGGCCAAATGGAAGAGCAACAAATTGGTAATGCTCGTCTAGAAAAGAGAATCTCAGGAACTGGTAATGTTCTGGATGAATCGGAATATGAAGGTAAGCATCCTGCAAGTCTTTTGTAGACATATAATGTCCTTGCTGAACAAAAGGCAGAATAGTCCTTATAGTCACCATCTTGAAAGTTGGTACTCTTACATAACAATTCAAAACTTTCAGATCCAGAACTGGTCTGAATGAATTTTCTTTCTTTGGGACAACGAATAGATTTGAATAAAACCCCAGACCTTATTCCCGAGAAGGAACTGGCATGATTACCCCAGAAACCTCCAGTTCTGAAACACACTTCAGGAAAGCCTGAGCTTTTACTGGATTTACTGGGATGCGTGGGAGAAAATCTTCTCACAGGAGGTCTTACTCTGAATCCTATTCAGTACCCCTGAGAGACAATGCTCTGAATCCAATGATTATGGACAGAATTTGCCCAAACATCCTTGAAAAACCTTAAGCTGCCCCCTACCAGCTGATCTGGAATGAGGGCCGCTCCTTCATGCGGACTTAGGGGCTGACTTTGGTTTCTTAAAAGGCTTGGATTTATTCCAACTTGAGGAAGGCTTCCAATTGGAAACAGATTCCTTGGGGGAAGGATTAGGTTTTTGTTCCTTATTTTGACGAAAGGAACGAAAATGATTAGAAGCTTTAGATTTACCCTTAGGCTTTTTATCCTGAGGCAAAAAACTCCCTTCCCCCCGTAACAGTTGAAATAATAGAATCCAACTGAGAACCAAATAAATAATTACCTTGGAAAGAGAGAGGTAGCAATCTAGACTTAGAAGTCATATCAGCATTCCAAGATTTAAGCCACAAAGCTCTTCTAGCTAAAATAGCTAAAGACATGGATCTAACATCAATTTTGATAATATCAAAAATAGCATCACAAATAAAGTGATTAACATGTTGCAGTAAATGAACAATGCTATATAAGTCAGAATCCAAATATTGTTCCGCTAAATTCTCCAACCAAAAAGTTGAAGCAGCTGCAACATCAGCCAAAGTAATAGCAGGCATAAGGAGATTACCTGAATATAAATAGGCTTTCCTTAGAAAAGATTCAAGCTTCCTATCTAAAGGATCTTTAAAGGAAGTACAATCTTCCATAGGAATAGTAGTTTGTTTGACAAGAGTAGAAATAGCCCCATCAACTTTGGGGATCTTTTCCCAAAACTCTATTGAAACTGTTGGTAAAGGATACCATTTTTTAAACCTTGCAGAAGGATTAAAAGGAGTACCCGTGTAGGCCTTAGCCCCATCCCCTCTCCTAAACGTGCACTCCTGATAATGATCATGATGGCGGCAAAATTATCAATAGCCAGGAACTGGAAGAAACCTAACCCCCCTAATTGGCAGGCTCTGATCCAACTTATCTCATATTTCAAGTCCATGGAGTGCTTCGTATTTACCTCCCAACAACAAGCAGATTTACATGCTATGATATGGGAGCCCTGGGACTTGGTGGGTGAGAGATAGATTTCCTCTATGTATCTAGAAGGCATTTGAATTAGTATTTAGCTCTAGCAGTGGGTGGAATCACGCGGAGGGGGTCTGTGCAGTTTCCCCTCTCCTGCTTTTGGTCCCGCTTAAGATCTGCCCCGCCTGAGATTTGCCTGATTTGTTATGTGATTTTGACCTCAATAAAAACTATTTATTTAAAAAAAAAAAAAAAAAAAGGAGCACCCGGCTTATTCCATTCCTTAGAAATCATATCAGAAATAGCATCAGGAATAGGAAAAACCTCTGGAGTAGCTACAGGAGGTTTAAAAATTGAATTTAAACGTTTACTGGTTTTAATATCAAGAGGACTAGTTTCCTCAATATCCAAAGTCATTAACAATTCTTTTAATAAAGAACACATATATTCCATTTTAAATAAATAAGAAGATTTGTCAGTATCAATATCTGAGGAAGGATCTTCTGACTCAGATAAATCCTCATCAGAAGTGGATAATTCATTATGTTGTCGGTCATTTGAAATTTCATCAACCTTATAAGAAGTTTTAAAAGACCTTTTACATTTATTAGAAGGCGGAAATGCAGACAAAGCCTTCAGAATAGAATCAGAAACAAACTCTTTAAAATTCATAGGTATATTATGTACATTAGAGGTTGAAGGAACTACAACTGGCAATGTACTATTACTTATGGAAACATTCTCTGCATGTAAAAGTTTATCATGACAACTATTACAAATGACATTAGGAGATATAATCTCCACATTTTTACAGCAAATGCACTTAGCTTTGGTAGAACCGATGTCAGGCAGCAAAGTTCCAATAGATACTTATGAGGCAGGATCACATTGAGACATCTTCCAAAATGTAAAAGAAAAAAACAACATATAAAGCAATATTATCAATTTCCTTATATGACAGTTTCAGGAATGGGAAAAAATGCAAAAAGTATAGCCCTCTGACATAGAGAAAGGCAAGAGGCAAACAGCAATGGGGTAATAAATAATGTAAAAAATGTGGCGCCAAGTATGACTCACAACGTAACTGAAATTTTTTGGCGCCAAACACGTCCAGAACTGACACACTCGCGTCACTAACGACGCAACCCTGTGTGAACAACCCGGCGTCAACTACGACACCGGAAATTACGAACTTGCGTCAACGGACGTGCCTTTCCGTGGCAAAAATGACGCAATAAAGTGTAGCATTTGGCGCACCCGCAAGCCTAATCCAGCCCGCAATTTGAAACAAAGTATTCAATTGAAAAAAGACTAAACCCCGGTAAGAAAAAATATTTCTTAATATTTACTTTCCCCAAATATGAAACTGACAATCTGCAAAAGGAAATACATGAACCTGACTCAAGGCAAATATAAGTACAATACATATATTTAGAACTTTATATTAAAATATAAAGTGCCAAACCATAGCTGAGGTGTCTTAAGTAATACAAAACATACTTACCAAAAAGACACCCATCCACATATAGCAGATAGCCAAACCAGTACTGAAACAGTTATCAGTAGAGGTAATGGTATATGAGAGTATATCGTCGATCTGAAAAGGGAGGTATGAGATGAATCTCTACGACCGATAACAGAGAACCTATGAAATAGACCCCCGTTAGAAAAATCATTGCATTCAATAGGTGATACTCTCCAAGTCCCTCTGACATTCGCTGTACTCTAAGAGGAATCTGGCTTCAAAATGCTGAGAAGCGCATGTCAAATCTTAGCACAAACTTACTTCACCACCTCCATAGGAGGCAAACGGCTAGATTTAGAGTTTTGTCGGTAAAAAGCCGCGTAGCTAACGCTGCTTTTTTTCCCAGCACACCCTTAAGACAACACTGGTATTTAGAGTTGTCTGAGGGGCTGCGTTAGGCTCAAAAAAGGGAGCGTTGAGCCTAACTTAGCTCCACTTCAACCCTCAATACCAGCGTTGCTTACGGTAGCGGTAAGCTGGCAAAACGTGCTCGTGCACGATATCCCCATAGGAAACAATGGGGCATTTTGGGCTGAAAAAAAACCTAACACCTGCAAAAAAGCAGCATTCAGCTCCTAACGCAGCCCAATTGTTTCCTATGGGGAAACACTCTCTAAGTCTGCACCTAACACCCTAACATGAACCCCGAGTCTAAACACCCCTAACCTTACACTTATTAACCTCTAATCTGCCGCCCCCGCTATCACTGACACCTGCATTATACTATTAACCCCTAATCTGCCGCTAAGTACACCGCCGCAACCTACATTATACTTATGAACCCCTAATCTGCTGCCCCTAACATCGCCGACCCCTATATTATATTTATTAACCCCTAATCTGCCCCCCCAACGTTGCCGCTACCTATCTACACTTATTAACCTCTAATCTGCCGACCGGACCTCGCCGTCACTATAATAAATGTATTAACCCCTAAACTGCCGCACTCCCGCCTTGCAAACACTATAATAAATAGTATTAAACCCTAATCTGCCCTCCCTAATATCGCCGCCACCTACCTACAATTATTAACCCCTAATCTCCCGCCCGCACCATCGCCGCTACTATAATAACGTTATTAACCCCTAAACCTAACTCTAACCCTAACACCCCCTAACATAAATATAATTTATATTAAACTAAATAATATTCCTATAATTAACTAAATTATTCCTATGGACTAACGACGAATGAAGGTTCCTTTAAGGGACGTCATCCAAGATGGCGTCCCTTAAAGGAACCTTCATTCGTCGTTAGTCCATCGGGGAAGGAGGATGTTCCGCGTCGGCAGAATGAAGATGGATCCGGAAGAAAGAAGATAGAAGATGCCGCTTGAAAGAAGACATCGCCCGGATGGAAGACCTCTTCTTTGCAGCTTGGATCAAGACTTCGCCTGGATGGAGGACATCTTCTTTGCCGCTTGGATCAAGACTTCTAACGGATGGAGGACATCTTCTTGCTCCACTTGGATGAAGAATTTGGCTCGGCTGGGTGAAGATGACTCAAGGTAGGGAGATCTTCAGTGGTTAGTGATAGTTTTTTTAAGGGGGGTTTGGGTGGGTTAGAGTAGGGGTATGTGGGTGGTGGGTTGTAATGTTGGGGGTGTATTGTATTTTTATTTTCATGCAAAAGAGCTGATTACTTTGGGGCAAGGCCCTGCAAAAAGCCCTTTTAAGGGCTGGTAAAAGAGCTGATTACTTTTGTATTTTAGAATAGGGTAGGGAATTTTTTATTTTGGGGGGCTTTTTATTTTATTAGGGGGCTTAGATTAGGTGTAATTAGTTTAAACTGCTTGTAATTCTTTTTTATTTTTTGTAATTTATTGTTTGTTTTTTTGTATTATAGAGTAGTTTATTTTATTGTATTTTATTTGAGGTAATTGTAGGTAATTTATTTAATTAATTTAATGATAGTGTAGTGTTAGGTTTAATTGTAATTTAAGTTAGGATTTATTTTACAGGTAATTTTGTATTTATTTTAACTAGGTAGCTATTAAATAGTTATTAACTATTTAATAGCTATTGCACCTAGTTAAAATAAATACAAAGTTGCCTGTAAAATAAATATAAATCCTAAAATAGCTATTAGTTATATTGTAGCTATATTAGGGTTTATTTGATAGGTAAGTATTTAGTTTTAAATAGGAATTATTTAGTTAATTATATGAATATTATTTCGCTTAATATAAATTATATTTATGTTAGGGGGGTGTTAGGGTTAGGTTTAGGGGTTAATAACTTTATTATAGTAGTGGCAACGGTGCGGGCGGGAGATTAGGGGTTAATAATTGTAGGTAGGTGGCGGCGATGTTAGGGAGGGCAGATTAGGGGTTAATACTATTTATTCTAGGATTTGCGAGGCGGGAGTGCGGCGGTTTAGTGGTTAATACATTTACTATAGTCGCGGCGAGGTCCGGCCAGAAGATTAGAGGTTAATAAGTGTAGGTAGGTAGCGGCAACGTTGGGGGGGCAGATTAGAGGTTAATAAATATAATATAGGGGTCGGCAATGTTAGGGGCAGCAGATTAGGGGTTCATAGGGATAATGTAGGTGGCGGCAGTGTGTGGTCGTCAGATTAGGAGTTACATTTTTTTATTAGAGTGGCGGCGATGTGTGGGGGCCTCGGTTTAGGGGTACATAGGTAGTTTATGGGTGTTAGTGTACTTTAGAGCATAGTAGTTAAGAGCTTTATATTCCGGCGTTAGCCCATAAAGCTCTTAACTACTGACTTTTTTGGCGGTAGGAGTCTTGTCGGTAGAGGGTCTACCGCTCACTTCTCCCAAGACTCCAAATACCAGCGTTAGGCAGATCCCATTGAAAAGATAGGATACGCAATTGGTGTAAGGGGATCTGCGGTAGCCTGGAATCGCGGTAGGGAAGTGAGCGGTAGACCCTTTCCTGGCTGACTCTAAATACCAGCGGGCGGCCAAAAGCAGCGTTAGGACCCCTTAACGCTGCTTTTGACGGCTAACGCCAAACTCTAAATCTAGGCGAAAGTTTGTAAAACTGAATTGTGGGTGTGGTGAGGGGTGTATTTATAGGCATTTTGAGGTTTGGGAAACTTTGCCCCTCCTGGTAGAATTTTATATCTCATACGTCACTAGCTCATGGACTCTTACCAATATGAAAGAAATTAATTTATCAGGTAAGTTCTTACATAAATTATGTTTTTCTTGTTTTTTTCTTTCCCTTTTTAAAGCTTGTCGAATTAGTACAATGTAGCCAAAATAACTGGGGATCTTAAACCAATTACATAAGAAGTCAACTAGGTTCGATCCCGGGGGGAGGAGAATTTTTTTCCCCAAATATATACACTTTCATGGCAATAAATAAAACTGGGGGATGCAATAGGCCCCAAACTAAAGATAGGCAAAAGAGCTAACTGCCCTTTTAAGGGAAAAGCCCATCCAAATGCCCTTTTCATGGCAATGGGGAGATAAGGTTTTTTTAGTTAGTATTTTATTTGGGGGGTTGGTTGTGTGGGTGGTGGGTTTTACTGTTTACTTTTTTAATGTTGGGGGGTGTTTGTATTTTATTTCTACAGGTAAAAGAGCTGATTTCTTTGGGGCAGTGCCCCGCAATAGGCCCTTTTAAGGGCTATTGGTAGTTTAGTTTAGGCTAGGTTTTTATTTTTATTTTGATAGGGCTATTAGATTAGGTGTAATTAGTTTAAAGATCTGTATTTGTTTATTATTTTCTGTAATTTAGTGTTTGTTTTTTTTGTACTTTAGCTAATTTAATTTATTCAATTGTATTTAATTTAGTTAATTTATTTAATTGTATTTAATTTAGTTAATTTATTTAATTGTAGTGTAGTGTTAGGTGTTATTGTAACTTAGGTTAGGTTTTATTTTACAGGTAAATTTGTATTTATTTTAGCTAGGTAATTAGTAAATAGTTAATAACTATTTAATAACTATTCTACCTAGATAAAATAAATACAAACTTGCCTGTAAAATAAAAATAAACCCTAAGCTAGATACAATGTAACTATTAGGCTTATTGTAGATAGTTTAGGGTTTATTTTACAGGTAAGTATTTATTTTTAAATAGGAATTATTTAGGTAATAATATAAATTTTTATTTAGATTTATTGTAATTATATTTAAGTTAGGGGGTGTTAGGGTTAGACTTAGGTTTAGGGGTTAATACATTTAGTATAGTAGTGGCGGCGACGTTGGGGGTGGCAGATTAGGGGTTAATAAATGTAGGTAGGTGGCGGCGATGTTAGGGACGGCAGATTAGGGGTTAATAATATTTAACTAATGTTTGCGAGGCAGGAGTGCGGCAGTTTAGGGGTTAATATGTTTATTATAGTGGCCGCGATGTCCAGAGCGGTAGATTAGGGGTTAAAAAATATACAGGGAGTGCAGAATTATTAGGCAAATGAGTATTTTGACCACATCATCCTCTTTATGCATGTTGTCTTACTCCAAGCTGTATAGGCTCGAAAGCCTACTACCAATTAAGCATATTAGGTGATGTGCATCTCTGTAATGAGAAGGGGTGTGGTGTAATGACATCAACACCCTATATCAGGTGTGCATAATTATTAGGCAACTTCCTTTCCTTTGGCAAAATGGGTCAAAAGAAGGACTTGACAGGCTCAGAAACGTCAAAAATAGTGAGATATCTTGCAGAGGGATGCAGCACTCTTAAAATTGCAAAGCTTCTGAAGCGTGATCATCGAACAATCAAGCGTTTCATTCAAAATAGTCAACAGGGTCGCAAGAAGCGTGTGGAAAAACCAAGGCGCAAAATAACTGCCCATGAACTGAGAAAAGTCAAGCGTGCAGCTGCCAAGATGCCACTTGCCACCAGTTTGGCCATATTTCAGAGCTGCAACATCACTGGAGTGCCCAAAAGCACAAGGTGTGCAATACTCAGAGACATGGCCAAGGTAAGAAAGGCTGAAAGACGACCACCACTGAACAAGACACACAAGCTGAAACGTCAAGACTGGGCCAAGAAATATCTCAAGACTGATTTTTCTAAGGTTTTATGGACTGATGAAATGAGAGTGAGTCTTGATGGGCCAGATGGATGGGCCAGTGGCTGGATTGGTAAAGGGCAGAGAGCTCCAGTCCAACTCAGACGCCAGCAAGGTGGAGGTGGAGTACTGGTTTGGGCTGGTATCATCAAAGATGAGCTTGTGGGGCCTTTTCGGGTTGAGGATGGAGTCAAGCTCAACTCCCAGTCCTACTGTCAGTTTCTGGAAGACACCTTCTTCAAGCAGTGGTACAGGAAGAAGTCTGCATCCTTCAAGAAAAACATGATTTTCATGCAGGACAATGCTCCATCACACTCGTCCAAGTACTCCACAGCATGGCTGGCAAGAAAGGGTATAAAAGAAGAAAATCTAATGACATGGCCTCCTTGTTCACCTGATCTGAACCCCATTGAGAACCTGTGGTCCATCATCAAATGTGAGATTTACAAGGAGGGAAAACAGTACACCTCTCTGAACAGTGTCTGGGAGGCTGTGGTTGCTGCTGCACGCAATGTTGATGGTGAACAGATCAAAACACTGACAGAATCCATGGATGGCAGGCTTTTGAGTGTCCTTGCAAAGAAAGGTGGCTATATTGGTCACTGATTTGTTTTTGTTTTGTTTTTGAATGTCAGAAATCTATATTTGTGAATGTTGAGATGTTATATTGGTTTCACTGGTAAAAATAAATAATTGAAATGGGTATATATTTGTTTTTTGTTAAGTTGCCTAATAATTATGCACAGTAATAGTCACCTGCACACACAGATATCCCCCTAAAATAGCTATAACTAAAAACAAACTAAAAACTACTTCCAAAACTATTCAGCTTTGATATTAATGAGTTTTTTGGGTTCATTGAGAACATGGTTGTTGTTCAATAATAAAATTAATCCTCAAAAATACAACTTGCCTAATAATTCTGCACTCCCTGTATTGTAGGTGGCGACGATGTTGGGGGCAGCAGATTAGGAGTTAAGAAGTGTAAGATTAGGGGTGTTTAGACTGGGGGTTCATGTTAGGTGTAAAAATAAATTTTATTTCCCCATAGGAATCAATGGGGCTGCGTTACTGAGTTTTACGCTGCTTTATTTCAGGTGTTAGACTTTTTTTTCAGCCGGCTCTCCCCATTGATTCCTATGGGGAAATCGTACACGAGCACGTACAACCAGCTCACCGCTGACTTAAGCAGCGCTGGTATTGGAGTGAAGTGTGGAGCACAATTTTGCTCTACGCTCCCTTTTTGTCTGTTAACGACGGGTTTGTAAAAACCCGTAATACCAGCGCTGTAGGTAAGTGAGCAGTGAGAAAAAACTGCTCGTTAGCACCGCACCCCTGTTACCGCAAAACTCGTAATCTCGCCGATAGTGTTTTCTTTGTGTTTTAGTATACTTGCGCCTAGATTATGAGTTTTGTCGGTAAAGCCGTGCGTTGCTAAAGAGGCTTTTTTTCTTAACGCTCCCTTTAAATAACGCTGGTATTACAAGTTTTGTGAATGGCAGCGTTAGCCTCAGAAAAGTGAGCGTTGAGCAAAATTTAGCTCCACTTCTCACTGTAATACCAGTGTTGCTTACGGTAGCGGTAAGCTGGCTATACGTGCTCGTGCACGATTTCCCCATAGGAAACAATGGGGCAGATTCGGCTGAAAAAACCTAACACCTGCAAAAAAGCCGCGTTCAGCTCTTAACACAGCCTCATTGTTTCCTATGGGGAAATACTTTCTAACTCTACACCTAACACCCACCCTAACATGAACCCCCGAGTCTAAACACCTCTAATCTTACACTTATTAACCTCTAATCTGCCGCTCCAAACATCGTCGCCACCTGCATTATACTATTAACCCCTAATCTGCCGCTCCGGACACCGCCGCCACCTACATTATCCCTATGAACCCCTAATCTGCTGCCCCTAACATCGCCGACACCTATATTATATTTATTAACCCCTAATCTGCTGCCCCCAACGTCGCTGCAACCTACCTACATTTAGTAACCCCTAATCTGCCGACCGGACATCGCCGCCACTATAATAAATGTATTAACCCCTAAACCACTGCACTTCAGCCTTGCAAACACTATAATAAATTTTATTAACCCCTAATCTGCCATCCCTAACATCGCCGCCACCTACCTACAATTATTAACCCCTAATTTGCCGCCCCCAACGTCGCTGCAACCTACCTACATTTAGTAACCCCTAATCTGCCGACCGGACATCGCTGCCACTATAATAAATGTATTAACCCCTAAACCGCCGCACTCCCGCATCGCAAACAATATAATAAATTTTATTAACCCCTAATCTGCCGTCCTTAACATCACCGCCACCTACCTACAATTATTAACCCCTAATCTGCCGCCCCCAATGTCGCTGCAACCTACTTACATTTAGTAACCCCTAATTTGCTGACCGGACATCGCCGCCAATATAATAAATGTATTAACCCCTAAACCGCCGAACTCCCGCCTCGCAAACACTATAATAAACTTTATTAACCCCTAATCTGCCGTCCCTAACATCGCAGCCACCTACCTAAAATTATTAGCCCCTAATCTGCCGCCCCCAACGTTGCCGCTACTATATTAAATGTATTAACCCCTAAACCTAAGTCTACCCTAACCCTAACACCCCCCCTAACTTAAATCTATTTTTAATCAATCTAAATAAAATTACTATAATTAAATAAATTATTCCTATTTAAAACGAAATACTTACCTATAAAATAAACCCTAATACAGCTACAATATAACTAATAGTTACATTGTAGCTATTTTAGGATTTATATTTATTTTACAGGCAACTTTGTATTTATTTTAACTAGGTAAAATAGCTATTAAATAGTTAATAACTATTTAATAGCTACCTAGTTAAAATAATTACAAAATTACCTGTAAAATAAATCCTAACCTAAGTTACAAATACACCTAACACTACACTATCAATAAATTAATTAAATACATTAACTACAATTATCTAAAATAAAATACAATTAAATAAACTAAACTATATTACAAAAAAAAACAAAACACTAAATTACAAAAAATAAAAAAATATTACAAGAATTTTAATCTAATTACACCTAATCTAATCCCCCTAATAAAATAAAAAAGCCCCCCAAAATAATAAAATTCCCTATCCTAAACTAAATTACAAAGTAATCAGCTCTTTTACCAGCCCTTAAAAGGGCTTTTTGCGGGGCATTGCCCCAAAGTAATCAGCTCTTTTACCTGTAAAAAAAAGAAATACAATACCCGCCCAACATTACAACCCATCACCCACACCCCTACTCTAAAACCCACCCGATCCTCCCTTAAAAAAACCTAACACTACCCCATTGAAGATCACCCTACCTTGAGCCGTGTTCACCCAGCCGGGCACCGATGGGGCAGAAGAGGACATCCGGACTGGCAGACATCTTCATCAAGGCGGCATCTTCTATCTTCATCCTTCCGGAGCGGAGCCATCTTCTATCCAGCCGATGCGGAGCCATCCTCTTCAATCGAAATCCTAACGAAGAATGAAGGTTCCTTTAAATGACGTCATCCAAGATGGCGCCCCTCGAATTTCGATTGGCTGATAGGATTCTATCAGCCAATCGGAATTAAGGTAGGAAAAATCCGATTGGTTGATTTAATCCGATTGGCTGATTGGATCAGCCAATAGAATTGACCTCGCATTCTATTGGCTGATCCAATCAGCCAATTGGATTGAACTTCAATCCGATTGGCTGATTAAATCAACCAATCCGATTTTTCCTACCTTAATCTGCTGGGCAGGAATCTCTTAATCCCCGGATGCAAGTGAGATGAAGGAGATGGATGGAGCCCAATGTGTCGAGGGTGGTGGAGAAGAGGGTGATCTGGTAAGCCTTTGAGGAGTAAGTTTGGCGCCAAACTGGGTCCAGGAAGAAGCCGGAAGTTGTCTCCTGTCTCTGCTAGGAGAAGTCACAATGCTGATAAGTGTTCCCAAATTTCACTCTATGTCGTCTCTTTCCTCTCTATTCCTATGCCAAAGTGGATATTTTAAATGTAGAGATGATGTGGCTGAGGGTAACAGGGTAAAGGAAGTTGAAAATATATATTATTTAGCACTTGGTCCACGGAGCTAATCTTCAGTGCAGCCACCCTGTATCGTGGCAAGCTCCGCCCCCAAAGTTCATTATTTTTAACATGGAATATATTTGTTCATGATGTATTAATATTTCTATTAGTAAGTGAGGGATTACAATTAAGTGGGGGTCTAAAACCGAGTCTTTCTCACATATCTAATGGGACCACACACTGCTCCTCGAATGCTAAACTGGAAGAAAAGGAGAAATATCCAATTCTGAGTTGAGTCCCTTTGGGAACAGTGTGTCCATATAATATATAAGCTCTGCCTCTTTTCTGAGCAATTTTAGCTCATAGTTTCCCCCTCCCCAATATTTTAGGTCTTTTAGATTATTTCCATGGACTTCTCTAAAATGGTTGTATAAGTGTGTGTCCTTATTCCCTTTTTTAATGCACCAAAGGTGTTCACAGATACGATCTCTGAGACTTCTGGTCGTTTCTCCTATATATATCAAATTGCAGCTGCACTTTAACATGTATATGACTCCCTTCTGTGTAAACCTGATTGTTTCTTTGATTATAACATTTTTACCAGTATTGGGAATTACAAATTGTTGAGTTTAGAGCTATATCTCCATGCTCTACACGTAAAACATGGAAAAAAGCCTTTTAAAGAATTGCCTGTAAGATCAACATCTTTCATTACATTTCTTTTCTTTTTTAATTCACTTGGGGCTAGATCTGACTTTAAATTCTTTGATCTTCTGTAAATAATTGTTGGTGTAGGTGTAATGTTATCACCAATCACTGGGTCAGATTTTACAAGATGCCAATGTTTGTTGATTATTTTCCTGATCACCTGATGGTCACTGCTATATTGAGTTATAAATGGAACTTTTATTGTATCACTCTCGATATTATTTCTGATTTTCTTTTGATTAATTAAGGTCTCTCTATTTGCATTATTGGCTCTTTCTTTTGCTTTTATAATGTTATTCCATTCATATCCTCTTTCTTGAAATCTTGTTTCTAAGATGGAAACTTGAGTTTCATAGTCACTATATTTAGTGCAGTTTTTTCTAACTCTTAAGAATTGTCCATATGGGATGTTATCAATCCATCTTTTTAGATGGCAACTCTTACCATGGATATAATTATTTGAGTCAACCGGTTTAAAAAACGTTTTTGTTTCAAATTTATCCTCATCTACTGCGATTTCCAGGTCTAGGAATGTAATGGTCTCTTTACTATATTGATATGTAAATGATAATCCCTTATTATTTCTATTCATGTTGTTAAATATTTCTATCAGTTCTAGTTCACTTCCTTGCCATACTATCAGAATATCATCTATAAATCTCTTAAATAGGATAAGATTCGCGCCAGGCTCCACCAATGGGATAAAGCTGTCCTCCCAGTATCCCATAAAGAGATTGGCATAGCTTGGCGTGAATCTCGTCCCCATGGCTGTACCTTTTATCTGAAGGAAATAATTTCCCTTAAACATGAAATAGTTGTGTTCAAGAATGAATAGTATACTATCTATAATGAATGTTTTTTGTTCCTGTGGTATTTCTGGATCCTTATTTAGATAGTTATTTATGGCTTCAATTCCAAGTTTATGATCTATTGAGGTATAGAGGGAACTTACATCACATGATACTAGAATGACATTACTACTAATTTTAAGGTCATTTAGGATTTTTAGTACATGGGTAGAGTCTTTAATATATGAATTGAGATTTTTGACATATTTTTGTAAAAGTGTGTCTACATACTGTGACAGATTTGAGGTGATTGAATTAATACCAGAAATAATTGGTCTACCGGGTGGATTATTTAGGTCTTTGTGAATCTTCGGTAGAAAATAAAAAATTGGAATTCGTGGAAAACTTGTAATATAAATGCATATTCACCTCTATTCAGAATATTTGTATCCTTTCCTTTATTTAATAATTTTAACAGTTTACTAGAGAAACGATTTGTTGGATCAAGGTCTAATTTTTTATATGTTTTCCTGTCTCCTAGTAGCCTTTCTGCTTCCTGTGTGTATTGTTCTCTGTTCATTATCACAATTCCCCCACCCTTATCTGCTGGTTTTATTATAATGGACTCATTGTTCTTCAAATTATTTAGTATCGCTCTCTCTCTTTTATTTAGGTTATAGTTAGTTTTCTTATTGGTATTTACATTTCTTAGATCTTTCAAAACTTCTCTCTCAAATGTGTCTAAATTACTTCATTTTTCTTGTGTCGGTTAAAATTTGGATCTAGGTTTCAAGTCTGTATGTTTTTTTTTTTTTCAAAAGAGCTTTATTGATACTTGTAAAATTTAACATTGAGATCGCTCCAATGGTATACACAGTAAAGTTAACATTCAAATAAAAGAGTTTTCTACATTTTCAAACTTTCCTATTTGACGCATAGGTCGTTTTAACCATAAAACAAAAAAACATGTAAGTTCCTACATATAGTCGGTACATTTCATTTGTTAAAAAGGTTGCACACTAAGAAAAAAAAGTATAAAGGTGATGCGCAAGGAGAGAAAAAAAAAAGAGGGGGGAGGGAGAAGGAGAGTTTCCTTACATAGTTCCATTCCAAACTGTCAAGATCATTTCATGGGTGTCTAATTTTTCAATTTTGAGATAATGATATCTCTCCATGGTAATTAGTTCAGATACTTGTTGTTTCCATTCTGCTAAAGAAGGTACACATTGTGTCTTCCATCTTTTAGGTATAAGTTTTTTCGCGCTAGTTAACATTATCAGTAGGAGTGCCAGCTTGGCTGAGTCTGTTATTTTGGGTAGTAGGCTAAACAATATACTTTCTGGTGTGTTTGGAATGTTTACGCCCAGTATTTCTGAAATGTGAGAAAAGATTCCCTCCCAGTAAGTTCGCAGTCTGGGGCAATACCATCATATGTGGAGGAGTGAGCCCTCCTCCCCACAACCTCTCCAACATCTATTACTCAGTGAGGGGTATATTTTATGGAGTCTAGTGGGGGTAAGATACCAGCGGCATAAGAATTTTAAATGGGTCTCCTGAATGGTAGCCGATACCGAGGAACGTTTTGTAAGCACGAAAGCTTGTGCCCAGGAGTCGTAATCCAATTCCTGAGTTAGCTCTCTATTCCAAGCTAAGGTATATGATGGTAGTGTTTTGGGATCTTCCGTAGAGACTAATTTATATAGAAGGGATATTAGGTGCCTGGGGGTGGCTGTTTGGATGCATAATTTTTTGAAGGGTGTGGGCTCTCGTCCCATGTCCTTCATGTGTTTGTGGTGTGAGATGAAGTGTAGTAATTGGTTGTATCTGAGCCAAGAGGAGAAGATTTCTCTGTGAGTTTCTGCTAATTGGGTTTGTGTTTTAGTTGTATTGTTCTCATTAAGAAATTGCATGGAGCCAGATTTAAGGTTGTAAGGTGGTAAAACGCGGTATCCCATCTTGCAGTATGGGAGGGCTGCTTTTTCTATGATAGGCGAGAGGAGGGAGTGATAAGATGATATATGTGTGCTGGTCGCTTCTGTCTTGTCCCACTCAGCCAATGTTTCTGCAGTAATTATGTTGCGGTGTATGATTCTTGGCCTCTGAGCTTGGGGGGGGGGGTCCAGGCCAGAATTCCTACATTGTTACACATAAAGATCTGCCTGTCTATTTGTATCCACGCTTTATTTGTCTTATTTTGAGCCCATTCAATTAAGTGTTGGAGAAAGATTGCTTTTCTGTATGCTAACAGGTGTGGTACCCCTAAACCTCCCCCATCCCTTGTCATATACATGGTCTTCCTCGGGACTCTAGGTTTTATATTTGCCCATATATATTGTTCAATTATTGTTTGCAATTGTTTAATGAATCCTTCCTGCAGAGGTATTGGTAGTGCTTGAAGGATGTATAGAATCCTAGGAAGGACATTCATTTTGATTACCCCTATCCTCCCTAACCACGATAGAGGTTTGTTATTCCATTCTGATAGATCTCTACATATTTCATTTTTCACGGGATATAGTTTTGTTTAAAGAGGTCCTGTGTGGAGGGGGTTAAGAAGACTCCTAAGTATTTGAGTTTATGTTGGGCTAGTGATATATTGTGATCTACCTTCAGCTTCTGTATATGATGAGTCTGAGTGTTAATATTCAGTAATTCCGATTTATTTAAATTAAGGAAAAAGTTAAAAACTCCCCCATACAGGTTAAGCAACTTGAGCAATTCAGGTATAGAAGAATCTGCCTCTGTCAAAGTGAATAAGATATCGTCTGCATTTAACGATTGTTTAAATTCTGATTCCCCTCCCTTAGCCCTTTAATTTAGGTGTTTTTCCTAATTTTCTGAGCTAGTACTTCAATGGATATGGCAAATAACAGGGGTGAGAGTGGACACCCCTGCCTTGTCCCATTCTTAATGAGAAAGGCTTCTGATAGAGTACCATTGACTCTTACTTTTGCGTTTGGAGCAGAGTAGAGGGCCATGGCCATGTTTAGAAAAGCTCTTGGTATACCCATCTCGCTCATTGCCTTCTGCAGAAAAGGCCAGCCCACCCTGTTGAAGGCCTTCTCCGCGTTGGTTGAGAACAAGACCAATGGGGTTCCCGTCACCTTCGCGTGGTTAATTAGCTGTATAACTTTTGTTACATTATCCCTGGCTTCCCTCCCTGGTATAAATCCAACTTGGTCGTTAGAAATCAGACTAGGTAGTAGTTTATTTAACCTGTTCGCCAATATCTTAGCCAATATCTTCATGTCCGTGTTTATTAGTGATATCGGCCTGAAATTTCCCGGGCATGTCGCTGGTTTACCCAGTACAGTATTATGCGCTTCTAGGAGCGTTTTTAATATGGCGGGAGCCTCTCTACGATTGTTAAGTAAGTGTAACATATGTTTAGCTTCCTCACATTTTTTATAGTACTTAGACGAAAACTCGTCAGGGGCAGGACTTTTGTTTGAGGGGGATTCTGTAATAGCTTGATGTAGCTCATCATTTGTAATAGGGGTGGCCAGAGCATCTGCCCCAGGTCTGTGAAATATTGGTTAAGTTTATCTTTGAATACCGGGGTTTCCTGTGTTCTGGCCTCATCTAAATTATATAGTGTTTTGTAGTAACTCCTAAAGGCTGCTGCTATTTTGGTGCTATCTTTGACTATTTGGCCATCCGGTGTCATTAATGAGTGAATATATGTGTTTAATTGTTTCCTCTTCAAGTTTCTAGCTAGCACCTTCCCTGGCTTATTCCCTCCTTCATAATAGTATTGTTTGAGGAATAATGCTTTTGGTTGGTGGATTTTGATCAAGTGTTTCTTAAGCTCTAGTCTAGTGTCTGCGAGTTCTTTGGTATTTTTAACATCTGAGGGATTTTTTTGTGTTCAGTCTCTAAGGAGCTGATTTTTTGAAGTAGTTTAGTGTGTTTCTCCCTAGCCTGTCTGTTAAGTTTAGATTTGTGTTTTATTAGTAACCCTCTGATCACTGTTTTGTGCGCTTCCCATTCCACCTGGTGGGATGTGGACGAATGCAAGTTAAATGTAAAGTATTCTTGTATTTCTTTATGGATTGCATCTAACAGTATTGGGTCATTCAATAATAAGTCATCTATTCTCCAAATCCTAGTCGAGATAGGGATATCAGGTCATAACACCTGGCATGTTACAGGAGCATGGTCCGACTAAGTGATAGGGCCGATCTCGCACTTGCTAGTAATTGAGAGGCCATGAGAATCCGTATAAATGTGATCAATCCTGGTATAGCAATTATGGGGATTAGAATAAAAAGTGTAATCCCTATTTAGGGGGTGTAGGGTTCTCCATGTGTTATGAAGAGTGAGACTTTGGAGAGTGTTTTTAATGGATTTCAGAGTAGAGCTGGCAATGCTAGTAGTCCCCCTAGAGGAGTCAAGAGAAGGGTCAAAGGATAAATTAAAATCTCCTTCTATGAATATTACACCCTGAGAGTGGTCTAAGAGTAAATTGGCAATTTTTCTAAAAAACCCTGCCTGTGCAGTGTTGGGGGTGTAGATATTTAGTAGCGTGATTTGGTGACCATATAATGAGCCCTTCAGAAGAATATATCTGCCGCCCTGGTCTCTCTCAATATGAAGCGTTTGTAATGGTAGGGTTTTATGAATGAGTATGCCTACCCCTGCCTTTTTATTTGGTCCCGATGCAAAGTAAGCTGTAGGGTATTGAGCATTGTGCCATCTAGGTTCCCTCCCCCTTTGGAAATGGGTCTCCTGGAACATTAAGATGTGGCTGTTTCATTTATTTAGATCTCAGAAAGCAATAGATCTCTTTCCGAGGTTATTTAATCCCTTAGCATTTATAGTTGTCACTTGGATCGTGTGATCTTGAAATCTACTAACCTTGGGTTGCATCTTGGCAATATGGTGGAGGATTGGGGGTGGAAAAAAAATTATTTAAGCAAAAAGGGTTAGTTAGTATGAAAGTAAAAAGGTAGAAGAGAGATTTTCAGTGTGTCTCAGTGTTGCAACAGAGAAAAAAGAAAACATTTGCAAAACAATACAATATACAATATTGTGTCAAGTCTCTAAGTAGAAACCTAGACTATTAGGGGTAGTATACCCAACTTCGGCAATTAACAAACAATGATAAAACATTTAAGGAATACCCAGCATTTTTGGGAAGAGTTTACTTATTCAGGTAAAGGAGGGAGGGATAAGTGAGAAGGAGGGGGAAATATGAGGTGGTAAGGGCGGATAGGTAAGTGGAGGGTAGCGACGGTCATATAGCACAAATGGCTAATTTAAGGGTGTAAATCTTTTTAACTTGAAGCTGCTTAATATCTTGGGGGGATGGTGGAAAAACAAGGGGAGACAAGGGTTTGATATGTCAAGGGAGGGGGGTTGAAACACTCCATCAGCTAGGGCTTAACATTATCTTTAAAGGGGACCATGGGGTCCATATATAGTGAGTAAACCTTTAGTAAAAAAAAAAAACCTGACCTATTATAACCATAAATAACTTGTTATGCTATTTCTAAGTATAAAAGCTATAACATCTAACTATCAACTCCAACTGTGTTTGATATTCAATTGTTAACATATAATGTATTTACAATCTGCTATTGTTCCTTTACATTCTAGGAAGAGTTCCAGTGTGTCAAGTCCTCCCGAATTCACACCATAGCAAGTCTATTTTCTTTGTGTATCACCCTATATGAGTAGGGGCTGAGTGGCCCACTAAAGGTGCTAAATCAAGGAATTTTACAGTCTCAAAAAACAGAAAGGGTACTTATCTATGCTTCGGAAACAGAGTCCCTATTGCCAACAGAAGATCCACTTGTCTCTCTTCCTGGAGAAAATTCCGGTATCTTGTCTGTGTTTCTCCGCAGGTTAAGTTCCTTATAGAAAAGTTGAGGATCCGTGCCTGGTCTATATATGACGACCCTGTTGTTATGGTTAACAATTATTGAGACAGGAAATCCCCACCGATATTGGATTTTATTGGAGTGAAGGTGGGTGGTTATATGGGAAAGTTCTCGGCACTTCTGGAGCATGGCAGGGGACAGATCCGAGAATATTTGAATCTCTTCGCCCACGTGGAGAACAGGATGCTTCATTCTAGCGCATTTTAAGATTTCTTCCTTATCCTTGAAGCCAAGGAACTTTACAATTATGTCTCTTGGGGGATCCTTAGGCGGGGGGTGGGCATGAGTGCCCTGTGGGCCCTTTCAATAGGGATTTCCTTAGCGGAAGGGGCATCCTTCATGACCCTAAACAATGCCTGCAGGTAACCCTCAATGGCCGGAGGATGTACCGTCTCTGATACACCCCTAAATCTGAGGTTATTTTGCCTGCAACGGTTGTCCAAATCTTCCATTTTATCGGTTAAAAAGTGCAGATGTTCTGTTTGGTTCTGTATTTCTGTTGAATTGGCTTGGATATTAGTGTTGATAACTGTGTTGTTCTTCTATTGTTAGGACCCTGCGGTCAAGTGCACTCAGATCCTTTCTTAAATCTCCAAATAAATTCCTCATCTCCTGAAGCACCCCTTTGATATCTTCTTTAGAAGACAAGTGTTGTATATCCTCCTTGGTGATGAAAGGGGATTGCGTGTTGTCAGCTTGGGTGTCATGATCTATTGTAGATGCCTGACTAGTAGCCATTGTATCTCTAGAATTGTCAGATTTGGGATCCAGTGGTTTAAGGTAGTGGCTCATAGACTTGTTTTGCCTCTTGCCAGGCATTACATTGCAGCTGGGAGTTTAAAAATAAAACTGAATTCCTGCTCTCAGAGAGATTAATCCCTGCATATATTCATAAACTTTTTATTGCTGGGTGTATTTTAATCTTACTTATAAACCACTGGGAGGCAAAAGTGGGGAAGGGGAGCAGAAAAGGCAGTTCTATCGTTACAGAATGTTTAGACACCCCTCCAAGATTTTGCAATATAGTTCCTTGTTCTGTTTTATTACATTTCTATAGGACAGGATGGAATTGCAAGAAGCTGCCCTTAAGTGTGTTGTTATTTTCAGCTTATATTATCGGATCAATCCCCTATTACAAGGTGTCCTTTGTTTATCTGTTGCTGAGCTCTTTTGAGTTACCCCCCCGCCTTATAGCTGAGACCCAGGCTTAACAATCCCGGTGAGTCACTGATATTGTGAGCGGGAGATCCGCACAGCAGAGCAGGGGAGAAATGCATAGAACCCCACTTACTGAAGGCTCGGTGTTAACTGAGGGAGGAGAGGACCAGACCCGAACCACCGCTGTCCTTATGCAATCCGTTGCAGTCTTTCAGTCTCTGTCTGTGACGCAGCTCCGCCGAGACCAATCTCCCCTCCCGGTAAGTTGTGTTCCGGCGTTGGGGCCAAGTCCTCCTACATCGTCAGTTTGCGCCGTTTATAATAGGCAACAGCCGGCTGGTATAATTATCCCTGGGGCGCAGTGTGCTTTCTTACCGGGTGCTTCCGTGGGGATTCTACCGCAGTCTGGTTCAGGTGCTGCAGCTAGGCCAGGCCTCAAAGTTGCATATGGCTGATCGTTGCTTCTCTGTAATATTTACCTTTCTCCCTCCGTGTTTTTAGCTATCATAAAGCTCCCCTCCACTGCATCAGGCGATCTATCAAGATTTGGGTTAGGGAAGAGGGAAAAATGCTGGGTTATGTTTATTTTGCCTATTTGGGTATTAAGAGCCCTTCTAATGTGTGGCCATCTCCTAGCGTGGCCAGGCTCCGCCCCCGGAATCAGTGATCCAAAATACGTATACGACTCGCTCACCCAGTCACGGACCGAAGCAGTAGCGAAGGAGAGTAAAATAATCTCAACAGTGAGACATAATCTTCCAAGAATACTATTTTTAACAGATTAGTTTTCCGGAGAGGGTGGCTATATATCTAAATGACCCTCCCCGTCTGATCTCGCTGATACAATTTAACAAATGCTCTGTGTGTAGTCAGATAGAATATAACAAAAAGCTCCTAACTGTGAATGTAAATTCAGCCTTAAACCCTGATATAACCTTTATGCATGCACAGGTTTATACATACTATTACAACACTTTTTCAGGGGTAGTACGATTCTGGGATCCCTGTTAACAACCAGTATATAAATGAACTAGTTAATCTTGCAAAGTACTTATCTTCTATTACAGAATGTACACTATATAATCCCGTCTGAGATCTAACTTAAACTAGATAAGCAAAAGAACCCTTGAGAGAGAACAACCTCAGTGTTACTTAAACATTATATTTGATGTTACATCTTTTCCCATGTTGGCTCTAGGTAAGCATGTTTTACTGAAATCTCTCCTATATATTTCAGAGAGAGACAATTTTCTGCGTGTTTATACCTAAGATGATTTTTTAGACATATAAATAATTTTTGGTTACAAAATACTCTTGTGTAATAAGAGAAGCTGCTCCCCTGTTAGATTCATTGACTCTTTTCTCTTTCTTTTCCCCTTCCTTCCCTCTCCCTCTCCTCCCCCCTTTCCTCTTCTCTTTCAGTGATTAAAAACCTGAGCAGGGTCAGGAAACTTTTACAAGAAAATAAGTCTGCCTCAGCACTGCCAGGGAGTGGAGTAGGGCTTTTCTAACTATATGAAAAGAGAACCTTTAAATATACATTAACTAGACGCTAAAGTCTTATAATATAACAATAATCAATCTCATCTGAAATGCTAGGTATTTGGTCAACAATATAGGAGAACTGCTCAGTAATATATACCTAGGACTATTACCTGTTTGTGTTTTATAGCTGATAAATATTCATTTATAAAGGTTTGAAAGTTAACTTAAGTTCAAAACAAAATTTTCACATCATTTTTTATTTGTCTAACAATATAAACTCCACCTAAAACCAGCATATGCTTATACCTAGCCAGGGTATATTTAGTAATACGTTTTTCGATATCAGACTAGCAAAAATATACTGTAATGGTGCATAGAGACAGCTGTCAAGTAGTTTGCTACAATGTAGCTTTGTGCTTAACTTTAGGCTGGGGGAGTCATAGCACTTTACTGCTGATATCTCCGAGAATATGGCAGGCACAGTGTAAATTCACCTCTTAAGATAGCAGCCAGCAGCGTTAGCATTTTTTTAAGGGGTAGCATGAAGGCTTATGTGGCACTCACCTCGTCTCACGCAGCACCGGTGGGAGAGGAGGGAGAGACAAGTGCTTACAGTTATACGATTCCTCCAGAAGTTACATTGTTCAGGCAAGAGTGAAGGTTCTTCCAAGCTGTCAGTTAAGTCCGTTCAGTGGGATGAATGTCCACTGTGAGGGTTCGGGTAACGGTGGATCAAGCTGTCCAGGTAGCTGCCCTAAGACTCAGGGCACGGCGCGGGGGGAACCCGCTAACAGCTGTAGGACTAGAGTAGCAGAGTTCAGCAGCATGCGCTTAGCTCCTCCTCCAGAAACCCAGAGCATGCAATTTTAAGCAACTCTCTAATTTACTCCTATTATCAATTTTTCCTCATTCTCTTGGTATCTATTTGAAAAAGCAGGAATAAAAGCTTTGGAGCCAGACCATTTTAGGTTGAGAACCCGGGTTGCGCTTGCTGATTGGATAGCTAAATGTAGTCACCAGTCAGCAGGCATTAACCAGGGTACTAATCCGAAAATGGTCCGGCTCCAAAAGCTGTCATTCCTGCTTTTTCAAATAAAGAAACCAAAAAAATGAAGAAAAATTGATAACAGGAGTAAATTAGAAAGTTGCTTAAAATTGCAGCTCTATCTGAATCATGAAAAAAAATATTTGGGTTTACTATCCCTTTAAATAGTGAGTGAGTGAAGTTATTTCTATGTGTTTATTGCATTATTAGTCACTGTACGTCTGTGACACACAGATAATATCCTGGCACACAGCTGATATAACAATACTATTAGACATTAAATAGTGAGTGAGTGAAGTTATTTCTATGTGTTTATTGCATTATTAGTCACTGTACGTTTGTGACACACAGATAATATCCGGCACACAGCTGATATAACAATACTATTAGACATTAAATAGTGAGTGAGTGAAGTTATTTCTATGTGTTTATTGCATTATAAGTCACTGTAACGTCTGTGACACACAGATAATATCCTGGCACAAAGCTGATATAACAATACTATTAGACATTAAATAGTGAGTGAGTGAAGTTATTTCTATGTGTTTATTGCATTATTAGTCACTGTACGTCTGTGACACACAGATAATATCCCAGCACACAGCTGATATAACAATACTATTAGACATTAAATAGTGAGTGAGTGAAGTTATTTCTATGTGTTTATTGCATTATAAGTCACTGTAACGTCTGTGACACACAGATAATATCCCAGCACACAGGTAATATAACAATACTATTAGACATTAAATAGTGAGTGAGTCAGTGAAGTTATTTCTATGTATTTATTGCATTGTTAGTCACTGTACGTCTGTGACACACAGATAATATCCCAGCACACAGCTGATATAACAATACTATTAGACATTAAATAGTGAGTGAGTGAAGTTATTTCTATGTGTTTATTGCATTATTAGTCACTGTACGTCTGTGACACACAGATAATATCCGGCACACAGCTGATATAACAATATTATTAGACATTAAATAGTGAGTGAAGTTATTTCTATGTGTTTATTGCATTATTAGTCACTGTACATCTGTGACACACAGATAATATCCTGGCACACAGCTGATATAACAATACTATTAGACATTAAATAGGGAGTCAGTGAAGTTATTTCTATCTGTTTATTGCATTATTAGTCACTGTACGTCTGTTACACAAAAATAATATCCCGGCACACAGCTGATATAACAATACTATTAGACATTAAATAGTGAGTCAGTGAAGTTATTTCTATGTGTTTATTGCATTATTAGTCACTGTACGTCTGTGACACACAGATAACATCCCGGCACACAGCTGATATAACAATACTATTAGACATTAAATAGTGAGTGAGTGAAGTTATTTCTATGTGTTTATTGCATTATTAGTCACTGTACGTCTGACACACAGATAATATCCTGGCACACAGCTAATATAACAATACTATTAGACATTAAATAGTGAGTGAAGTTACCTCTATGTGTTTATTGCATTATTAGTCACTGTACGTCTGTGACACACAGATAATATCCCGGCACACAGCTGATATAACAATACTATTAGACATTAAATAGTGAGTCAGTGAAGTTATTTCTATGTGTTTATTGCATTATTAGTCACTGTACATCTGTGACACGCAGATAATATCCTGGCACACAGCTGATATAACAATACTATTAGACAATAAATAGTGAGTGAGTGAAGTTATTTCTATGTGTTTATTGCATTATTAGTCACTGTACGTCTGTGACACACAGATAATATCCCGTCATACAGCTGATATAACAATACTATTAGACATTAAATAGTGAGTGAGTGAAGTTATTTCTATGTGTTTATTGCATTATTAGTCACTGTACGTCTGTGACACACAGATAATATCCCGTCATACAGCTGATATAACAATACTATTAGACAATAAATAGTAAGTGGGTGAAGTTATTTCTGTGTGTTTATTGCATTATTAGTCACTGTACGTCTGTGACACGCAGATAATATCCTGGCACACAGCTGATATAACAATACTATTAGACAATAAATAGTGAGTGAGTGAAGTTATTTCTATGTGTTTATTGCATTATTAGTCACTGTAATTCTGTGACACACAGATAATATCCCGTCATACAGCTGATATAACAATACTATTAGACATTAAATAGTGAGTGAGTGAAGTTATTTCTATGTGTTTATTGCATTATTAGTCACTGTACGTCTGTGACACACAGATAATATCCCGGCACACAGCTGATATAACGATACTAATAGACATTAAATAGTGAGTGAGTGACGTTATTTCTATGTGTTTATTGCATTATTACTCACTGTACGTCTGTGACACACAGATAATATCCCGGCACACAGCTGATATAACAATACTATTAGACAATAAATAGTGAGTGAGTGAAGTTATTTCTATGTGTTTATTGCATTATTAGTCACTGTACGTCTGTGACACACACATAATATCCCGGCACACAGCTGATATAACAATACTAATAGAAATTAAATAGTGAGTGAGTGACGTTATTTCTGTGTGTTTAATGAATTATTAGTCACTGTACGTCTGACACACAGATAATATCCCGGCACACAGCTGATATAACAATACTATTAGACAATAAATAGTGAGTGAGTGAAGTTATTTCTATGTTTTTATTGCAGTATTAGTCACTGTACGTCTGTGACACACAGTTAATATCCCGGCACACAGCTGATATAACAATACTATTAGACATTAAATAGTGAGTCAGTGAAGTTATTTCTATGTGTTTATTGCATTATTAGTCACTGTACGTCTGACACACAGATAATATCCGGCACACAGCTGATATAACAATACTATTAGACATTAAATAGTGAGTGAGTGAAGTTATTTCTATGTGTTTATTGCATTATTAGTCACTGCACGTTTGTGACACACAGATAATATCCCGGCACACAGCTGATATAACAATACTATTAGACATTAAATAGTGAGTGAGTGAAGTTATTTCTATGTGTTTATTGCATTATTAGTCACTGTACGTCTGTGACACACAGATAGTATCCCGGCACACAGCTGATATAACAATACTATTAGACATTAAATAGTGAGTGAGTGAAGTTATTTCTATGTGTTTATTGCATTATTAGTAACTGTACGCCTGTGACACACAGATAATATCCCAGCACACAGCTGATATAACAATACTATTAGACATTAAATAGTGAGTGAGTGAAGTTATTTCTATGTGTTTATTGCATTATTAGTCACTGTACGCCTGTGACACACAGATAATATCCCAGCACACAGCTGATATAACAATACTATTAGACATTAAATAGTGAGTGAGTGAAGTTATTTCTATGTGTTTATTGCATTATTAGTCACTGTACGTTTGTGACACACAGATAATATCCCGGCACACAGCTGATATAACAATACTATTAGACATTAAATAGTGAGTGTGTAGTCATATAGAATATAACAAAAAGCTCCTAACTGTGAATGTAAATTCAGCCTTAAATCCTGATATAACCTTTATGCATGCACAGGTTTATACATACTATTACAACACTTTTTCAGGGGTAGTACGATTCTGGGATCCCTGTTAACAACCAGTATATAAATGAACTAGTTAATCTTGCAAAGTACTTATCTTCTATTACAGAATGTACACTATATAATCCCGCCTGAGATCTAACTTAAACAGATAATATCCGGCACACAGCTGATATAACAATACTATTAGACATTAAATAGTGAGTGAGTGAAGTTATTTCTATGTGTTTATTGCATTATAAGTCACTGTAACGTCTGTGACACACAGATAATATCCTGGCACAAAGCTGATATAACAATACTATTAGACATTAAATAGTGAGTCAGTGATGTTACCTCTATGTGTTTATTGCATTATTAGTCACTGTACGTCTGTGACACACAGATAATATCCCAGCACACAGCTGATATAACAATACTATTAGACATTAAATAGTGAGTGAGTGAAGTTATTTCTATGTGTTTATTGCATTATAAGTCACTGTAACGTCTGTGACACACAGATAATATCCCAGCACATAGGTAATATAACAATACTATTAGACATTAAATAGTGAGTGAGTGAGTCAGTGAAGTTATTTCTATGTATTTATTGCATTGTTAGTCACTGTACGTCTGTGACACACAGATAATATCCCAGCACACAGCTGATATAACAATACTATTAGACATTAAATAGTGAGTGAGTGAAGTTATTTCTATGTGTTTATTGCATTATTAGTCACTGTACGTCTGTGACACACAGATAATATCCGGCACACAGCTGATATAACAATATTATTAGACATTAAATAGTGAGTGAAGTTATTTCTATGTGTTTATTGCATTATTAGTCACTGTACATCTGTGACACACAGATAATATCCTGGCACACAGCTGATATAACAATACTATTAGACAATAAATAGTGAGTGAGTGAAGTTATTTCTATGTGTTTATTGCATTATTAGTCACTGTACGTCTGACACACAAATAATATCCCGGCACACAGCTGATATAACAATACTATTAGACAATAAATAGTGAGTGAGTGAAGTTATTTCTATGTGTTTATTGCATTATTAGTCACTGTAAGTCTGTGACACACAGATAATATCCCGTCATACAGCTGATATAACAATACTATTAGACATTAAATAGTGATTGAGTGAAGTTATTTCTATGTGTTTATTGCATTATTAGTCACTGTACGTCTGTGACACACAGATAATATCCCGGCACACAGCTGATATAACAATGCTAATAGACATTAAATAGTGAGTGAGTGACGTTATTTCTATGTGTTTATTGCATTATTACTCACTGTACGTCTGTGACACACAGATAATATCCCGGCACACAGCTGATATAACAATACTATTAGACAATAAATAGTGAGTGAGTGAAGTTATTTCTATGTGTTTATTGCATTATTAGTCACTGTACGTCTGTGACACACACATAATATCCCGGCACACAGCTGATATAACAATACTAATAGACATGAAATAGTGAGTGAGTGACGTTATTTCTGTGTGTTTAATGAATTATTAGTCACTGTACGTCTGTGACACACAGATAATATCCTGGCACACAGCTGATATAACAATACTATTAGACAATAAATAGTGAGTCAGTGAAGTTCTTTCTATGTGTTTATTGCATTATTAGTCACTGTACGTCTGTGACACACAGATAATATCCCGGCACACAGCTGATATAACAATACTATTAGACAATAAATAGTGAGTGAGTGAAGTTATTTCTATGTGTTTATTGCATTATTAGTCACTGTACGTCTGTGACACACAGTTAATATCCCGGCACACAGCTGATATAACAATACTATTAGACATTAAATAGTGAGTCAGTGAAGTTATTTCTATGTGTTTATTGCATTATTAGTCACTGTACGTCTGACACACAGATAATATCCGGCACACAGCTGATATAACAATACTATTAGACATTAAATAGTGAGTGAGTGAAGTTACATCTATGTGTTTATTGCATTATTAGTCACTGGACGTCTGTGACACACAGATAATATCCCGGCACACAGCTGATATAACAATACTATTAGACAATAAATAGTGAGTGAGTGAAGTTATTTCTATGTGTTTATTGCATTATTAGTCACTGTACGTCTGACACACAGATAATATCCCGGCACACAGCTGATATAACAATACTATTAGACATTAAATAGTGAGTGAGTGAAGTTATTTCTATGTGTTTATTGCATTATTAGTCACTGTACGTCTGTGACACACAGATAATATCCCGGCACACAGCTGATATAACAATACTATTAGACATTAATTTAGTGAGTCAGTGACGTTACCTCTATGTGTTTATTGAATTATTAGTCACTGTACGTTTGTGACACACAGATAATATCCCAGCACACAGCTGATATAACAATACTATTAGACATTAAATAGGGAGTGAGTGAAGTTACATCTATGTGTTTATTGCATTATTAGTCACGGTACGTCTGACACACAGATAATATCCCGGCACACAGCTGATATAACAATACTATTAGACATTAAATAGTGAGTGAGTGAAGTTACATCTATGTGTTTATTGCATTATTAGTCACGGTACGTCTGACACACAGATAATATCCCGGCACACAGCTGATATAACAATACTATTAGACAATAAATAGTGAGTGAGTAAAGTTATTTCTGTGTGTTTATTGCATTATTAGTCACTGTACGTCTGTGACACACAGATAATATCCCGGCACACAGCTGATATAACAATACTATTAGACATTAAATAGTGAGTGAGTGAAGTTAATTCTATGTGTTTATTGCATTATTAGTCACTATACGTCTGTGACACACAGATAATATCCCAGCACACAGCTGATATAACAATACTATTAGACATTAAATAGTGAGTCAGTGAAGTTATTTCTATGTGTTTATTGCATTATTAGTCACTGTACGTCTGTGACACACAGATAATATCCTGGCACACAGCTGATATAACAATACTATTAGACATTAAATAGGGAGTCAGTGAAGTTATTTCTATCTGTTTATTGCATTATTAGTCACTGTACGTCTGTTACACAAAAATAATATCCCGGCACACAGCTGATATAACAATACTATTAGACATTAAATAGTGAGTCAGTGAAGTTATTTCTATGTGTTTATTGCATTATTAGTCACTGTACGTCTGTGACACACAGATAACATCCCGGCACACAGCTGATATAACAATACTATTAGACATTAAATAGTGAGTGAAGTTACCTCTATGTGTTTATTGCATTATTAGTCACTGTACGTCTGTGACACACAGATAATATCCCGGCACACAGCTGATATAACAATACTATTAGACATTAAATAGTGAGTCAGTGAAGTTATTTCTATGTGTTTATTGCATTATTAGTCACTGTACATCTGTGACACGCAGATAATATCCTGGCACACAGCTGATATAACAATACTATTAGACAATAAATAGTGAGTGAGTGAAGTTATTTCTATGTGTTTATTGCATTATTAGTAACTGTACGTCTGTGACACACAGATAATATCCCGTCATACAGCTGATATAACAATACTATTAGACATTAAATAGTGAGTGAGTGAAGTTATTTCTATGTGTTTATTGCATTATTAGTCACTGTACGTCTGTGACACACAGATAATATCCCGTCATACAGCTGATATAACAATACTATTAGACAATAAATAGTAAGTGGGTGAAGTTATTTCTGTGTGTTTATTGCATTATTAGTCACTGTACATCTGTGACACGCAGATAATATCCTGGCACACAGCTGATATAACAATACTATTAGACAATAAATAGTGAGTGAGTGAAGTTATTTCTATGTGTTTATTGCATTATTAGTCACTGTAATTCTGTGACACACAGATAATATCCCGTCATACAGCTGATATAACAATACTATTAGACATTAAATAGTGAGTGAGTGAAGTTATTTCTATGTGTTTATTGCATTATTAGTCACTGTACGTCTGTGACACACAGATAATATCCCGGCACACAGCTGATATAACGATACTAATAGACATTAAATAGTGAGTGAGTGACGTTATTTCTATGTGTTTATTGCATTATTACTCACTGTACGTCTGTGACACACAGATAATATCCCGGCACACAGCTGATATAACAATACTATTAGACAATAAATAGTGAGTGAGTGAAGTTATTTCTATGTGTTTATTGCATTATTAGTCACTGTACGTCTGTGACACACACATAATATCCCGGCACACAGCTGATATAACAATACTAATAGACATTAAATAGTGAGTGAGTGACGTTATTTCTGTGTGTTTAATGAATTATTAGTCACTGTACGTCTGACACACAGATAATATCCCGGCACACAGCTGATATAACAATACTATTAGACAATAAATAGTGAGTGAGTGAAGTTATTTCTATGTTTTTATTGCAGTATTAGTCACTGTACGTCTGTGACACACAGTTAATATCCCGGCACACAGCTGATATAACAATACTATTAGACATTAAATAGTGAGTCAGTGAAGTTATTTCTATGTGTTTATTGCATTATTAGTCACTGTACGTCTGACACACAGATAATATCCGGCATACAGCTGATATAACAATACTATTAGACATTAAATAGTGAGTGAGTGAAGTTATTTCTATGTGTTTATTGCATTATTAGTCACTGCACGTTTGTGACACACAGATAATATCCCGGCACACAGCTGATATAACAATACTATTAGACATTAAATAGTGAGTGAGTGAAGTTATTTCTATGTGTTTATTGCATTATTAGTCACTGTACGTCTGTGACACACAGATAGTATCCCGGCACACAGCTGATATAACAATACTATTAGACATTAAATAGTGAGTGAGTGAAGTTATTTCTATGTGTTTATTGCATTATTAGTAACTGTACGCCTGTGACACACAGATAATATCCCAGCACACAGCTGATATAACAATACTATTAGACATTAAATAGTGAGTGAGTGAAGTTATTTCTATGTGTTTATTGCATTATTAGTCACTGTACGCCTGTGACACACAGATAATATCCCAGCACACAGCTGATATAACAATACTATTAGACATTAAATAGTGAGTGAGTGAAGTTATTTCTATGTGTTTATTGCATTATTAGTCACTGTACGTTTGTGACACACAGATAATATCCCGGCACACAGCTGATATAACAATACTATTAGACATTAAATAGTGAGTGTGTAGTCATATAGAATATAACAAAAAGCTCCTAACTGTGAATGTAAATTCAGCCTTAAATCCTGATATAACCTTTATGCATGCACAGGTTTATACATACTATTACAACACTTTTTCAGGGGTAGTACGATTCTGGGATCCCTGTTAACAACCAGTATATAAATGAACTAGTTAATCTTGCAAAGTACTTATCTTCTATTACAGAATGTACACTATATAATCCCGCCTGAGATCTAACTTAAACAGATAATATCCGGCACACAGCTGATATAACAATACTATTAGACATTAAATAGTGAGTGAGTGAAGTTATTTCTATGTGTTTATTGCATTATAAGTCACTGTAACGTCTGTGACACACAGATAATATCCTGGCACAAAGCTGATATAACAATACTATTAGACATTAAATAGTGAGTCAGTGATGTTACCTCTATGTGTTTATTGCATTATTAGTCACTGTACGTCTGTGACACACAGATAATATCCCAGCACACAGCTGATATAACAATACTATTAGACATTAAATAGTGAGTGAGTGAAGTTATTTCTATGTGTTTATTGCATTATAAGTCACTGTAACGTCTGTGACACACAGATAATATCCCAGCACATAGGTAATATAACAATACTATTAGACATTAAATAGTGAGTGAGTGAGTCAGTGAAGTTATTTCTATGTATTTATTGCATTGTTAGTCACTGTACGTCTGTGACACACAGATAATATCCCAGCACACAGCTGATATAACAATACTATTAGACATTAAATAGTGAGTGAGTGAAGTTATTTCTATGTGTTTATTGCATTATTAGTCACTGTACGTCTGTGACACACAGATAATATCCGGCACACAGCTGATATAACAATATTATTAGACATTAAATAGTGAGTGAAGTTATTTCTATGTGTTTATTGCATTATTAGTCACTGTACATCTGTGACACACAGATAATATCCTGGCACACAGCTGATATAACAATACTATTAGACAATAAATAGTGAGTGAGTGAAGTTATTTCTATGTGTTTATTGCATTATTAGTCACTGTACGTCTGACACACAGATAATATCCCGGCACACAGCTGATATAACAATACTATTAGACATTAAATAGTGAGTGAGTGAAGTTATTTCTATGTGTTTATTGCATTATTAGTCACTGTACGTCTGTGACACACAGATAATATCCCGTCATACAGCTGATATAACAATACTATTAGACAATAAATAGTAAGTGGGTGAAGTTATTTCTGTGTGTTTATTGCATTATTAGTCACTGTACATCTGTGACACGCAGATAATATCCTGGCACACAGCTGATATAACAATACTATTAGACAATAAATAGTGAGTGAGTGAAGTTATTTCTATGTGTTTATTGCATTATTAGTCACTGTAAGTCTGTGACACACAGATAATATCCCGTCATACAGCTGATATAACAATACTATTAGACATTAAATAGTGATTGAGTGAAGTTATTTCTATGTGTTTATTGCATTATTAGTCACTGTACGTCTGTGACACACAGATAATATCCCGGCACACAGCTGATATAACAATGCTAATAGACATTAAATAGTGAGTGAGTGACGTTATTTCTATGTGTTTATTGCATTATTACTCACTGTACGTCTGTGACACACAGATAATATCCCGGCACACAGCTGATATAACAATACTATTAGACAATAAATAGTGAGTGAGTGAAGTTATTTCTATGTGTTTATTGCATTATTAGTCACTGTACGTCTGTGACACACACATAATATCCCGGCACACAGCTGATATAACAATACTAATAGACATGAAATAGTGAGTGAGTGACGTTATTTCTGTGTGTTTAATGAATTATTAGTCACTGTACGTCTGTGACACACAGATAATATCCTGGCACACAGCTGATATAACAATACTATTAGACAATAAATAGTGAGTCAGTGAAGTTCTTTCTATGTGTTTATTGCATTATTAGTCACTGTACGTCTGTGACACACAGATAATATCCCGGCACACAGCTGATATAACAATACTATTAGACAATAAATAGTGAGTGAGTGAAGTTATTTCTATGTGTTTATTGCATTATTAGTCACTGTACGTCTGTGACACACAGTTAATATCCCGGCACACAGCTGATATAACAATACTATTAGACATTAAATAGTGAGTCAGTGAAGTTATTTCTATGTGTTTATTGCATTATTAGTCACTGTACGTCTGACACACAGATAATATCCGGCACACAGCTGATATAACAATACTATTAGACATTAAATAGTGAGTGAGTGAAGTTACATCTATGTGTTTATTGCATTATTAGTCACTGGACGTCTGTGACACACAGATAATATCCCGGCACACAGCTGATATAACAATACTATTAGACAATAAATAGTGAGTGAGTGAAGTTATTTCTATGTGTTTATTGCATTATTAGTCACTGTACGTCTGACACACAGATAATATCCCGGCACACAGCTGATATAACAATACTATTAGACATTAAATAGTGAGTGAGTGAAGTTATTTCTATGTGTTTATTGCATTATTAGTCACTGTACGTCTGTGACACACAGATAATATCCCGGCACACAGCTGATATAACAATACTATTAGACATTAATTTAGTGAGTCAGTGACGTTACCTCTATGTGTTTATTGAATTATTAGTCACTGTACGTTTGTGACACACAGATAATATCCCAGCACACAGCTGATATAACAATACTATTAGACATTAAATAGGGAGTGAGTGAAGTTACATCTATGTGTTTATTGCATTATTAGTCACGGTACGTCTGACACACAGATAATATCCCGGCACACAGCTGATATAACAATACTATTAGACATTAAATAGTGAGTGAGTGAAGTTACATCTATGTGTTTATTGCATTATTAGTCACGGTACGTCTGACACACAGATAATATCCCGGCACACAGCTGATATAACAATACTATTAGACAATAAATAGTGAGTGAGTAAAGTTATTTCTGTGTGTTTATTGCATTATTAGTCACTGTACGTCTGTGACACACAGATAATATCCCGGCACACAGCTGATATAACAATACTATTAGACATTAAATAGTGAGTGAGTGAAGTTAATTCTATGTGTTTATTGCATTATTAGTCACTATACGTCTGTGACACACAGATAATATCCCAGCACACAGCTGATATAACAATACTATTAGACATTAAATAGTGAGTCAGTGAAGTTATTTCTATGTGTTTATTGCATTATTAGTCACTGTACGTCTGTGACACACAGATAATATCCTGGCACACAGCTGATATAACAATACCATTAGACATTAAATAGTGAGTGAGTGAAGTTACCTCTATGTGTTTATTGCATTATTAGTCACTGTACGTCTGTGACACACAGATAATATCCCGACACACAGCTGATATAACTATACTATTAGACATTAAATAGTGAGTGAGTGAAGTTATTTCTATGTGTTTATTGCATTATTAGTCACTGTACGTTTGTGACACACAGATAATATCCCTACACACAGCTGATATAACAATACTATTAGACATTAAATAGTGAGTCAGTGAAGTTACCTCTATGTGTTTATTGTATTGTTAGTCACTGTACGTCTGTGACACACAGATAAGATCCTGGCACACAGCTGATATAACAATACTATTAGACATTAAATAGTGAGTGAGTGAAGTTATTTCTATTTGTTTATTGCTTTATTAGTCACTGTACGTTTGTGACACACAGATAATATCCGAGCACACAGCTGATATAACAATACTATTAGACATTAAATAGTGAGTCAGTGAAGTTACCTCTATGTGTTTATTGTATTGTTAGTCACTGTACGTCTGTGACACACAGATAAGATCCTGGCACACAGCTGATATAACAATACTATTAGACATTAAATAGTGAGTGAGTGAAGTTATTTCTATTTGTTTATTGCTTTATTAGTCAATGTACGTTTGTGACACACAGATAATATCCGAGCACACAGCTGATATAACAGTACTATTAGACATTAAATAGTGAGTCAGTGAAGTTATTTCTATGTGTTTATTGCATTATTAGTCACTGTACGTCTGTGACACACAGATAATATCCCAGCACACAGCTGATATAACAATACTATTAGACATTAAATAGTGAGTCAGTGAAGTTATTTCTGTGTGTTTATTGCATTATTAGTCACTGTACGTCTGTAACACACAGATAATATCCCAGCACACAGCTGATATAACAATACTATTAGACATTAAATAGTGAGTCAGTGAAGTTATTTCTATGTGTTTATTGCATTATTAGTCACTGTACATCTGTGACACACAGATAATATCCCAGCACACAGCTGATATAACAATACTATTAGACATTAAATAGTGAGTCAGTGATATTACCTCTATGTGTTTATTGCATTATTAGTCACTGTACGTTTGTGACACACAGATAATATCCCGGCACACAGCTGATATAACAATACTATTAGACATTAAATAGTGAGTGAGTGAAGTTATTTCTATGTGTTTATTGCATTATTAGTCACTGTACGTCTGTGACACACAGATAATATCCCGGCACACAGCTGATATAACAATACTATTAGACATTAAACAGTGAGTCAGTGAAGTTGCCTCTATGTGTTTATTGCATTATTAGTCACTGTACGTCTGTGAAACACAGATAATATCCCGGCACACAGATGATATAACAATACTATTAGACATTAAATAGTGAGTGAGTGAAGTTATTTCTATGTGTTTATTGCATTATTCGTCACTGTACGTCTGTGACAAACAGATAATATCTCAGCACACAGCTGATATAACAATACTATTAGACAATAAATAGTGAGTGAGTGACGTTATTTCTATGTGTTTATTGCATTATTAGTCACTGTACGTCTGTGACACACAGATAATATCCCAGCACACAGCTGATATAACAATACTATTAGACATTAAATAGTGAGTCAGTGAAGTTATCTCTATGTGTTTATTGCATTATTCGTCACTGTACGTTTGTAACACACAGATAATATCCTGGCACACAGCTGATATAACAATACTATTAGACATTAAATAGTGAGTGAGTGAAGTTATTTCTGTGTGTTTATTGCATTATTAGTCACTGTACGTTTGTGACACACAGATAATATCCCGGCACACAGCTGATATAACAATACTATTAGACATTAAATAGTGTGTGAAGTTATTTCTATGTGTTTATTGTATTATTAGTCACTGTACGTTTGTGACACACAGATAATATCCCGGCACACAGCTTATATAACAATACTATTAGACATTAAATAGTGAGTAGCGTTATTTCTATGTGTTTATTGCATTATTAGTCATTGTACGTCTGTGACACACAGATAATATCCCGGCACACAGCTGATATAACAATACTAATAGACATTAAATAGTGAGTGAGTGACGTTATTTCTGTGTGTTTAATGCATTATTAGTCACTGTACGTCTGTGACACGCAGATAATATCCCGGCACAAAGCTGATATAACAATACTATTAGACATTAAATAGTGAGTGAGTGAAGTTATTTCTATGTGTTTATTGCATTATTAGTCACTGTACGTTTGTGACACACAGATAATATCCCGGCACACAGCTGATATAATAATACTATTAGACATTAAATAGTGAGTCAGTGACGTTACCTCTGTGTGTTTATTGCATTATTAGTCACTGTACATCTGTGACATACAGATAATATCCCGGCACACAGCTGATATAACAATGCTATTAGACATTAAATAGTGAGTGAGTGACGTTATTTCTATGTGTTTAATGCATTATTAGTCACTGTACGTCTGTGACACACAGATAATATCCCGGCACACAGCTGGCCTGATATAACAATACTATTAGACATTAAATAGTGAGTCGGGGGGGCGGAGCTAACCGCCATAGCTAATGGACGCACTGATCGGGAGCTCCTGATTTCAACACCATAAAATACGAATTCTCCCTGACAAAACTATTCTACTTAGCTTATATCTAGTGAATACTGCTAAAAGAGGAAGCCGGGGATACGCGGATAAAGAATTGGAGGCTGTGTGCCTCATATTGTGCTGAGAAATGGTGAGGGGGTTCCCTATCACAAGCTGCAGCGCCATTTTGGAAGTCATTTTGGAAGCGGCTGTATTATTGCCCGTGATGGAGCCCCAAGTACTATACGCTGACATCAGAAACCTACTGGAGGAGTACGGGAGGAGAATATGTGTGAGATTGGATGCTCTTACTGCTAAAGTTCAAGCAGCGCGAGCACGCAGCGCTACCACGGCTGAGGAACAAGATACACCACCGGAGTTACAGTGTGACGCAACACCTAAGGATCCCCAGCCGCGCTCCCCAGCACTGATGCTTGAGAGTGCAGGTCCCAAACTGGAGCCCGGTTTATTCTCTGTTGCCGCGAATGGGTTGTGGACCTGGGAGACCACACAGCACGACAGCCTGTATATGGGGGCAAGCTCTGGGGTGCACTGCAGAGCTCATGCGGTGTCCCTCTCGCTTCTTCCTGGCTTTTCACAGCGAGTCTGTGAGGAATTAGAGCAGCTATCTCCCTGGAGTTCAATCCAACATCAGCTGCAGGTTCAGCATTCTACCCACTTCTGCTCTGCTCCCACGAACCACAGAGACGGTATTGGTTGAGACATAGGACTATGTTTACATTGTGATGCTGTAAGCAACATTCATATGTATATGCCCGCTTGTCAGTGCTATAATATTATCCCCTGCTGTGCATTAGATAATAAGTTATGAAGGCTCACAGTAGCCTGAGATGTGCACATGAAGAACGGGACAATGCTGTTTTACTGTTCACTAAAAGAGAACATTAGATATCGATTCATACTCACAGGACATAAAAGTTATTTTATATTACATCATTACTCACTAATGCTTAGTATCAATGTTATTTGGATAGACAGGAGGAAAGTCTACATACCATATCAGTATAGTACCATGTATGATCAACCTAGAGCTCTGTCCAAAATGTACATTCTAGTTAAGGCTGTCCACATGCTTAGGTGTCCTCATTCAGACAGACATAATGTTAAGCTACTCTATCAATATCTCCAGGCCCTATGTTATGAGTGTAAGCTAACAATAGTAAGATCTGTCATTTTTGGCTATCCCTCTGCCCCCCCCTTCCTCTCCTCCCTCTTCCCCCCCCCCCCTCCTCCCCCCCCCCCCTCCTTCCCCCCCCTCCCCCCTCCTCCCTCCCCCCTCCTTCCCCCCCCCTCCCCCCTCCTCCCTCCCCCCCCTCCTCCCTCCCCCTCCCCCGTCCCTTCTCTCCTCCTTCCCTCCTCCTTCCCCCCCCTCTTCCCTCCTTCTTTCCCCCTTCCCTCCTCCTTCCCCTTCCTTCCCCACCTCCTCCTCTTTCCTCCCACCTCCTCCTCTTCCCCCCTCCTTCCCTCCTTCTTCCCCTCTTTCTCCTCCCCTTCCCTCCTCCTTTCCTCCTCTTTCCCCTTTCCTTCCCTCTCCCCCCCCTTCCCTTACCTTCCTTCCCCTTCCCCTCCCCCTCATTACTTCTGTGCGGTTGGGGATGATTCCCCTTTTTTCTGCACCCTTTTGGCAGAGTTTAGTAGCCTCTGCCCTACCTGTAGAGCCACGACCTAGTTTTTCTTTCCCCCTGCAACATGATAGAATGGCTCTCAGGGCTTCAACACAGGATCATTGATTTTATAGTGATTTCCTGTTTTCTGTAGTCTGCTTAAGATAATAGTTTAGAGATTGCCTATGTTTTATTTTTTTTTATGTTTTAATGGAGGCTCAGCATCAATGGTTATCAGCTTATAATAATTATTAAGAGAGGCTTTACTCCATGCTTTTCCAAATGATGATCTCTACAGAGCTACCCTGATGCCTTTATTATGCTTTACTGTATTGATATTATATATACGCTTCATATTCTGTATTTATCCCACATAAGTTGAAATTGCAATCTTTACTATTATCTACATTGCCATATCCTCAATTGTTTTGTTTAGCTTTGGGTCCCACGATTGGACCTGCTTGTCTGAGGAACTCGCAACTTACAAATTTTAAAAAATGAGGTGCCCACTGTGTAATGTCATGTCAGTATAATATAAGTTGTATAATGTATTCTGATGATGAGACTGTTGTCAATGCGATATTTAACCTCAATAAAAAAACTATATAAAAAAAAATAAAAAAATAAAAAATAGTGAGTCAGTGAAGTTATTTCTATGTGTTTATTGCATTATTAGTCACTGTACGTCTGTGACACACAGATAATATCCCGGCACACAGCTGATATAACAATACTATTAGACATTAAATAGTGAGTGAGTGAAGTTATTTCTATGTGTTTATTGCATTATTAGTCACTGTACGTCTGTGACACACAGATAATATCCCGGCACACAGCTGAAACAACAATACTATTAGACATTAATTAGTGAGTGAGTGAAGGTATTTCTATGTGTTTATTGCATTATTAGTCACTGTACGTCTGTGACACACAGATAATATCCCGGCACACAGCTGATATAACAATACTATTAGACAATAAATAGTGAGTCAGTGACGTTATTTCTATGTGTTTATTGCATTATTAGTCACTGTACGTCTGACACACAGATAATATCCCGGCACACAGCTGATATAACAATACTATTAGACATTAAATAGTGAGTCAGTGAAGTTATTTCTATGTGTTTATTGCATTATTAGTCACTGTACGTTTGTGACACACAGATAATATCCCGGCACACAGCTGATATAACAATACTATTAGACATTAAATAGTGAGTCAGTGAAGTTATTTCTATGTGTTTATTGCATTATTAGTCACTGTACGTCTGTGACACACAGATAATATCCCGGCACACAGCTGATATAACAATACAATTAGACATTAAATAGTGAGTCAGTGATGTTACCTCTATGTGTTTATTGCATTATTAGTCACTGTACGTCTGTGACACACAGATAATATCCCGGCACACAGCTGATATAACAATACTATTAGACATTAAATAATGAGTCAGTGAAGTTATCTCTATGTGTTTATTGCATTATTTGTCACTGTACATCTGTGACACACAGATAATATCCCGGCACACAGCTGATATAACAATACTATTAGACATTAAATAGTGAGTGAGTGATGTTATTTCTATGTGTTTATTGCATTATTAGTCACTGTACGTCTGTAACACACAGATAATATCCCGGCACACAGCTGATATAACAATACTATTAGACATTAAATAGTGAGTCAGTGAAGTTATTTCTTTGTGTTTATTGCATTATTAGTCACTGTACGTTTGTGACACACAGATAATATCCAGGCACACAGCTGATATAACAATACTATTAGACATTAAATAGTGAGTGAGTGAAGTTATTTCTATGTGTTTATTGCATTATTAGTCACTGTACGTTTGTGACACACAGATAATATCCTGGCACACAGCTGATATAACAATACTATTAGATATTAAATAGTGAGTGAAGTTACCTCTATGTGTTTATTGCATTATTAGTCACTGTACGTCTGTGACACACAGATAATATCCCGGCACACAGCTGATATAACAATACTATTAGACATTAAACAGTTAGTCAGTGAAGTTATTTCTATGTGTTTATTGCATTATTAGTCACTGTACGTCTGTGACACACAGATAATATCCCGGCACACAGCTGATATAACAATACTATTAGACAATGAAAGTATACAGTAAAGTTGTTTTTCTAGGAATAATTAGTCAGTTTATATTACAGTCTCAAGGTGTTTACTGTCCCTTTAGTCAGACCTTTAGTGCTATCTTGTAGTGAGTCCTTGTTTAACGAAGATAACATTGTGACAAATCTAACAAGATATTGATTATCTGGAATACAATTTTTATTAATTATTTCTGTTATTAAAGAGATAACATAATTTATGTAAGAATTTACCTGATAAATTAATTTATTTTATATTGGCAAGAGTCCATGAGATAGTGACGTATGGGATATAAAATCCTACCAGGAGGGGCAAAGTTTCCCAAATCTCAAAATGCTTATAAATACACCCCTCACCACACCCACAATTCAGTTTAACGAATAGCCAAGTAGTGGGGTGATAAAGAAAGGAGTAAAAAGCATCAACAAAGGAATTTGGAAATAATTGTGCTTTATACAAAAAAATCATAACCACCATAAAAAGGGTGGGCCTCATGGACTCTTGCCAATATGAAAGAAATGAATTTATCAGGTAAATTCTTACATAAATTATGTTTTCTTTCATGTAATTGGCAAGAGTCCATGAGCTAGTGACGTATGGGATATCAATACCCAAGATGTGGAACTCCACTCAAGAGTCACTTGAGAGGGAGGGATAAAAATAAAAAAACAGCCATTTTCCGCTGAAAAAATAATCCACAACCCAAATTATAAGTTTATTCTTAATGACAAGAAAAACTTAAAACATCAGCAGAAGAATCAAACTGAAACAGCTGCCTGAAGAACGTTTCTACCAAAAACTGATTCTGAAGAAGCAAATACATCAAAATGGTAGAATTTAGTAAATGTATGCAAAGAGGACCAAGTTGCCCCACTTTGCAAATCTGATCAATTGAAGCTTCATTCTTAAATCAGGTAGAATGAGCTGTAATTCTCTGAGGCGGGGCCTGACCAGACTCCAAATAGAATTCATGAATCAAAAACTTTAACCAAGAAGCCAAGGAAATAGCAGAAGCCTTCTGACCTTTCCTAGAACCAGAAAATATAACAAATAGAATAGAAGTCTTCCTGAAATCTTTAGTAGCTTCAACATAATATTTCAAAGCTCTCACCACATCCAAAGAATGTAAGGATTTTTCCAAAGAATTCTTAGGATTAGGACACAAGGAAGGGACAACAATTTCTCTACTAATGTTGTTAGAATTCACAACCTTAGGTAAAAATTTAAATGAAGTTCGCAAAACCGCCTTATCCTGATGAAAAATCAGAAAATGAGATTCACAATAAAGAGCAGATAGCTCAGAAACTCTTCTAGCAGAAGAGATGGCCAAAAGGAACAACACTTTCCAAGAAAGTAGCTTAAAGGGACAGTCTACACCAGAATTTTTATTGTTTTAAAAGACAGATAATCCCTTTATTACCCATTTCCCAGTTTTGCATAACTAACACAGTTATAATAATATACTTTTAACCTCTGTGATTATCTTGTATCTAAGCCTCTGCAAACTGCCCCTTTTTTCAGTTCTTTTGACAGACTTGCAGTCTAGCCAATCAGTGCCTGCTCCCAGATAACTTCTCGTGCACGAGCACAGTGTTATCTATATGAAATACGTGGACTAACACCCTCTAGTGGTGAAAAATTGTTAAAATGCAATCTGAAAGAGGTGGGCTTCAAGGTCTAAGAAATTAGCATATGAACCTCCTAGGTTAAGCTTTCAACTAAGAATACCAAGGGAACAAAGCAAAATTGGTGATAAAAGTAAATTGGAAAATTGTTTAAAATGACATGCTCTATCTGAATCATGAAAGTTTATTTTGGCCTAGACTGTCCCTTTAATGTCCAAAGAATGCATAGGCTCAAATGGAGGAGCCTGTAAAGCCCTCAAAACCAAATTAAGACTCCAAGGAGGAGAGATTGATTTAATTACAGGCTTGATATGAACCAAAGCCTGTACAAAACACTAGACGAAGCGTTGGGAGAGATCCACCAACCTATGCTGAAGGTGTGCTGCTCCTGCTGTGCAGTTCGGAAAAGGCCCCCCACACAGTCAGCAAAGTCTTACCATCTCTAACCTCAGAGGGGCATCTTAGAGTCACGGGTCAGTCTTCTGGCTCCCCAAGAGTGAACTACTTGCTTGGAAACCTTTGTTGCCCTAAGGCTGGTGTCGGCTAGTGACCACACTAACCAGACTGTATGCAGACACAGAGCAGGCATTTTATTTCCAAACAAAAATGAAAAAAACCCAGACCGGCACCACTGATAGAGTATAAAAACATCAATTTATTGTCACATACTTAAAATAGTGGTAAGCACACCACTGGGAAAAAAAAGGGCTAACATACCAAACAGTTGAAAGCTCCGGGTTAAAAGGTGTGGCAGCTACAACCTGGGCCCGATGACGTCACCGACGCATTTCAGGTATCAACCCGTAGTCATAGTTACCGCCATGGGGTCCAGGTAAGCTTAAATAGCTAACTCTCAGGTGTAGACTGTTAATTCAAAATTTCAATATTAACCCTTTAACATTTTTGCTTTTGGAACATCTTATACTTAGCTTATTATTAATAATATGCATGAAGCACATAAAACGGAGAACACACTCCTTTCTTATTTTCATTTTAACATTTTTACATTGTTACATAACTGATGAACAAAAAGATACCCGATTTACCAAAGTGCAAACTTTATTTGCCAAATTTAATTTTATCTGAATTTTTACATAACCTTCGTATATATTGTAACAGCGATTTCTCGCATATCTACTACATTTTATTTAAAGTTTGCAACGCTTCAGTAAATATCATATTTACAAATGTATTTGTACCTCGATACTGGTTTGTAACTTGTCACATGAGCATCAACCTACATGCTTTACTTTCCCATGTTATTATCAGTATCAGCTTAAGAACAGAAAACTCGATAGAAACTATACTCAGACTCCAAATAATGCTAGTCTATCATAACCCCCAACAGATTGAATTTCTTTATATATATATTTCTGGGAATATACAGAAACTTTAGGCAAATACCAACAGTAAATTGGAGCACAAGAGCTAACTGATTTATTTAAAGAGATATACCGTATTGAATTGAAGGAAGTATGTATATCAAAGAAGTTTCCTTTTCCATTTAAAAGGGTTAAAACATCTATTTAAATATTAAAGCAGTTAACAAAAATAAAAATGGAACAAAATACGGAAGAACATCAATATTATTCTTTGAGCAAGGCATTTGACAAGGATCAAAATAGTGCTGAATTTGAAACTATTTTTACAGCGAGTCGTACCAACTCTGCCTTGGGAGACCTGTTTTATGAATTGGAAAAATTACAAATTAAAGAGACACGTTTGAAATGAGATAAGTGGACCTTGGAGAGGTACCATAATATGAAGATAGTTCCCCGTGGCCTCAGACTGATTAAATATCCGACATTTGAGGTCGATGACACAGAGTTTGAGCACGAATGGAATGATGTTCTTCAGGAATGTTCTATCAGGCTCCTTTTGTTAATTATAAAGTACAAAACTAAGGAATTAGCTGTGACCAGAGATAAGATCGTTGAATTACAAGGGAGTCTGGATATTTATACCAAAGATCCAACCTATACTGAATTGGATGTGATCCTGAAGACCAGTGTTGAGGATGTGAAAACTGAAATAATAAAGATAAAACATAATAAGTACATCAGAGACTCAGAGGATTACAAGAACAATCAGGCATATATTTGGAACAAGAAAGAGCGAATGCAAAAACGAAGAATGCATTACAGATCGAGAGGCAGGGGAAATAGAGGAAGAAGAAGGACTGGGTCAAATGACTATAGAGAAAGTGGAAGATTATCAAGTATTTTCATCAAATAAATATAAAAGAGTGACTTTTTCGGATACGGAGGCTGAATCAGCTGAAGATGAAATAGGAGAGATATCCACAAGTGAGAGTTCTCTACCTACTCCAAAGGAGAAGGTGAACAAAGGGTCAATACTTAGAAATAGAGAAGGCAATTGGAGAGGGAGAGGCCGCACATTAAATCATGCTGAAGTATCAGAAAGAAATACTTATGATTCAGGGATAGGAGTTCATGAGCAAGGATATAGAGAAGTCGCAGTAAGATCACAACCTCCCCGTAGGGGAAGAGGTAGAAGAAGATATCAACATCCAGCTAACAAATATATGTTACCAGATAGGACAGTAAGAGGTAGAACCACATATGATGATGAGGAGGCAGCTACAATGCAACAGGTTTTTCAGTTAGGCCTAGAAACAAACGAAGGGGGGGGGCAAAGAAACGTAAAGAGAGGGAAAACAGAGAGGTCAAGATACCAATTAAGAACCCAAAAATAACCCCTGAGATTATAATCACACCTCTAGGTAACACTGTCACTGTGGTAGGTAATGTAATAAATCTTACAGACATAAGTTTAACAGATGACGAATACAAAATTCTGAATCTTGGCCTTGGTTTTGTCCCAGAAAGAGATTTTAACGCATTCGACACATTAATTGATCTGAATAGATTTGTTAGAGCTTTGACTCTCAAAAGGCATTTCTCCTCTGAGACAATACCTAATGAAGGGTCTAATGATAATCAAAATATGATCATTGATATAGATGTAAGTGACAATGCTAGCAAATTAGATTTTGATGAGATATGTAGTCTACATGATTTGTATGAACTAGAGCAACAGAGTGAATTAACTGTAAGTCAGTATGAGGATTTTGATTCGAGCATTGAACACAATAAAAGAATAACAAATACCTTTTCTGCAAAGTCGTCTTTCTACCCTCTACAGAGTAGGGGTAAAGTCCTTGAGCTCTTTCATAAGACCATAGAAAGAGAATTGAATGATTTAAATACTAATACTATGTTGGAAAAAAGGAAGAAGAATAGGTATATGAATAAAAATAAAGCTATCGGAACTATTACCACTAGTCTAAAAGACAGGAAGGAATTAGTGTACAAAAAATCCGATAAAGGAGGCAGTACAGTGGTACTGTATAGACATACATATGTGACTGAAGCCTTAAGACAACTTGAGGATCAAGACACATATTTGAAATTGGGTAGAAATCCTACGAGGCTTTTTTCTCATGAGATTGAGATAATGGTGGAGGAGGGGGTTGAAAAGGGTTTTCTGGATCAAGAACAGCACAATTTTTGCTAGTACAATGTCCCAAGACCCCCCTCTTCCACCATTTACCAAAGATTCACAAATCTTTGGATGATATTAAAGGTAGACCGATTGTTTCTGGAATCGGGTCTATCTTAGAACCTTTATCTGAATGGGTGGACTCCATAATACAGCCTCTGGTTAAGAGTTTATGGAGCCACTTACGAGACACAAAACATCTACTCAATATTCTCGAAGAGGTAGAATGGAATTCTAATTTCAGCTGGCTCACAGTCGATGTGGTTTCGTTGTATTCAACGATACCACACGACTGTGGTATTACCGCTATTGACAGTTTTTTAAGGAAAATGGAATTTACATCTGAACAAAGAGAGTACATCCTGAAGGTAGTTTGTTTCCTTTTGGAAAATAATTTTTTTGAATTTGAGGGGAGTTTCTACCTCCAGAGGTGTGGTACGGCCATGGGGGCGAAATTCGCCCCTTCCTACGCCAACCTGTTTTTAGGCTGGTGGGAGACCGACCACATCTTTGGAGGTAGAAACCCCTTTAGGGATAAGATCAGAATATATAAGCGCTGATATTTGTTTGGTCGGGCAGTGAGGATGAAGCGCGACTTTTTGTTGAATATCTAAATAAAAATGATGTAAATCTAAGATTTACTATGGAATATAATGCAAACAAAACTAACTATCTAGATGTGACACTGGTGGGTACAGAAGATAATTTGATTGAAAGCCAGCTGTACAAAAAGCCAATATCTAAAAATACACTCTTACATGCGGCTAGTAATCATCCATCTCATGTTCCATTTGCAATAGCAAAGGGACAATTTCTCCGCATTAAGAGAAATTGTAGTAACATTGAGATCTATCGAAGAGAGAGTGAAAAATTGACAGAACTGTTAAGAGAGAGAGAGGTTACTCGAATAGAGTTATAAAGAGAGCGAAAAATCAGGCAGACTATAGCACTAGGAAAAGCCTTCTAATAGATAAAAGAAAGGAAGTGCATAGTAAGGAAGAGAATAAGGTTACTTTTGTAACGAATTACAGTAACCAGTACAATAATGTCTGTAAACTGTTAAAGAAACATCTACCAATCTTATTGGCTGATAACAAGTTAAAACCCATCATTGAACAGGGATGTAGGTTTTCATATAGACGGGGAGTGACTATTGGTAATATCCTGTTACCAACTCAGCTTCCATCTGTTAATACAGGAGAAAGCAGTTCATGGTTGTCACATAAGGGCACTTATAAATGCGGGAGCAGAAAATGTAAGGCCTGTGAACACATTATCATTTCTGATAAATTTGTGTCATGTGTGACAGGGAAGGAGTATGAGACGTTGCAGTGTATAAACTGCTCAATGAATTTTGTTGTTTACTTGGTGACTTGCATACAATGTAAAAAGCAGTATGTAGGACTCACCACAAGAGAGGTGAGGTCAAGAATTAGGGAGCATCTTAATAACATTGATAAGGAAAGAGATTGTTCAGCTCTGGCCTCCCATTTCATTTTTGACCACAATAAAAATGTGAGCAGTTTTAAGTGGCAGGCAATTGAGAGAGTATTACCCCCCAAGCGAGGAGGTGATAGGGAGAAAATCCTCTATCGTAGAGAAGCCTTTTGGATCTATACCTTGGGGACACGGATCCCAACGGGTTATAATTCGGTCTTTGATCTCATCAATCATTGGGAATGAGATATGAACATGAAATAATTACTAAGTATTTGATATTAAATACCGGCCAGCAGTCTTGGCTATCCAATACTCTTAGTATAGGAAAATTCCTAATAATGATAAAGTAAACATAGGTATACACAAACCTATACTGGCATCCTAAGTTACAACTACTGCTGTCATTTTAGGATAAGTACTAAATTAAACTAAATAGTAAAACAGTGTATCTTTTGAACACTATAACTGATATTGTAACACTATGTAAAGGTCAGTCTGAACAATAAGAATTAGATATAGTACCCCTATTGATACCAACAATTGGTTATATATGATATAAGTAGGATCTGTTGGGGGTTATGATAGACTAGCATTATTTGGAGTCTGAGTATAGTTTCTATCGAGTTTTCTGTTCTTAAGCTGATACTGATAATAACATGGGAAAGTAAAGCATGTAGGTTGATGCTCATGTGACAAGTTACAAACCAGTATCGAGGTACAAATACATTTGTAAATATGATATTTACTGAAGCGTTGCAAACTTTAAATAAAATGTAGTAGATATGCGAGAAATCGCTGTTACAATATATACGAAGGTTATGTAAAAATTCAGATAAAATTAAATTTGGCAAACAAAGTTTGCACTTTGGTAAATCGGGTATCTTTTTGTTCATCAGTTATGTAACAATGTAAAAATGTTAAAATGAAAATAAGAAAGGAGTGTGTTCTCCGTTTTATGTGCTTCATGCATATTATTAATAATAAGCTAAGTATAAGATGTTCCAAAAGCAAAAATGTTAAAGGGTTAATATTGAAATTTTGAATTAACAGTCTACACCTAAGAGTTAGCTATTTAAGCTTACCTGGACTCCATGGCGGTAACTATGACTACGGGTTGATACCTGAAACGCGTCAGTGACGTCATCGGGCCCAGGTTGTAGCTGCCACACCTTTTAACCGGAGCTTTCAACTGTTTGGTATGCTAGCCTTTTTTTTCCCAGTGGTGTGCTTACCACTATTTTAAGTATGTGACAATAAATTGATGTTTTTATACTCTATCAGTGGTGCCGGTCTGGGTTTTTTTCATTTTTGTTTGGACTTTCATTAAGGTACCTATAGGGCACACTGTGAGTATATTTGTACCTATAGCAAAGGCGAAAGCAAAGATCCGCTTTCCCAGCTCCACACAGCTGGGTCTCATTTCAAGCAGAAGACAGAGTGAGGTATTGAAGGAACATAAACTACACAATAAGGCGCAAACGTGAGTGATCAGCAGGACTGGTTTAACCTCCCGAAGTAAGTGATTATCTAACTACTGGATTGTATCACACAATATATATGAGGTTTTATGATTGGGAACTGCATCAGCAATATAGGCTGTCACACGTATTGTACGCTCATTAAATTGTGTATCACTTTTTACGGCTCTGCTATCTGGATTCATTGTTTTGGATCTTTTCCATTATATCATATAGTGCTTATATGTGATTCAATTTTGGGGAGTGAGAGGAGAACTTTGTTAGGCATTTTATTTATTTTATATCAGCTCATGTGCCACTTTATTTGGTCATTTCCCTGATACCTACCTAGATTTACAGTAGGTCACATAAATTCCAAAAGTCTCCCCTCTACCTACATATTGTTATTCCTGTGTATATTACTTATGAAGCCCAAAAGCTATCTCAATGTTATAGAGAACCCTCATCTTTGCTTCTATTGAGAATGTTAAACATGATACCCTGCATTACCTTTAGAAAACAGGTATTTAGGGGGTTCAACATATTCATGCATACAGATTTACATACTACTAATGTTCTTTTATTAATACAAAGCCTTGCTATTTGGCTTCTACTTTACTTTTCATTCATTGCTCTCTTGGTACTTTTCGACCTACTAATATCCTAGAGTTTTGAGATTTATCGCACCATTACCTAGTATTGAATGTTCTTAATTATTTATATACCTTACAATTGCTTTATTCTATTATAGGTTTTGAGCTGAGTTATGCAATGTGCCAAAAGTGACTGAATTATCATATCTCCTGCCTTACTAGAATTGGCTCTCATTGTTTAAAATGGGTGCAAGATGGATCTATCGGATCGTTAATGGAGGATATGTTATTTACTATTAAGAGCCCTATGCTTAGCCATGCTTCATGTTCTAAGGCAACAACACTACCCCTCCCTGTTATCTACATCTGTATACCCATTCCCCTATTTATAAAAGCCACCACTTAAAATATATCTTTATTTAATATGTTTATGCTCACATGCCATCTAGGTTAAAGCTTCGTATATGAGCATATGAACCTTCACTACTGAGCTCGTAAAGTTCTGTTCTGGACTTGCTGTCTATGACTGTGGTTGTTCAATATGCCTAATCACATGGTTTAATTCTTTCCCTTTTTTTTCCAGTCCTTATTGGGAATGCATGTTGTAGTTCATTGTTATTTGGTTTATACCTGTTTGTCATTATTCTATAATCTTAAAGGGACAGTCAACCATAGAATTGTTATTGTTTTAAAAGATAGATAATCCCTTTATTACTCAGTCCCCAGTTTTGCATAACCAACACTGTTATATTAATATACTTTTTACCTCTGTGATTACCTTGTATCTAGGAACCTTCTTCCAGCCCCCTGATCACATGACTGTGACTGTTTATTATCTATTGTCTTGCATTTAGCATTGTTTTGTGCTAAATCTTAAATAACCCCCTGTGCCTGAACACAGTGTTATCTATATGGCCCACGTGTACTTTCTGTCTCTTTGTGTTGAAAAGAGATTTAAAAAGCATGTGATAAGAGGCAGCCCTCAAAGGCTTAGAAATTAGCATATGAGCCTACCTATGTTTAGTTTAAACTAAGAATACCAAGAGAAAAAAGCTAATTTGATGATAAAAGTAAATTGGAAAGTCAATTAAAATTAAAAGTCCTATCTGAATAATGAAAGTTTAATTTATACTTGACTGTCCCTTTAATGTTCATACTAGATGTATATACAGTGAATCTTCATTTCAGGTCCTCCCCACACAAAAGTTTTGTATGAACAAATGCGTGTTCCTCATATATCAGGACCCAGCATATATGTCCTCTTATTCTTCCAGCTACAATGAGACGTATCTATCCCCCACATCATATCTGTCTAGGTCTCAGTGGAGTGACCAAGTAGACAAAGTTCCTAGCATATACATCACAGTCATTCTTTTAAACATTATGACGCAGCATGATAAGGTATATTTCATGCCATTAACTTGCCATACTTCTCCTATCATTACCTCACGCACCACTTAGCTAAGAAATATTCATATTCTCGGCATGAGACCTCATATAAGCTTACTCTTATATTCATATTGCCTTATGTTTGTATCTTTGGTAGTCTCCAGATTCCCTATATATTTCAGTTCACTTGTTTTTCAGAGACTAGTACACAACAGGAGCTTTCTTCTACACACATAGTACTGATATAAGCTATACCTTCTAGTTTTTTATATGAACATTTCAAAGGTCCCTCCTGCTCCAAATACTTGAATTAGTTTAACCTCATAGAGGAGATCTCTACCGTTTCTGGGGATCTTGATGTTTCTACACTATGGGGTCATAGTTATACGTTTTCTGACGATACACCACACTCCCACATAACAGCTCTGTAAATAGCCTTTTGCACTGTTGTAGCGGCATGGTTTTTAGTCTCTCCATTTGCTATAGCACCTACTATTTTCCCTGTTTGTTCTTTCTCCCCAGGATATTTGGAACAGCCTGCCTCATAAAACTCTTAACATGTAAATTGTAGCTATACCAACTCTATGCAACCCCAATATTATAGCTATTACTGCTGATATTTACCTAAATTGGTTCTCTGTGTTTCATGTTCTAAGGCAATAACACTACTCCTCCCTGTTCTCTAGATCTGTATGCCCACTCCCCTACTCATAAAAGCCACCATTATACTTTCATAGCTGTAAGGTTAAATACTGGCCCATGTTCACGTATATTTTACATATTAAATTCGATGCCATTTGGTTCATCACTTGACAAGCTCTGTGATCATATCTCTCTTCTCATCAAGCTTTCCGGACATGTCCCCCCCCCCCTCCCATTCACAAAGCAGCTTTTGCCTGCTGACCTTCCCTTACCCATTTTCAAATGGTCCAATAGTGACCTCCACGTAACTACCAACCATCTATACTATAGTTACCCCAATTCTACACTTACTAAGAAAAATGAGGTTTCATTGGTGTTGATATCGCTTTACAGTAGACATTCCCTTACCTACTATTTCTAGAAATGTTGTATATTCCTGACTTGTAAGTTCTGATTGTCGCAAAGTTGCTTTTGAAACAAGGCATTAGCTCATTGTATCATAATTGGACTATCTTGGCCTATCAATACCTTATGTACCTATTTTATTTGTCAATGTATAAAAAACCTCAATAAAATTCGTTTTTCAAAAAAAAAATAATCCCTGGACCTGGACAGGTATCTGGGAAGTTTCTTGTTTAGATGAGAGGCCATCAGATCTATCTCTGGAAGACCCCACATCTGAACAATCTGAGAAAACACATCTGGATGGAAGGACCACTCCCCCGGATGTAAAGTCTGACGGCTGAGATAATCTGCCTCCCATTTGTCTACACCTGAGATATGTACCGCAGAAATTAGTCAGGAGTTGGATTACGCCCAAACAAGTATCCAAGACACTTCTTTCATAGCTTGGGGACTGTGAGTCCCACCCTGATGATTGACATATGCCACTGTTGTGATATTGTCTGTCTGAAAACAAATAAATGGTTCTCTCTTCAACAGAGGCCAAAACTGAAGAGCTCTGAGAATTGCACGGAGTTCTAAAATATTGATTGGTAATCTCGCCTCTTGAGATTTCCAAATCCCTTGTGCTCTCAGAGATCACCAAACAGCTCCCCAACCTGAAAGACTCGCATCTGTTGTGATCACAGTCCAGGTTGGCCGAACAAAAGAAGCCCCTTGAACTAAACGCTGGTGATTTAACCACCACGTCAGAGAGTGTCAAACATTGGGATTTAAGGATATTAATTGTGATACCTTTGTATAATCCCTGCACCAATGATTCAACATACAAAGCTGGAGAGGTCTCATGTGAAAATGAGCAAAGGGAATCGTGTCCAATGCTGCAGTCATGAGACCTAAAACTTATATACACATAGCCACTGAAGGGAATGACTGAGACTGAAGGTGCCGACACTGAATCTATCTGGAAGCCTAAAAAGGTGACCCTTGTCTGAGGAATCAAGAAACTTTTTGGTAAATTGATCCTCCAACCATATTTCGAAGAAACAACACTAGTTGATTCGTGTGAGATTCTGCAGAAAGTAAAGACTGAGCTAGTACCAAGATATCGTCCAAATAAGGAAACACTGCAATACCCTGCTCTCTGGTTACAGAACCTTTGAAAAGATTATCGGAGCTGTTGCTAGGCCAAATGGAAGAGCAACAAATTGTTAATGCTTGTCTAGAAAAGAGAATCTCAGGAACTGATAATGATCTGGATGAATCGGAATATGAAGGTATGCATCCTGCAAGTCTATTGCAGACATATAATGTCCTTGCTGAACAAAAGGCAGAATAGTCCTTATAGTCATCATCTTGAAAGTTGGTACTCTTACATAACGATTCAAAATTTTCAGATCTAGAACTGGTCTGAATGAATTTTCCTTATTTGGGACAATGAATAGATTTGAATAAAACCCCAGACCCTGTTCCTGAAAAGGAACTGGCATGATTACCCCTGAAAACTCCAGGTCTGAAACACACTTCAGGAAAGCCTGAGCTTTTACTGGATTTGCTGGGATGCGTGAGAGAAAACATCTCTCACAGGAGGTCTTACTCTGAGTCCTATTCGATACCCCTGAGAGACAATGCTCTGAATCCATTGATTTTGGACTGAATTTATCCAAACATCCTTGAAAAACCTTAATCTGCCCCCTACCAGTTGAGCTGGAATGAGGGCCGCACCTTCATGCGGACTTAGGGGCTGACTTTGGTTTCTTAAATGGCTTGGATTTATTCCAATTTGAGGAAGGCTTCCAATTGGAAGCAGATTCCTTGGGGGAAGGATTAGGTTTTTGTTCCTTATTTTGATGAAAGGAACGAAAACGGTTAGAAGTCTTAGATTTACCCTTAGGTCTTTTATCTTGAGGCAAAAAAACTCCCTTCCCCCCAGTAACAGTTGAAATAATAGAATCCAACTGAGAAACAAATAAATTATTACCTTGGAAAGAAAAAGATAGCAATCTAGACTTAGATGTCATATCAGCATTCCAAGATTTAAGCCACAAAGCTCTTCTAAGTAAAATAGCTAAAGACATGGATCTAACATCAATTTTGATAATATAAAAAATGGCATCACAAATAAAATGATTAGCATGTTGCAGTAAGCGAACAATGCTAGATAAGTCAGAATCCAATTCTTGTTGTGCTAAATTTTCCAACCAAAAAGTTGATGCAGCTGCAACATCAGCTAAAGAAATTGCAGGCCTGAGAAGATGACCTGAATATAAATAAGCTTTCCTTAGATAAGATTCAAGTTTCCTATCTAAAGGATCCTTAAAATAAGTACCATCTTCCAAAGGAATAGTGGTACATTTAGCAAGAGTAGAAATAGCCCCATCAACTTAGGGGATCTTTTCCCAAAACTCTATTGAAATTGCTGGTAAAGGATACCATTTTTTAAACCTTGAAGAAGGAATAAAAGAAGTACCCGGCTTATTCCATTCCTTAGAAATCACATCAGAAATAGCATCAGGAATAGGAAAAACCTCTGGAGTAACCACAGGAGGTTTAAAAACAGAATTTAAACGTTTACTAGTTTTAATATCAAGAGGACTAGTTTCCTCAATATCCAAAGTAATTAACACTTATTTTAACAAAGAACGAATATACTCCATTTAAAATAAATAAGTAGATTTGTCAGTGTCAATATCTGAGGAAGGATCTTCTGAATCAGATAGATCCTCATCAGAGGAGGATAATTCATTATGTTGTCGGTCATTTGAAATTTCATCAATCTTATGAGAAGTTTTAAAAGACCTTTTACGTTTATTAGAAGGCGGAAAAGCAGACAGAGCCTTCTGAATAGAATCAGTAACAAATTCTTTAAAATTCATAGGTATATCATTTACATTAGAAGTTGAAGGAACTGCAACCGGCAATGTACTATTACTGATGGACACATTATCTGCATGTAAAAGTTTATCATGACAACTATTACAAATGACATTCAGAGATATAATCTCCACAAGTTTACAACAAATGCACTTAGGTTTGGTAGAACCGATATCAGGCAGCAAAGTTCCAACAGATACTTCTGAGACAGGATCAGATTGAGACATCTTGCAAAATGTAAAAGAAAAAACAACAAATAAAGCAAAATTATCAATTTCCTTATATGACAGTTTCAGGAATGGGAAAAAATGCAAATAGCATAGCCCTCTGACATAGAAAAAGGCAAGAGGCAAATAGCAATGGGGTGACAAAATAATGAAAAAACTAAATTTATGCTTACCTGATAAATTGATTTCTTCTATGGTAAGACGAGTCCACGGATTCACCCTTTACTTGTGGGATATAGTCCTCCTGCTAACAGGAAGTGGAAAGAGCACAACAGCAGAGCTGTCTATATAGCTCCTCCCTTAGCTCCACCCCCCAATCATTCGACCGAAGGTACAGGAAGAAAAAGGAGAAACTACAAGGTGCAGAGGTGACTGAAGTTTAAATCAAAAAAATATGATCTGTCTTAAAATGACAAGGCGGGCCGTGGACTCGTCTTACCATAGAAGAAATCAATTTATCAGGTAAGCATAAATTTAGTTTTCTTCTATAAAGGTAAGACGAGTCCACGGATTCATCCTTTACTTGTGGGATACAATATCAAAGCTACAGGACACAGATGAACGGGAGGGACAAGACAGATGGATAAACAGAAGGCACCACTGCTTGAAGAACTTTTCTCCCAAAAATAGCCTCCAAAGAAGCAAAGGTATCAAATTTGTAAAATTTGGAAACGGTATGAAGCGAAGACCAAGTCGCAGCCTTACAAATCCGTTCAACAGAAGCATAATTTTTAAAAGCCCATGTGGAAACCACCGCTCTAGTAGAGTGAGCTGTAATTCTTTCAGGAGGCTGCAGTCCAGCAGTCTCGTATACCAAACGGATGATGATTTTCAGCCAAAAGGCAAGAGAGGTAGCCGTGGCTCTTTGATCTCTACATTTTCCAGAATAGACAACAAAGAAGATGTTTGACAGAAATCTTTGGTCGCTTGCAAGTAAAACTTTAAAGCACGAACCACATCCAAATTGCGCAATAGACGCTCCTTCTTAGAGGAAGGATTAGGACACAGAGAAGGAATCCTGATTAATATTCTTATTAGTAACAACCTTAGGAAGGAATCCAGGTTTGGTACGCAAAACCACCTTATCAGCATGGAAAACAAGATAAGGCGAGTCACAATGCAATGCAGATAGTTCAGAAACTCTTCGAGCCGAAGAGATAGCAACTAAAAACAGAACTTTCCAAGATAGAAGCTTAATATCTATGGAATGCATAGGTTCAAACGGAACCCCTTGAAGAACTTTAAGAACTAAATTCAAACTCCATGGCGGAGCAACAGGTTTAAAAACAGGCTTGATTCTAACTAAAGCCTGACAGAACGACTGAACGTCTGGAACATCTGCCAGACGTTTGTGCAGTAGAATTGATAAAGCAGATATGTGTCCCTTTAAGGAACTAGCTGATAGCCCCTTCTCCAATCCTTCTTGGAGAAAGGACAAAATCCTAGGAATCCTGATCTTACTCCATGAGTAGCCGTTGGATTCGCACCAATAAAGATATTTACACCATATCTTATGATAAATTTTCCTGGTGACAGGCTTTCGAGCCTGAATCAAGGTATCTATGACAGACTCAGAGAAACCCCGCCTGGATGAGATCAAGCATTCAATCTCCAAGCAGTCAGCCGCAGAGAAACTAGATTTGGATGCTGGAACGGACCCTGAATCAGAAGGTCCTGTCTCAGTGGCAGAGTCCATGGTGGAAGAGTTGACATGTCCACCAGGTCTGCATACCAAGTCCTGCGTGGCCACGCAGGTGCTATCAAAATCACTGAAGCTCTCTCCTGTTTGATTCTGGCAAATGGTGGAAACACATAAGCCAGGTTGAACGACCAGGGTACTGCTAGAGCATCTATGAGTACTGCCTGAGGATCCCTTGACCTGGACCCGTAAGGAGAAAGTTTGGCGTTCTGACAAGACACCATCAGATCCAATTCTGGTGTGCCCATTGCTGAATCAATTGTGCAAACACCTCTGGATGGAGTTCCCACTCCCCCGGATGAAAGGTCTTGCGACTTAGAAAATCCGCTTTTGGTAACCTCTATCATCGCTAGAGAACTCTTTGTTCCCCCCTGATGATTGATATATGCTACAGTCGTGATATTGTCCGACTGGAATCTTATGAATCTGGCCGAAGCCAGCTGAGGCCACGCCTGAAGCGCGTTGAATATCGCTTTCAGTTCTAGAATATTTATCGGGAGGAGAGCCTCCTCCTGAGTCCACAAACCCTGAGCTTTCAGGGAATTCCAGACTGCACCCCAGCCCATTATGCTGGCGTCCATCGTCACTATGACCCACGCTGGTCTGCGGAAACACATTCCCTTGGACAGATGATCCTGTGACAACCACCAAAGAAGAGAGTCTCTGGTCTCTTGGTCCAGATTTATCTGAGGAGATAAATCTGCATAATCCCCATTCCACTGTTTGAGCATGCATAGTTGCAGTGGTCTGAGATGTAAGCGAGCAAACGGTACTATGTCCATTGCCACTACCATTAAGCCAATTACCTCCATACACTGAGCCACTAATGGCCGAGGAATGGAATGAAGAGCTCGGCAGATGGATACAATTTTTTATTTCCTGACCTCCATCAGAAAAATTTTCATGTCCACCGAATCTATCAGAGTTTCCAGCAATGGAACTCTTGTGAGAGGGATAAGTGAACTCTTTTTTACGTTCACCTTCCACCCGTGAGATTTTAGAAAAGCCAACACGATGTCCGTGTGAGACTTGGCTAGTTGGTAAGTCGACGCCTGGATTAAGATATCATCCAGATAAGGCACCACAGCTATGCCCCGCAGCCTTAGAACCGCCAGAAGGGACCCTAGTACCTTTGTGAAAATTCTGGGAGCCGTGGCCAACCCGAAGGGAAGAGCCACAAACTGGTAATGCTTGTCCAGAAAGGTGAACCTGAGGAACTGGTGATGATCTTTGTGGATAGGAATGTGTAGATACGCATTCTTTAAGTCCACGGTGGTCATATATTGACCCTCCTGGATCATCTGCAAAATAGTCCGAATGGTCTCCAATTTGAAGGATGGGACTCTGAGGAATTTGTTTAGAATCTTGAGATCCAAAATTGGTCTGAAGGTTCCCTCTTTTTTGGGGAACCACAAACAGATTGGAGTAGAACCCTTGCCCCTGTTCTGTTTTTGGAACTGGGCAGATCCCTCCCATGGTATATAGGTCTTCTACACAGCGTAAGAACGCCTCTCTTTTTGTCTGGTTTACAGACAATTTAGAAAGATGGAATCTCCCCCTTGGGGGAGAATCCTTGAAATCTAGAAGATACCCCTCGGTTACGATGTCTAAAGCCCAGGAGTCCTGAAGTCTCTTGCCCAAGCAAAGAGAGAAAGTCTGCCCCCTACTAGATCCGATCCCGGATCGGGGGCTACCCCTTCATGCTGTCTTGGTGGCAGCAGTGGGCTTCTTGGCCTGTTTACCCTTGTTCCAAGTCTGGTTAGGTCTCCAGACTGACTTGGATTGAGCAAAATTCCCCTCTTGCTTTGTGGCAGGGGAAGAGGTAGAGGGACCACCTTTGAAGTTTCGAAAGGAACAAAAATTATTTTGTTTGGTCCTCATCTTATTTGTCTTATCTTGAGGAAGGGCATGGCCTTTCCCTCCAGTGATGTCTGAAATGATCTCTTTCAGTTCAGGCCCGAATAGGGTCTTACCCTTGAAAGAGATGGCTAAAAGCTTAGCCTTTGATGACACATCAGCAGACCAGGACTTAAGCCATAACGCTCTACACACTAAAATGGCAAAACCTGGATTCTTTGCCGCTAATTTAGCCAGTTGAAAAGCGGCATCTGTAATGAAAGAATTAGCTAGCTTGAGAGCCCTAATTCTATCCAGAATATCATCTAATGGGTTCTCAACCTGAAGAGCCTCTTCCAGAGCCTCGAACCAAAAGGACGCTGCAGTAGTTACGGGAACAATGCACGCTTATAGGTTGGAGAAGAAAACCTTGATGAACAAATATTTTCTTCAGGAGACCCTCTAATTTTTTATCCATAGGATCTTTGAAAGCACAACTGTCCTCAATAGGTATAGTTGTACGCTTAGCCAGGGTAGAAATAGCTCCCTCCACCTTAGAGCCCGTCTGCCACGAGTCCCGCACAGCGTCTGATATGGGAAACATTGACTTAAAAGTAGGAGGGGGAGCGAACGGAATACCTGGTTTATCCAACACCTTAGTAACAATGTCCAAAATCCTCTTAGGGACCGGAAAAACATCAGTGTAGGCAGGAACCTCTAGGAATCTGTCCATTTTACACAATTTCTCTGGAACTACAATAGGGTCACAATCATCCAGAGTCGCCAAAACATCCCTGAGCAATAAGCGGAGGTGTTCTAATTTAAATTTAAAAGCCGTCATATCTGAATCTGTCTGAGGGAACATATTTCCTGAATCAGAAATATCTCCCTCAGCCAGCAAATCCCTCACTTCAGAACATTGTGAGTGTACATCGGATATGGCTAATAAAGCGTCAGAGGGCTCAGCGTTTGTTCTCACACCAGACCTACTGCGCTTCCCCTGCAACCCAGGCAGCTTAGATAAAACCTCTGTGAGGGTAGTATTCATAACTCCAGCCATATCTTGCAGGGTGAAAGAATTAGACGCACTAGAAGTACTTGGCGTCACTTGTGTGGGGGTTAACGGTTGTGACACTTGGGGAGAATTAGATGGCCAAACCTTATTCTCTTCTGACGGAGAATCATCCTACGACATACTTTTAGTAGCTAAAATATGGTCTTTACAATTTATTGACCTTTCAGTGCATGAGGGACACATTCTAAGTGGAGGTTCCACAATGGCGTCTAAACCTATTGAACAATGACTTTCTTCAATGTCAGACATGTTGAACAGGCTAGTAATGACTACAAACAAGCATGAAAACACTTTATTTAGTGAAAAAAATAACAATCTTAAAAAACATTACTGCGCCTTTAAGAGAAAAAAATCATACACGTTCTGCAAAACAGCCTAAACATGCACCAAATTTTTCAAAATTTTGTATGTAGACACAATATAGGTAGTTAAGATTGCACATTAAAAAGTTAACAATTAACCCCTTAATTTGCAAACTGGATCAAAAATAGGCCCAGATCTGGAAAAAAAAACCCTCTCAGCACCTTGCCACAGCCCTGCTGTGGACCTACCTGCCCTCAGGGATCGAAAATGTGGGGTAAAAGCTTCGATTTTTTCCCCAAACATACACCAGGGCCCTCAGGAGTTAGAGCTTGCTGATCAAACTAACTGCGCACCTGAGGCGCAAAAATAGGCCCCGCCCATCTCACTCGATGTCTCCACAGCCTTACAGAACCGCACCAGAGCGGTTATAACTAGCCATGTGGGTTCTGAGACCCAAAAGTTAAGCCATGTGTGCCCTTAATAAAGCTGCCCAAAACGTTATTGCCCACAATACGTTAAAGCACTCCCCAGTCAAAAAACGTTTGCTCCCAAACATTTGCAATTCAGTGTCAACCATATTTGTAATTGGCCCCATATGCAAGCTAAGTAATGCCCTTCTTTTAGCTCTAGGATTACTGCTTACCCTTACTCTCCTGGGTATAATGTCAGCCTTTCTGAAATGCACAGTCTCTCCAGAAAAAACAGAATTTATGCTTACCTGATAAATTACTTTCTCCAATGGTGTGTCCGGTCCACGGCGTCATCTATTACTTGTGGGAAATATTCTCCCCCACAGGGAAAGGCAAGGAGAGCACACAGCAAGAGCTGTCCATATAGCTCCCCCTCTGGCTCCGCCCCCAGTCATTCGACCGACGGTTAGGAGAAAAAGGAGAAACTATAGGGTGCCGTGGTGACTGTAGTGTATAAAGAAAATTTTTTCAACCTGATTAAAAAACCAGGGCGGGCCGTGGACCGGACACACCGTTGGCGAAAGTAATTTATCAGGTAAGCATAAATTCTGTTTTCTCCAACATTGGTGTGTCCGGTCCACGGCGTCATCCATTACTTGTGGGAACCAATTCCAAAGCTTTAGGACACGGATGAAGGGAGGGAGCAAATCAGGTTACCTAAACAGAAGGCACCACGGCTTGCAAAACCTTTCTCCCAAAAATAGCCTCCGAAGAAGCAAAAGTATCAAATTTGTAGAATTTGGCAAAAGTGTGCAGAGAAGACCAAGTCGCTGCCTTACATATCTGGTCAACAGAAGCCTCATTCTTGTAGGCCCATGTGGAAGCCACAGCCCTAGTAGAGTGAGCTGTGATACGGTCAGGAGGCTGCCGTCCGGCAGTCTCATAAGCCAAGCGGATAATGCTTTTCAGCCAGAAAGAGAGAGAGGTAGCAGTAGCTTTTTGACCTCTCCTCTTACCAGAGTAAATGACAAACAAAGATGAGGTTTGTCTAAAATCTTTTGTTGCTTCTAAATAGAACTTTAAAGCACGAACAACATCTAAATTGTGTAATAAACGTTCCTTCTTTGAAACTGGATTCGGACGCAAAGAAGGAACAACTATTTCCTGGTTGATGTTCTTGTTGGAAACAACTTTTGGAAGAAAACCAGGCTTAGTACGCAAAACAACCTTATCTGAATGAAAAACCAGATATGGCGGATTACACTGCAAAGCAGATAATTCAGAAACTCTTCTAGCAGAAGAAATAGCAACCAAAAACAGAACTTTCCAAGATAATAACTTAATATCTATGGAATGTAAAGGTTCAAACGGAACCCCTTGAAGAACTGAAAGAACTAAATTTAGACTCCAAGGAGGAGTCATGGGTCTGTAAACAGGCTTGATTCTAACCAAAGCCTGAACAAAAAGCTTGTACATCTGGCAAAGCTGCCAGTCGTTTGTGCAACAAGACGGATAATGCAGAAATCTGTCCTTTTAGAGAACTAGCTGACAACCCTTTATCCAAACCTTCTTGGAGAAAGGAGAGAATCTTTGGAATTTTAATCTTACTCCAGGAGAATCCTTTGGATTCACACCAACAGATATATCTTTTCCATATTTTATGGTAAATCTTTCTAGTCACAGGTTTTCTGGCTTGGACCAGAGTATCTATCACAGAATTTGAAAACCCACGCTTGTATAAAATCAAGCGTTCAATTTCCAAGCAGTCAGCTGCAGAGAAACTAGATTTGGATGTTCGAATGGACCTTGTACTAGAAGATCCTGTCTCAAAGGTAGCTTCCATGGTGGAGCCGATGACATATTCACCAGGTCTGCATACCAAGTCCTGCGTGGCCACGCAGGAGCTATCAGAATCACTGAGGCCTTCTCCTGTTTGATCCTGGCTATGAGCCTGGGAAGGAGAGGAAACGGTGGAAACACATATGCTAGGTTGAACGACCAAGGCGCCACTAATGCATCCACTAGAGTCACCTTGGGATCCCTGGATCTGGACCCGTAGCAAGGTGTCTTGAAGTTCTGACGGGACGCCATTAGATCCATGTCTGGAATGCCCCATAATTGGGTTAACTGAGCAAAGACCTCCGGATGGAGTCCCCACTCCCCCGGATGGAAAGTCTGACGACTCAAATAGTCCGCCTCCCAGTTGTCTACTCCTGGAATGTGAATAGCAGATAGATGGCAGGAGTGATTCTCTGCCCATTGGATTATCTTGGTTAGTTCCTTCTTCGCTAGGGAACTCTTTGTTCCCCCCTGATGATTGATGTAAGCAACAGTCGTTATGTTGTCCGACTGAAATCTTATGAACCTGGCTTCCGCTAGCTGAGGCCAAGCCAGGAGCGCATTGAATATAGCTCTTAGTTCCAAAATGTTTATCGGGAGAAGCGACTCTTCCCGTGACCATAGGCCCTGAGCTTTCAGGGAGTCCCAGACCGCGCCCCACCCCAAGAGGCTGGCGTCGGTCGTGACGATGACCCACTCCGGTCTGCGGAAACTCATTCCCTGAGACAGGTGATCCTGGGTCAACCACCAGAGAAGTGAGTCCCTGGTTACCTGGTCTACTTGAATTTGGGGAGACAAGTCTGTATAGTCCCCATTCCACTGATTGAGCATGCATAGCTGTAATGGTCTTAGATGAATTCGAGCAAAAGGAACCACATCCATTGCTGCGACCATTAGTCCTATTACTTCCATGCATTGAGCTATGGAGGGTTGAGGAATAGAATGAAGAACTCGACAAGCTTTTAGAAGCTTTGCCTTTCTGACTTCGGTTAGAAAGATCTTCATTTCCACAGAATCTATTATTGTTCCCAGAAAAGGAACCCTTGTGGACGGTGACAGTGAACTTTTTTCTATGTTCACCTTTCACCCGTGAGATCTGAGAAAGGCCAACACAATGTCTGTATGAGCCCTCGCTTTGGAAAGGGACGACGCTTGGATTAGGATGTCGTCTAGATAAGGTGCTACAGCGATGCCCCTCGGCCTTAGGACCGCTAGAAGGGACCCTAGCACCTTTGTGAAAATTCTGGGAGCGGTGGCTAAACCGAATGGAAGAGCCACAAACTGGTAATGTTTGTCCAGAAAGGCGAACCTCAGGAACTGATGAGATTTGTGGATTGGGATATGCAGCTACGCATCCTTTAGATCCACGGTAGTCAAAAATTGACCCTGCTGGATTGTCGGTAAGATTGTCCGAATGGTTTCCATCTTGAAGGATGGAACTCTGAGGAACTTGTTTAATATCTTTAAATCCAGAATTGGCCTGAAAGTTCCCTCTTTTTTGGGAACTACAAACAGGTTTGAGTAAAAACCTAGACCTTGTTCCCCGGAGGGGACTGGGTTTATCACTCCCATCTTTGATAGGTCTCTTACACAATGTAAGAATGCCTGTTTCTTTATCTGGTCTGAAGATAAGCGAGACAGGTGGAACCTTCCCTTTGGAGGAAGTCCCTTGAATTCGAACAGGTATCCCTTGGAAACTATCTCTAGTGCCCAGGGATCCAGAACATCCCTTGCCCAAGCCTGAGCGAAGAGAGATAGTCTGCCCCCTACCAGATCCGGTCCCGGATCGGGGGCTACCCCTTCATGCTGTCTTGGTAGCAGCAGCAGGTTTCTTGGTTTGTTTACCCTTGTTCCAGCCTTGCATGGGCTTCCAAGCGGGTTTGGGCTGGGCCGCGTTACCTTCTTGTCTAGCGGCAGTGGAGTTATTAGCCGGTTCGTTCCTGAAATTGCGAAAGGAACGAAAATTAGACTTGTTCTTAGCCTTAAAAGGCCTATCCTGTGGGAGGGCATGGCCCTTACCCCCAGTGATGTCTGAAATAATTTCCTTCAATTCCGGCCCAAAAAGGGTCTTACCCTTGAAAGGAATATTCAGTAACTTAGTCATGGACAACACATCTGCCGACCAGGATTTTAGCCAAAGCGCCCTCCGCGCTACTATAGCAAAACCTGAGTTTTTCGCCGCCAATTTCGTTATTTGAAAGGCGGCATCTAATATAAAGGAATTAGCTAACTTTAATGCGTGAATTCTGTCCATGACTTCTTCATAGGAAGTCTCTTTCTGAAGCGACCTTTCTAGTTCTTCGAACCAAAAGGACGCCGCTGAAGTGACAGTAATAACACACGTAGCTGGTTGAAGGCTGAACCCTTGCTGAACAAAAATCTTTTTAAGCAATCCTTCCAATTTTTTATCCATAGGATCTTTGAAAGCGCAGCTGTCCTCGATAGGAATAGTTGTGCGCTTCGCTAGTGTTGAAACAGCTCCCTCAACCTTCGGGACCGTTTGCCATGCGTCCCTTCTAGGGTCTACTATGGGAAACATTTTCTTAAATATAGGAGGTGGGGCAAAGGGTACACCTGGCTTCTCCCACTCCTTTTCCACTATGTTCGCTACCCTCTTAGGTATTGGAAAAGCGTCATCGTGCACTGGGACCTCTAAAAATGTGTCCAATTTGCACAACTTCTCTGGTACTACCATGGAATCACAGTCATCCAGAGTAGCTAATACCTCCTTAAGCAAAGCGCGGAGATGTTCTAGTTTAAACTTAAATGCCACTAGATCAGGTTCTGCCTGTTGAGAAATTTTTCCTGAATCTGAAATTTCACCCTCAGACAGCCCTTCCCTTACAGCCAATTCCGATTGATGCGAGGGTAAAATAGATAAGGCATCGTCAGCGTCTGATTGTTCATCCTTTTTATCTGTATTTAAAACTGAACAATCACGCTTTCTCTGAAAAGCTGGCAGTTTGGATAAAAGATTTGCTATAGAATTATCCACTACTGCTGATAATTGTTGCATAGAAATAAGCACTGGCGCGCTAGGTGTCGCCTGCGCGGGCAAAGCTGGTGTAGACACAGAAGGAGAGGATGTAGAGCTATCCCCACTACCTTCATTAGATAAATCATCTTGGGCAACATTATGAAAAATAACAGAGCTGTCCTGATTTTGTTTGGACGCTATGGCGCAATTATCACAAACACTCGAAGGGGGAACCACATTTGTCTCTATACACACAGAACATAGGTTATCTGATGGAACAGACATGTTAAACAGATTTAGGCAGGCAAACAATGCAATAAAAACGATTTTAAACAAAAACGTTACTGTCTCTTTAAATAATAAAATGACACATTTATTTCTGAATGTTCAAAAAACTATGAAGGCAATATCCGATTTTTCTGAAATTTGGACCCCAGTGTCTTAGTGCTTAGAAAGTATTGCACAGCAAATATGGAGACTCTAGCTCTTAAAACAAGCAAACCGGAGCTAATTGTTGTATTTAACCGTTTTTATACACCACAATCCCAGCTACAGCCTTGCTGCAGCTTTTTACCTTCCTTAGGGGTCACCATTCACAGAAAAAAGCCTTTTGGAGTCACTTTCTGAACCACAGGACCCTCTCACATGAATCTGCATGCACTGCCTTGTAAATCAACTGTGCAGCTGAAGCACCAAAATGAGGCTTCCTCCCTCAGCACACTAGAGTGAAGGGGCCTTCCTGACTAGATTTAGGTGTCTAAAACAAGCCAGATCAATAAAAAACGTTCCCCAGTGTATGTGAGCTTATAAAATATTTCAAATGGTATAATATTGTAATAAAAACCAATCGATTTTGCCCCTAACAGTGTCTACCAGTATAAAAAACAAAAAGGGGAAGCCTGTTATCTTTTTTGCTGAGGTGAAAGAAAAATGGCTTACCTTTTCCCCTGAAGGGAAATATGACTGTCATCTAGCATTAGCCTGTGTTGTTAGGAGACTAGTCATACCTGAAGCAGATGAGTCTGCAAACTGTTACCCCCAACTGAAGTTCTCTTGTTTCAACAGTCCTGCGTGATAACAGTAATGGATTTTAGTTACTGGTGCTAAAATCATAGCCCTCTTAAACAGAAATCTTCATCACTTTTCTGTTATAGAGTAAATAGTACAAGCCAGCACTATTTTAAAATAACAAACTCTTGATAGAAGAATAAAAAAACTACAACTAACACCACAAACTCCTCGCCATCCCCGTGGTAGATGCTACTTGTTCAGAGCGGCAAGGAGAATGACTGGGGGGCGGAGCCAGAGGGGGAGCTATATGGACAGCTCTTGCTGTGTGCTCTCCTTGCCTTTCCCTGTGGGGGAGAGTATTTCCCACAAGTAATGGATGACGCCGTGGACCGGACACACCAATGTTGGAGAAATATGACTGAACATACCTCATTGCTGCATAGCATGAAACCTTTCCTCACACTGAAGTTTCCTGTACTCCTCAGCCTCTTTGGGAACAGTAATGGACCTTAGTTACAAATGCTAAGATCATCATCCTCCCGGCAGCAGTCTTCATCCATCTGCTACCTGAGAGTAAATAGTACACACTGGTACCATTTAAAATAACAAACTCTTGCTTGAAGAAATTAAAAACTAATGTTTTATCACCTCTTTCACTTTACCCTTCCTAGTACTTAGAGTAGGCAAAGAGAATGACTGGGGGGGTGGGGCTAAGGGAGGAGCTATATAGACAGCTCTGCTGTGGTGCTCTTTGCCAATTCCTGTTAGCAGGATGACTATATCCCACAAGTAAAGGATGAATCCGTGGACTCGTCTTACCTTTATAGAAGAAATTTGGCGCCAAGTATGAGGCACAGCGTAACTGAAATCTTTGTTGGCGCCAACAACATCCGGATACTCGCGTCACTAACGACACAACCTTGTGTAAGGAACTCTGCGTCAACGAAGACGCTGGAAATGACGAACTTGCGTCAATGGACGTACTTTCGCGCAAAAAAAATTCTCGCGCCAAGAATGACGCAATAAAGTCTAGCATTTGACGCACCTGCGGGCCTAATCCTACCCGCAATTTGCAAAGAAAAATGTAGTCAATTTAAAACCCCAGGTAAGAAAAATATTTCTTAATATGTTTATTTTCCCAAATATGAAACTGACAGTCTGCAAAAAGGAAATACATTAACCTGACGCATGGCAAATATAAGTACAATACATATATTTAGAACTTTATATTAATGCATAAAGTGCCAAACCATAGCTCAGGTGTCTTAAGTAATAAAAACATACTTACCGAAAGACACCCATCCACATATAGCAGATAGCTAAACCAGTACTGAAACAGTTATCAGTAGAGGTAATGGTATATGAGAGTATATCGTTGATCTGAAAAGGGAGGTAGGAGATGAATCACCAATAGGTGATACTCCCGTCACATCCCTCTGACATTCGCTGTACTCTGAGAGGAATCGGGCTTCAAAATGCTGAGAAGCGCATATCAACGTAGAAATCTTAGCACAAACTTACTTCACCACCTCCATAGGAGGCAAAGTTTGTAAAAACAGTAAAAAAAATGATTGTTTCTGGCCACTTTGAAATGGCTGCCAAGCTCAGCCCACTGATGACATCATGATCTGGGCTGCATATGGAATTCAATCACAAAAGGCTCACTAGTTGGATGCAACAGACTGTCATTGCTATTCATCAGATTGCCTAGATGCAGCACAGATCACAATGTCATCAGTGGGCGGAGCTTGGCAGCCATTTCAAAGTGGCCAGAGACAATATTCATTTTAAAATAACTGTTTTACTGTTCCTGCTGCATGATATAGAAAAGGTGCAGGAGGCTATTTACAACTTAATCTAAGGTAAGACTTTAAGATTTCTAAGGTGTAGACTGTCCCGTTAACTCCTGCAAAGTCAGCTATAGAGCAGCAATGTACTACTGGGAGCTAGCTGAGAATATCTGGTGAGCCAATGACAAGAGACATGTGTCTAGCCACCAGTCAGCTCTCAATAGTACATAAGTTTGATAACAGAAGTGAAAAGAATCATGAAAGTATAATTTCCTATCCCTTTAAGTATGATTTAAGTAAAAGAGAATGTCTGTGTATAAAGTCTTGCTGGTGATTAATAATCTGAGTTGGTGTAGGTTGGGGGGATTCATTTGATATTGTTTTATGTACTGTTAAAGGGACAGTAAAGTCAAAATTAAACTTAAATGTATTGGATAGAAAAAATACATTTCAAACAGCTTTCCAATATACTTATATTATAAAGAGTAATCCTAGGTGAACTCAGGAGCGTGCACGTATCTTCAGAGAGCAGTGTTTGCAAGAACATTTATAGCATTGTTATACATAGTTACAAATTTAATCCAATATTGTTTATAACTGTGTGTAAATATATGATTAAATGGTTATTGTCCTGTGTATACTACTCACTCAGGAGTTCCACAATAGCGGTTATCACAGGATACAAGAAAGTTCAAAGCTAATTTCAACCCAATATAGAACAAAGTAACCGGAACTAAAGTCTTACCACACTCGTAGCGGTTCCATAGGAAAGATCATTACATCTACGTAGATTCCTCGATGTCTTGAACTGGCAGCCACCAGATATCACAGAGCAGCGTGTCACGCCAAAGCCCTTCAGTGCTGTGTGGAACCTCGTTCCTGTGCCGGCAATCCGTCATCCAGCACAGCTGAGCCAATGAGATCAAGGGGATCCTCCACACCCCCACAACGATAAAGAACAACAATGGCACCAAAAGACTGTAATGATCCCACCGGATTTAAGCAAGGAGAGAGGTATAGAAATGAAAAAGTTCCGTTTATTTCATCAAGTTAAAAACATGACAAAGGACACAGCATAGCAGAGGATACAGCTGACGCGTTTCCTGCCTCAGGGGCAATTCATCAGAGCTGGGAAACAAGCGTCCCCTACAGCTGTTAAATCTATACAGAAAGAGGTGTGTGCAACCAATCATCAAAATTCTATCAGTAGACACGTATATTTAACTCATTCACTACCTTCAATCTGTAGTGTACCTTAGTATACATAAATATATACAAAAATTTATAACTAAAGTGAAAGCTTATTAAAAAAGATACATTATTTACATTATGTGTGTAAGTTAGTATATTGAGCAACCTTATACAAATATAAGTTGCTAATAATTAGATTTTATATAGTGGAGGAAAAGATCGTAGGCATTAGTGACATATAATTGCAAAAAATCAAAGTATATAAGTTAAATGCCATTTATATAAATTCTCTTGCAACTGTCAAAACTATGCCGACTTCCTATCCGCCACCACAAAAAAATATATCTCAAAGATCCAAATTAAAATGATAGTCATATTTTATACATTTAGTTGATTAACTAAACCATGTTTATTGTTAGGCAAAGAAGTGGATTATGTTTAATAATTTTATCCCCTCTATTACTGATACACAATAAGTTGCCTAATCTTTGTCTATAAAAAGTTTGACATCACTAATCTTATTTATGCCAATAGTGAAACCTGTTTTTAGTGTATAAATCCAGAAAATTTCTTTTCTACTTAATGCCTGGTACCTATCTCCACCCCTTGCTCCTAAGGAGACCTGATCTATACCTTGAAAGATAAAGTGATCAAAATTGCTGCCATGTAGTGCAAAATGTTTGGCCACTGGTGTCTTGGGTATCTCAGCTTCTATGGACAGTAGATGTTCCCTTATCCTGTCTTTTAAAAACCTAGAAGTGAGTCCTACGTACTAAAAATTACAGCACAGACAGGTAATAAGGTAGATAACATAGGTGGAATTACAATTTAATCGATCTCTAATTTTATATGATTTACCTGTATTTGTTGAGGTAAAGCTATCTCCCATTAGGACATACTCACAGCACTTACATGGCCTGCCTCCACATTTATAAAAACCTGCCTTTTTAGAAAGCCAATTTTTATTTCTGTTCTTATCATTTTGGTCTATTTTAGAACCAAAATTTTTCATTACTTTTTCCCCAATGGTCTCAGATTTTCGTGATACAAAATTGCACATACTTGAAATAGACTGTAGATCTTTGTCACTCTCTAGAATTGGTAACCTTTTCCTTATAATGTTACATATTTCATTATACTGTACACTATATTTGGTTACAAAAACAGAATTTATGCTTACCTGATAAATTACTTTCTCTTACGGTGTATCCAGTTCACGGATTCATCCTTACTTGTGGGATATTCTCAATCCCTACAGGAAGTGGCAAAGAGAGCACACAGCAGAGCTGTCCATATAGCTCCCCTCAGGCTCCGCCCCCCCAGTCATTCGACCGACGGTTAGGAGAAAAAGGAGAAACCATAGGGTGCAGTGGTGACTGTAGTTTTACAAAAAATTAAATTTGAACCTGACCTAATTGCCAGGGCGGGCCGTGGACTGGATACACCGTAAGAGAAAGTAATTTATCAGGTAAGCATAAATTCTGTTTTCTCTTACATGGTGTATCCAGTCCACGGATTCATCCTTACTTGTGGGATACCAATACCAAAGCTTTAGGACACGGATGAAGGGAGGGAACAAGTCAGGTAACCTAAACGGAAGGCACCACTGCTTGCAAAACCTTTCTCCCAAAAATAGCCTCCGAAGAAGCAAAAGTATCGAATTTGTAAAATTGGGCAAATGTATGCAGTGAAGACCAAGTCACTGCCCTACAAATCTGTTCAACAGAAGCCTCATTCTTGAAAGCCCATGTGGAAGCCACAGCTCTAGTGGAATGAGCTGTAATTCGTTCAGGAGCCTGCTGTCCAGCAGTTTCGTAAGCCAATCGGATGATGCTTTTCAGCCAGAAGGAAAGAGAGGTAGCAGTCGCTTTCTGACCTCTCCTCTTACCAGAATAGATAACAAACAAGGATGATGTTTGTCTGAAATCTTTAGTTGCATTTAAATAGAATTTTAAAGCACGAACCACATCAAGATTGTGTAACAGTCGTTCCTTCTTAGAAACTAGATTAGGACACAGAGAAGGAACAATGATTTCCTGGTTAATATTCTTATTAGAAACCACTTTTGGAAGGAAACCAGGTTTGGTACGCAAAACAACCTTATCTGCATGGAACACCAGATAGGGTGAATTACACTGCAAAGCAGACAATTCAGAAACTCTTCAAGCAGAAGAAATAGCTACCAAAAACAAAACTTTCCAAGATAATAACTTAACATCTATGGAATGCAAAGGTTCAAACGGAACCCCTTGAAGAACTAAAAGAACTAAATTTAGACTCCATGGAGGAGCCACAGGTTTGTAGACAGGCTTGATTCTAACTAGGGCCTGTGCAAACACCTGAACGTCTGGTACGGCTGCCAGACGCTTGTGTAACAGGATAGACAGAGCAGATATCTGTCCCTTTAAGGAACTAGCTGACAAACCTTTCTCCAATCCTTCTTGGAGAAAAGACAAAATCCTTGGAATCCTAACCTTACTCCACGAGTAACCCTTGGATTCACACCAACAAAGATATTTCCTGGTGACAGGCTTTCTGATCTGGATCAGAGTGTCTATAACTGATTAAGAGAACCCACGCTTAGCTAGAATTAAGCGTTCAATCTCCAAGCAGTCAGTTGCAGAGAAACTAGATTTGGATGCTTGAAAGGACCTTGAATTAGAAGATCCTGCCTCGATGGCAGTTTCCATGGTGGAACCGATGACATGTCCACTAGGTCTGCATACCAATTCCTGCGTGGCCACGCAGGCGCTATCAGAATTACCGAAGCCTTCTCCTGTTTGATTCTGGCTACTAACCGGGGGAGAAGAGGAAACGGTGGAAAGACATAAGCTAGACTGAATGACCAAGGCGCTACTTAAGCATCTATCAATGCCGCCTTGGGATCCCTGGACCTGGATCCGTAAAGGGGAGGTTTGGTGTTCTGACGGGACGCCATCAGATCCAACTCTGGAATGCCCCATAGCTGGTTCAGCTGAGCAAAAACCTCCGGGTGAAGTTCCCACTCCCCCGGATGGAAAGTCTGACGACTCAGAAAATCCGCCTCCCGGTTGTCTACCCCTGGGATGTGAATTGCAGATAGATGGCAGGAGTGATCCTCCGCCCATTTGATGATCTTCGTTACTTCCAGGGCCGCCATCAGGGGGTGACAGGGGTGACTCCTGTAAGGGGCCCAATGAGCCAGGGGGGCCCCATGAGGCAAGAACTAAAAAAAAAATTTTTTTTTTTTTTTTTTTTTTTTTTTTTTTTAAATTTTGGCAGCCACCAGTGGGTACTAGAGCAGAGTGCTAATTGAGCATGGGAAATGTTATTACAAGGAGTAAAGTATTAGCATTTGAGAGGATTTCTTAGTGTGCACTAAACCACTATGCTCAGTGTGAGACAGACTTGACACTTTGTACAGTGTGTGCCTGAGTCAGACGGCAGATCACTTTCATTTGAAGAGGAGGTAGGACTTACTTAGCAAATGTTTTTTATTTCTTTGTGAAATTTTGGATTGTAACTTCAGTGTGGTAGTAGTTGTATGGTGGGGCTAGGGGTCCATAAAAACACATTTTTTTAGCAGCAGTGTATTTATGATTATTTGACAATGCTGTAGAAATTCTATATTTAAAACCATGCAGAAATGTTTCCTCCTCAATACACAAATGGTAGATGCCCTTTTGGCAGATATGCATTTTATATATATATATATATATATATATATATATATATATATATATATATATATATATATATATATATATATATATATATATATATATATATATATTACATTCCAGTTTACTGCCCCTTTATGCAAGGACTTTCCAGATGCAAGGAGGCATTTTATCTAAGATTTTTACATCTGCATAAAATGTTATACTCTCAGACTAAGATTGCTCAATGTTTGAAATGAGACAGGTTATCTTAAAACTGTTCAGTTTACACTACAGCTGACTTAGTTTTGAAATACATACCAACAAGCCTAAATCCTGCATTTAACCAAATCTAATGGTATGGCACCAAGACCATATAGAATACAGCATTTTCAAAATCCATAAGTACAGCTGACAGATGGGAAAATTTGTACACTTTATTTGAAGTAGTGCTCTTGGTTGGGGAAAATGGGGAAAAAAAAAAAAAACATATGTCAATCTTTTAAAGGTACTTTTCTTCATCTAGCCATCTACCCAGCTCATTAATGAACAATTTTGAATTCACAGAATTATTTTTGTTTGAACATTTACAAATATGATTCTTTAAAAAGTGATCTCTTAATTTCTGCATTTTTTTTTTATCATGCATGTCACACACTGTTGATTTAGGGGATGCAAGGTGCATAAATGTTTCCTCCTGTGAGTGTTTCTCTGGGTGTATGTGTTTATGTCTTTGTGCTTCGGTTTGTTTCTCTATGTGTATGTATTTTTTATCTGTGGGTCTCTCTGTGAGGGTGGGTGTGTATGTTTTTGTGCATTTTCTGTGGATGTCTATGAGGGTGTGTGCATATGACTTTGAGCTTTTTCTATGGGTGTTTCTGTGAGGGTGTTTGTGTGTATGTATGTATGTCTGTGTTTTCTGTGGGTGTCTCTGTGAGGGTGTGTGTATGTCTTTGTGTGTTTTCTGTGAATGTCTCTGTGAGGGTGTGTGTATGTATGTCTTTCTGTGTTTTTGATGTGGTTGTCTCTCTATGTGTGTGTGTATGTCTTTGCGTGTTTTCTGTGGGTGTCTCTGTGTGTGTATGTGTGTATATGTCTTTGTGTGTTTTCTGAGGCTGTCTCTGTCGGTGTTTCCTTGGGTGTATGTGCAAGTTTGAGTTTGTGTGTGTGTGTGTCCATTGTCTGTTCCTTTTTAGGACATTTTGACCTTACTACTAATTATTCACATCTTTCTACAGACTTTGAGACTAACAAGACCTTTCCGGAAGTAACCACTCCACCATTTAACCTTTAAATTATTGTTTAGGCAGTTCAGGGCCCTTCCTTTCAGCCACTGCATGCTGTTGTCATAATTTAGTTGTCATCTTCCTTTACAAAAAGATAATCAGAACTCCATATTTTGTTTTCTAAATCTCCTTTTTTTTTACAAAACTGTAGTTTACCTCATTACTTGTCAGGTCAATGTAAACAAGTGCTAAGTGTCTGTTTGGGTTTCTGTGTCTGAGTGTGTTTCTTTGCGTGTCTGCTAGAGTGTCTATATGTGAATCCTTATGTGTGAGTGTGTTTGTGTGTTTCAGTGTATGAGTGTGTCTGTGTGTATGTTACTACCTTTACAACATTTCCAAGTTTAAATAGACAATTAAGAATAAAGTGCAAATACGTTTTAGTCACTTGGTCAAAAATTGCACATGTCAAAGGAGGGGGGGGGGGGGCCCTGATCAATGGTTCAGTCAGGGGCCCCAAAATTTCTAGTGGCGGCCCTGCTTCCTTCATCGCTAGGGAACTCTTTGTTCCTCCCTGATGATTGATGTACGCTACAGTCGTGATGTTGTCCGACTGAAATCTGATGAATTTTGCCTCCGCTAGTAGAGGCCATGCCTGGAGCGCACTGAATATCGCTCTCAGTTCCAAAATGTTTATCGGGAGAAGAGATTCTTCCCGAGACCAGAGACCCTGAGCTTTCAGGGAGTCCCAGTCCACACCCCAGCCTAACAGACTGGCGTCGGTCGTGACAATGATCCACTCCGGTCTGCGGAAGCTCATTCCCTGAGACAGGTGATCCTGAGACAACCACCAGAGAAGAGAGTTTCTGGTTTTCTGGTCCATTTGTATTTGAGGAGACAAATCTGCATAATCCCCATTCCACTGTTTGAGCATGCACAGTTGCAGTGGTCTTAGATGAATTCGGGCAAAAGGGACAACGTCCATTGCCGCGACCATTAAACCGATTACCTCCATGCACTGAGCCACGGAGGGCCGAGGAATGGAATGAAGAACTCGGCAAGTATTCAACAGTTTTGACTTCCTGACCTCTGTCAGAAAGATTTTCATTTCTACCTAGTCTATTAGTGTTCCCAGGAAGGGAACCCTTGTGAGCGGGGACAGAGAACTTTTTTCTACGTTCACCTTCCACCCGTGAGACCTTAGAAAGGCCAGAACAATGTCTGTATGAGCCTTGGCTCTGTGAAAAGACGACGCCTGTATTAAGATGTCGTCTAGGTAAGGTGCTACCGCAATGCCCCGCGGTCTTAGTACCGCTAGAAGGGACCCTAGCACCTTTGTGAACTGGTAATGCTTGTCCAGAAAGGCGAACCTTAGGAACTGATGATGATCTTTGTGGATAGGAATATGTAGGTACGCATCCTTTAGATCCACGGTAGTCATATATTGACCTTCCTGGATAATTGGCAAGATTGTCTGAATGGTTTCCATTTTGAAAGATGGAACTCTGAGGAATTTGTTTAGAATTTTTAGATCCAGGATTGGCCTGAAAGTTCCTTTCTTTTTGGGAACTACGAACAGGTTTGAGTAAAAACCCAGTCCTTGTTCTGCAATTGGAACTGAGTGTATCACTCCCATCTTTAGAAGATCTTCTACACAGCGTAAGAACGCCTCTTTCTTTGTCTGGTCTGAAGACAAACGAGAAATGTGGAACCTTCCCCTTTGGGGAGAGTCCTTGAATTCTAGAAGATACCCCTGAGCAACAATTTCTAATGCCCAGGGATCTGGAACATCTCTTGCCCAAGCCTGAGCAAAGAGAGAGAGTCTGCCCCCTACTAGATCCGGTCCCGGATCGGGGGCTACCCCTTCATGCTGTCTTGGTAGCAGACGCAGGCTTCTTGGCCTGTTTACCCTTATTCCAGCCCTGCAAGGGTTTCCAGGTTGCTTTGGGCTGTGAAGCGTTATCTTGCTTTGCGGCAGCAGAGGTTGCAGCAGGTCCGCTCCTGAAGTAGCGAAAGGAGCGAAAATTAGCCTTGTTTTTGGCCTTAAACGGTCTATCTTGTGGAAGGGCATGGCCCTTTCCCCCAGTGATATCCGAAATAATTTCTTTCAACTCTGGGCCGAATAGGGTCTTCCCCTAGAAAGGAATATTTAATAGTTTTGTTTTGGACGACACGTCAGCCGACCACGATTTGAGCCAAAGTGCTCTTCGCGCCATAATGGCAAAACCTGAATTTTTCACCGCTAACTTAGCTAATTGGAAAGCGGTATCAGTGATAAAAGAATTAGCCAGCTTTAGAGCATGAATTCTATCCATGACCTCGTCATATGAAGTCTCCCTCTGGAGCGACTCCTCCAGAGCCTCAAACCAAAAGGCCGCTGCAGTAGTTACCAGAATAATGCAGGCAATTGGTTGAAGAAGGAAACCTTGCTGAACCAACATTTTCTTCAGTAAACCTTCCAATTTTTTATTCATAGGATCTTTGAAAGCACAACTGTCCTCTATTGGTATAGTTGTACGCTTAGCAAGTGTTGAAACAGCTCCCTCTACCTTAGGGACCGTCTGCCACGCGTCCCGCCTGGGGTAGTTTATGGGGAACATTTTCTTAAAGATAGGGGGGGGGAACAAAGGATACACCTGGTCTCTCCCACTCCCTATCCACAATATCCGCCACCCTCTTCGGGATCGGAAACGCCTCAGTGTATACAGGGACCTCTAAAAACCTGTCCATTTTACACAATTTTTTCTGGGACCACCATGGGGTCACAATCATCCAGCATAGCTAAAACCTCCTTAAGCAGGACGCGGAGGTGTTCCAGCTTAAAATTAAACGCTAAGGAATCTGACTCTGCCCGCTGAGAAACTTTTCCTGTGTCAGAAATTTCTCCCTCAGACAGACCGTCCCTCACTGCCACTTCAGAGTGTTGTGAGGGTACTACAGATAAATCATCCAAAGCTTCTGATTGCTCATCCTCTGTTCTGAAAACTGAGCTATCGCGCTTTTTTGGAAAAACTGGCAGTTTGGATAAAAATGCTGCAAGGGAATTATCCATTACTGCTGCTAATTGTTGTAAGGTAATAGGGGCCAATGCGCTAGAGGTACTAGGCATCGCTTGCGCGGGCGTAACTGGTGTCGACACATGGGGAGAGGAAGAAGGACTATCCTCGTTACCTTCCGTTAAAGAATCATCTTGGGCTACATTTTTAAGTGTCACTGCATGGTCTTTAAAATGTTTAGATGCCTTAGCACACTTTAAACACAAATGCAATGGGGGTACCGCCATGGCTTTTAAACACATAGAACAGGGTCTATCTGAAGGCTCAGACATGTTTGACAGACTTAGACAGCACTCAAATACAGTAAAAAACACTTTTTGAAAAAACGTTACTGTGCCTTTAAATAATAAAAAGCACACACTTTTTTACTAAATCTCCAAAAAACATCCAATCTTTATGAAATTTTCACCACATGATCCTAATGCTTTGAAATGATTGCACACAAATTTTCAAGACAATTAACCCCTTATTGCCCAAACCGGAGCAAATTGAAGCAGGCTACCAGTTTAACACACTACAGCACGGTGCCACAGTCTCTGCTGTGGCCCTACCTTCCTTTGGGATTACTTTTGGATGAAAATAAGCCTCCCTGGAGTCCTCCTGCAATCTCTGGACTCTACAAGTGAAGCTGCATGAAGCTGTCTTGCAAAAGAACTGCGCAACTGAGGCGCGAAAATGAGGCCCCCTCCCTCTTCACTCCGGAGATGTGGGGCCTTCCTGAGTGAAATTAGGTGTCTAAGAATATGCCAGATGTATTAAAAACCCCAAAAAGTGTTCCAAACGTCAAAAACACTTGTACAAATATGAGATTATATTAATAAAATAATCGATTCAGCCCATAACAGTGTCCACCAGTATTTAAGCCCTTTAACTAAGCCATCCTTCTATACAGAGTCTCAGAATATGGCTTACCTTCCCCCATGGGGGTTTCTGTCAGTCTTCTAGCATTACCAAGTCTTGTTATAAAAAAATGACTGAGCATACCTTAAGCAGTTAAGCCTGCAAACTGTTCCCCCCAACTAAAGTTCTCCGGTACTCAACAGTCCTATGTGGGAACAGCAATGGATTTTAGTTACAACATGCTAAAATCTTTTTCTTCTCAGCAGAAATCTTCATCACCTTCTGCCTAAGAGTAAATAGTACAAACCGGCACTATTTTAAAATAAACTCTTGATTGAAGAAATAAAAACTACAAATCTAACACCACATACTCTTTACCCTCCCGTGGAGATGCTACTTGTTAGAGCGGCAAAGAGAATGACTGGGGGGGGCGGAGCCTGAGGGGAGCTATATGGACAGCTCTGCTGTGTGCTCTCTTTGCCACTTCCTGTAGGGATTGAGAATATCCCACAAGTAAGGATGAATCCGTGGACTGGATACACCATGTAAGAGAAATTAATACCTGTTCTTTCTGTATTTCTTCTAGTATTATCCCTCAAAAAATTATCTCTGTTAAAGAACGATACCTGTTCAGACAACTTTTTTAGATCAGATGGGTCATAGCCCCTTTCTGTCAATCGTAGTGTCAAGTCATTGGCATGTTTCCAGTAATTTTCTATATTAGTACAGTTTCGTCTTAACCTGATGTACTGCCCTTTTGGTATTCCCTTTCTAAGGTGAGAAGGATGCAATGAGTCTGCTCTTAAGATGGTGTTACCTGTTATTTCCTTTCTGTAGACTTCTGTGACCACTTTGTCTTCAGATTGAGAAATCAATACATCGAGATAAGATATATTGTTGTCAGAGGCTTCAAATGTGAATTTCAGATTGCCCACATTATCATTTAGGCAGTCAATGAATTCACTTAGTGTTTGTCTTGTACCATCCCAGACTATCAGGATATCATCAATGTACCTAGTGTACAATTGTATATTATCCCTATATTTGTTGTTTATATTAAATATAGTCTCAATCTCAAAATTCGCAAGATATAAATTTGCATACGATGGGGCAAATTTAGCCCCCATCGCAGTACCTCTTAGTAGAAACTCCCTCAACGAGACCCACTGCACCCCCAAGAGAGAGAAAGAGAGGTTACACCCAGAACCCGAAGGTGTATGGTAACCCTGGACCTTCTGCTTGTAAGCTAGCTACTATGCCAACCTAGATCCTGAAGATGAAAACGCATCTCAGAACCCACTCCCACCTGGGCCAGCCCAAGCATCGGCAGGTCTGAAACAGGGGAACAGAAGAACCACAACACCAGCTCAAAAACGAGCGGAAGAATGGCCACAGCCATCCCAATAGAGCACGGGTGCCAACCCTACTCCTTAGAAACAGACGACAAGGCTATAGACCCAAAGGAATCTAACAAAAGGCCCACTATAGGCTTGACATGGAGCCAGCAAGACTCCAGATGGAGCGTAACAACCCAGAGAGAAACACCCCTCTCTGAAGGTTAACTCTCAGTTCCAACCTCCTGAATCCAGGAGAATCTCTAAGAAAGGGGACCACACCTCCATAAGAAGGAGAATAAGCCCCCTACCGTAAGAAAGGGGATGGGGCCAAAAAGGCAGAGCACCTGCCCACAAGACATGAAGCCACAGGCTACAGAAGAGATCAATCTCCAATGCAAATGAACTTGGAAGGAATCCCCCTAAAGAATTAGCTTGCTAAGACACATCCAATGAGCAAGAGCTGCATCAGAGACACTGCAAACCCATTCACCTGCAGAGCAGTGAATCCATAAGGTTACTACAGCAAGCCGACCAAGGGAATCCGACCATAAAGGCATAAGTCAAGCCCAATGAGCATCGGCACTCAGAAAACCTGGCCAAACGTGACCAGGGCAATTAGTCCTAGTAAAAGGACATAGCCCAAGTTCTCCCAGGAACTGGAGAACCCCGAACCAGACCTTGAGACAAAAAGTCTGGCAACCCACAAGAGAAAACACTGAGCCAAGCCTCAGCAACCGGAAGCACCAGGGAGAAAACAGGTCCGAGCCCCCAATTGTTTAAACAAACAAAATCCGAGACCTTAACACCCTGTCTGATATAAAAAACCAGACCACAGGGAGATATCAATGCAATATCCAGATCAACCCAGATAACAAGAGAACTCACAAGTCCCAACCAAGGAAGAAACCACCCTTTGCCAAAGTCCAATGCTCCAAAAGAGCAAAGACGTTAAAAGTCGTACAACATACTAGAGCCCATAGACTCTCAAACAGCCGCAGGACAACAAGCAAAGGGCTACCCCGAGGCCAAAATCACTCGAGCAAAGGCTGGTCTCTGCATCACCTCCATACAATCAAAAAATCATAGAGAGAAAAGGACACACAGCATCCCCAGCTCCGATCAGAGCCCAAGGAGACCACACCCAGTGTCCCTAACAGGGAAAAACCATATCCCGGAGGGGAAAAGAAGACCAAAAGGTCTCAGAAAAACAGCTAGACAGTACACAGTCAATGTGCAATAGCTGCAGCTGGTCACATTCTGCAACCCATACGCTGCAAGGCAGCTGAACTACCCAATAAACTACTAGCTGCTAAGAACTAAGTCCAGAAGGACAATTCCCAGGGCCTCAAAAGAAAAAAGGCCAAACCGCGTAACTCAGTGGCAAGAGGGTGCAAAGCCCTCCAACCCTCCACTACATGGGAAGGAGCTCTAGGGTTTGACAACTCCAGACACAAGAGAGAGAGAGAGAGAGAGAGAAGCAGCAGAATGCTACTGACCCAGTCATCCAAATTGAAGGCTATAAGGACTGAGACAATCCTTCCTGCCTCACAGACCCACCTGTCCTCTAGAATGCTTAGTTGAACACAGAGGATAACATGAGCACTCAGCACCTCTACCGGACCAGCCAAGCAGAGCGGCGCCACGTGTCTGATCAGAACCCAAACAGAACCAGCCTGATATCTGGGTCCTAACCGTCAAGCCGCATAAATCCTCCCTCGGAAGGGAAGAAGGAAAACAGACATGACATCCTATCGGATGAAAATAAAATACAAGGCAACCCGTAGGTTAACGCCCCAGAAGAAACAGGCCTAACCGCAGGACTAGCCAAACAGAGCCCTGATCTTCCAAAAACTGGGAAAGATCTCAATTCATGGACAAACAGGAGATTACATCATCCCCAAATGTCTAATGAGATGCGCCATTCGAAAAGCAGACTGAGTGTTCCTGTATACAATAAGGGTAGGGTTGTTCAATAACTGAAAAAACATGTCTGAGTAAGACGCAAAGGCGCGCAATTCTGTAACGAAAGGCACAACACTCAGGAACAGTCGCACCCGCAGGGAACTGTACAATCCAAGGTGGAAGATCCGGAACAACAGGAGCAAGGAAAGGGAAGGCCCCACCCTGTCCTCAAACTCTATTCAATTTAGGAATTAAAGGTTCATCAGGCAATATGACCTCTGGAACCCCTGAATTCGCCAAAGACTTCCTTTAGAAGAAAACGCAAATTCCTAAAACTAAAGTCTGATTCCTCTGCAGCTGGAGGTTTAAAGGCAGCAGACTCTGACCCGGAAGTTCCTACTCTGAAGTCTCAGAAGAACTACATCCTCGGATAACCCTATCAGTTAAATCCAAAAAAAAGGGAAGGAGTGCAATATGTAACCTTAAGTTTGCGCTTAGCAGGGTGAGGTAAAGCATTAAGGCCGCAGACACCACCATTTAAACTGCGCAGTACCGTCTGGAGAAAAAAGGCCCCATCCAGATAGAGGATCAGCAATGCTACGGGAAAACTGCATGTGTATATAGATAACAATAGAGGGTACACACCTCACTGAAAGACAACTCCTCAGAGGTGGATGGCTCTGTGGTATCAAACATGTTTGATGTAATCACATTATCAAGGCATATGGAACATAATTGAGAGGGGGAACTAGGGCTTCCTCACCATATAAACAGGAATTGCTCTTTAGGAATAGAGGGAGTGCCCTCTAAAGTAACCGAATCCTCCATCACTAGTGCAATAACCGGAGAACTAAACAGATAAAACATTTTTCTTTTTTCAATAAAATAACTGCACCTTTATACCCCAATGGCTGGGGCACTCACCACCTCCTATGACCCAGACAGTACAGAGATGTAGAAAAGGTAATGGCAGTGCAGGAGCGCTAAAAAAGCTCTAAGGGTTATATGCAATAATGAAATAGACCAGTTTTTAAAATATAAATCACAAATTTATGTGGTGTTTTATTATAAAAATATATATGTGTACACACCCTTACATTTAGGGAAGTCTCCCTTTACAGTACTGTATAGCTTTCAAACATATTCAGAGTAAAAACATATTAATAAAAACTGTATCAATAATTTGTAACAATTGCAAATGTATAACAGATCTCTAAAACTTTTTCTCAGATTGAGAGCGATTAATTGTTTTAAAACAATATATATATAACACTGCTATTGCTGATTATTCCACCTTAAAACAGATCTTTAAGCTTATGTCAGAAAAAACTTCCCGTGCTCAGAATTGTAGCGTTTCAGTGTATCTTTAAATTAGCGATTTAGATACAATTAAAAGTACATAGTTTCCTCTTGGAATCAAATGCCCATATTGTGTGTAAATATAGAGTCAGTAAGAGGTAAAAAAAAAAGATCTCTATATATACAAACTCAGAAAATTGTAACTAAATGTTTAAAAATACTGATGAGCATACTGTGAAATTCCACCTTTAATAACACATGAGAGACAATTAACAATTCCACCTTAAACAATCACAGATCAAACCGGAAAATCAAGTAACCAATAGGAAGGAAAAGAGGGGTATTTAAAAAAGCGGAATAACACACAGAGATATACGTCTTGATAAAGCCTGCTGGTGAAACGCGTTGACATTTTTTGTACAACAGCACCTATCCTAAAAATCTGGAGAAGTGACCTAAAAGCACGATCTCGGATGAAAAACGAGTACAGGGGATTAACTGGTAACAAACGGCCGTTTGTTTGCTTTCTTTTTTCAACAGCCATATTTTCTGCCATACACGCTGATAGCGTGCATCACATCACTAAGATTTTCAAATAAAGACGCTACCTAACAGAGGCCTAGATTTGGAGTTCGGCGGTAGAAGGGCTGTTAACGCTCCGCGGGCTTTTTTCTGGCCGCACCATAAATTTAACTCTGGTATCGAGAGTTCAAACAAATGCTGCGTTAGGCTCCAAAAAAGGAGCGTAGAGCATTTTTACCGCAAATGCAACTCTCGATACCAAAGTTGCTTACGGACGCGGCCAGCCTCAAAAACGTGCTCGTGCACGATATCCCCATAGGAAACAATGGGGCTGTTTGAGCTGAAAAAAACCCTAACACCTGCAAAAAAGCAGCGTTCAGCTCCTAACGCAGCCCCATTGTTTCCTATGGGGAAACACTTCCTAAGTCTGCACCTAACACTCTAACATGTACCCCGAGTCTAAACACCCCTACCCTTACACTTATTAACCCCTAATCTGCCGCTCCCGCTATCGCTGACCCCTGCATATTATTTTTAACCCCTAATCTGCCGCTCCGTAAACCGCCGCAACCTACGTTATCCCTATGTACCCCTAATCTGCTGCCCTAACATCGCCGACCCCTATATTATATTTATTAACCCCTAATCTGCCCCCCACAACGTCGCCTCCACCTGCCTACACTTATTAACCCCTAATCTGCCGAGCGGACCTGAGCGCTACTATAATAAATGTATTAACCCCTAATCCGCCTCACTAACCCTATAATAAATAGTATTAACCCCTAATCTGCCCTCCCTAACATCGTCGACACCTAACTTCAATTATTAACCCCTAATCTGACGACTGGAGCTCACCGCTACTATAATAAATGGATTAACCCCTAAAGCTAAGTCTAACCCTAACTCTAACACCCCCCTAAATTAAATATAATTTAAATCTAACGAAATAAATTAACTCTTAAATTATTCCTATTTAAAGATAAATACTTACCTGTAAAATACATCCTAATATAGCTACAATATAAATTATAATTATATTATAGCTATTTTAGGATTAATATTTATTTTACAGGCAACTTGGTAATTATTTTAACCAGGTACAATAGCTATTTAATAGTTACCTAGTTAAAATAATAACAAATTTAACTGTAAAATAAATCCTAACCTAAGATATAATTCAACCTAACACTACCCTATCAATAAATTAATTAAATAAACTACCTACAATTACCTACAATTAACCTAACACTACACTATCAATAAATTAATTAAACACAATTCCTACAAATAAATACAATTAAATATTTGTTCCGATTAGCCAATAGAATGCGAGCTCAATCTGATTGGCTGATCGGATCAGCCAATCGGATTGAACTTGATTCTGATTGGCTGATTCCATCAGCCAATCAGAAAATTCCTACCTTAATTCCGATTGGCTGATAGAATCCTATCAGCCAATCGGAATTCGAGGGACGCCATCTTGGATGACGTCCCTTAAAGGAACAGTCATTCGTCGTTCAGTCGTTGGGCCGGATGGATGTTCCGCGCTGGAGGTCTTCAGGATCCTGCCGCTTCGCTCCGGATGGAAGACCATAGAAGATGCCGCCTGGATGATGACTTCAATCGGATGGAAGATCCTCTTCTGCCCCGCTTGGATGAAGACTTTGACCGGATCATGGACCTCTTCAGCCCCCCGCTTGGGCTTGGATCAGGACATCGGAGGAGCTCTTCAGGACGGATCGGTGAACCTGGATGGTGAAGACAAGGTAGGAAGATCTTCAGGGGCTTAGTGTTAGGTTTATTTAAGGGGGGTTTGGGTTAGATTAGGGGTATGTGGGTGCTGGGTTGTAATGTTGGGGGGGGTATTGTATGTTTTTTTTTACAGACAAAAGAGCTGAAATTCTTGGGGCATGCCCCGCAAAGGGCCCTGTTCAGGGCTGGTAAGGTAAAAGAGCTTTTACCTTTTTTAATTTAGAATAGGGTAGGGATTTTTTTATTTTGGGGGGCTTTGTTATTTTATTAGGGGGCTTAGAGTAGGTGTAATTAGTTTAAAATTGTTGTAATATTTTTCTTATGTTTGTAAATATTTTTTTATTTTTTGTAACTTAGTTCTTTTTTATTTTTTGTACTTTATCTAGTTTATTTAATTGTATTTATTTGTAGGAATTGTGTTTAATTAATTTATTGATAGTGTAGTGTTAGGTTAATTGTAGGTAATTGTAGGTAGTTTATTTAATTAATTTATTGATAGGGTAGTGTTAGGTTTAATTATATCTTAGGTTAGGATTTATTTTACAGGTAAATTTGTTATTATTTTAACTAGGTAACTATTAAATAGCTATTGTACCTGGTTAAAATAATTACCAAGTTGCCTGTAAAATAAATATTAATCCTAAAATAGCTATAATATAATTATAATTTATATTGTAGCTATATTAGGATGTATTTTACAGGTAAGTATTTATCTTTAAATAGGAATAATTTATTTAATAAGAGTTAATTTATTTCGTTAGATTTAAATTATATTTAACTTAGGGGGGTGTTAGAGTTAGGGTTAGACTTAGCTTTAGGGGTTAATCCATTTATTATAGTAGCGGTGAGCTCCGGTCGTCAGATTAGGGGTTAATAATTGAAGGGGTCGGCGGGGTTAGGGGCAGCAGATTAGGGGTACATAAGTATAACGTAGGTGGCGGTCGGCAGATTAGGGGTTAAAAAATTTTAATCGAGTGGCGGCGATGTGGGGGGAGCTCGGTTTTGGGGTACATAGGTAGTTTATGGGTGTTAGTGTACTTTAGGGTACAGTAGTTAAGAGCTTTATGAACCGGCGTTAGCCCAGAAAGCTCTTAACTCCTGCTATTTTCCTGTGGCTGGAGTTTTGTCGTTAGAGCTCTAACGCTCACTTCAGAAACGACTCTAAATACCGGCGTTAGGAAGATCCCATTGAAAAGATAGGATACGCAATTGACGTAAGGGGATCTGCGGTATGGAAAAGTCGCGGCTGAAAAGTGAGCGTTAGACCCTTTAATCACTGACTCCAAATACCAGCGGGCGGCCAAAACCAGCGTTAGGAGCCTCTAACGCTGGTTTTCACGGCTAACGCCAAACTCCAAATCTAGGCCAGAGAGATTCCAGCCGTTAACATTCAGGAGTTTACCTTCAACTATCTACCATCAGAGCAGACCCTCCTCTTCATATCAAAGACAACTGCGGAACAGCATATATTAAAACAAGTAAGAGAGACATCGGAAAAAAACAGCTGTAAAAATAAACCGGTAAGAAAAAGATCCTGCAATCAGGCACTGTTAAGTGCCAGAAGATCCGGTAAGACAAACCATACCTCTTACTGACTCTAATATTTACACACAATATGGGCATTTGATTCCTAGAGGAAACTATGTACTTTTAATTGTATCTAAATCGCTAATTTAAAGATACACTGAAACGCTACAATTCTGAGCACGGGAAGTTAAAAGATCTGTTTTAAGGTGGAATAATCAGCAATAGCAGTATTATATATATATTGTTTTAAAACAATTAATCGCTCTCAATCTGAGAAAAAGTTTTAGAGATCTGTTTTACATTTGCAATTGTTACAAATTATTGATACAGTTTTTATTAATATGTTTTTACTCTGAATATGTTTGAAAGCTATACAGTACTGTAAAGGGAGACGTCCCTAAATGTAAGGGTGTGTACACATATATATTTTTATAATAAAACACCACATACATTTCTGATTTATATTTTAAAAACTGGTCTATTTCATTATTCCATATAACCCTTAGAGGTTTTTTAGCGCTCCTGCACTACTATTACCTTTTTTAGTCTTTTAACCCCTTAGTGATCTTGGGGAAGATCGCTTGTAAAGGAGCATAGGGGTTAGCCATTGGGCGCTACACTTATTATTTGTAAGTACAGAGATGTAGGACTCCTCTTAGACAACTGGTCAGGAAAGAGGGAATGAATCACATAGTGCACAATGCAGGACCGTCCCTGCTATGAGAGAAAGCGCGCCAAGCTTGTAAGCTGCATGGCTTTTAAAGTGAAACCTGTATATTCCATAACAGCCTATGAACCCATAACATCTCACACATAAAGCAGCATAAAATCAAAAACATATAAGATTATATTCCCCCCTGTTCAATAATCCCCCTAAGGAGATATTAACCCTTTATTCTATAAAGATAAAAGGTGCCACACTGGGACCGTCTTCTGTGTTAACATTATGTAATAAAAAATTAAACGATCTTACCAGAATCTACGCCGTGAAACAGGAACATGACCCTTCAAGTGTGACAGGTCGTAGCATCGCTCCTGACATGGACTTGAGAGAAAAAAGCAGTTTGCAAAACTTGTCAATGCCGATTGCTGTAGGAGCTGTTAATATGAGTCGGGATGGTTTCGCAAAAGAGAAGCTCTCCCTGCATCTCCGGAATCTAACTTTTACCCAGGCCCTCACTGAGAAGCTTATATAGCTACTTAAAACTCCTGTCCCATTGCGAAGAGTAGTACCCTCCATAAGAGAAAAAAACAAATTCTGATACTTCTCTGCCAACCTCCAGGGACGAAAGGCAAAGAATGATTGGGGGATGAGGGAAGTGGGAGGAGTATTTAAGCCTTTGGCTGGGGTGTCTTATTTCCCAAAAGTAATGAATGCGGCTGTGGACTCTTTCCCATTAGGAAGAAAATCAGCCTCCTAGGTTTATTCTATAACAAAGGATACCAAAAAGAACAAAGCAAATTTAACAGAAGTAAATTGGAAAGTTGGGTAAAAATGCAGCTCTATCTGAATTATCAGCTTTTAACTTTGACTTTCAGTTTTGGCTTCTGTCTTTGATGATGTTTTCCTAATTATTCTGTGATAGTGTTTTTAATTATACAAAAATCACAAAATACTGGTCTGGATTACAATCACTTTTTATTTGCAAGAAAAAAACATAACATATCATTATATAGTAAAAAACATAATTTATGTAAGAACTTGCCTGATAAATTCATTTATTTCATTTTGGCAAGAGTCCATGAGTTAGTGACGTATGGGATATACAATCCTACCAGGAGGGGCAAAGTTTCCCAAACCTCATAATGCCTTTAAATACACCCCTCACCACACCCACAATTCAGTTTAACGAATAGCCAAGTAGTGAGGTGATAGAAAAAGGAGTAAAAAGCATCAAAAAAGGAACTGGAAATATAATTGTGCTTTATACAAAAAAACATAACCACCATAAAAAGGGTAGGTCTCATGGACTCTTGCCAATATGAAAGAAATGAATTTATCAGGTAAGTTCTAACATAAATTATGTTTTCTTTCATGTAATTGGCAAGAGTCCATGAGCTAGTGATGTATGGGATAGTAATACCCAAGATGTGGTACTCCACAGAAGAGTCACTAGAGAGGGAGGGATACAAATAAAAACCACCATTTTCCACTGAAAAATTAAATACACATACAAAAAAAACAGAATTTATGTTTACCTGATAAATTTCTTTCTCCAACGGTGTGTCCGGTCCACGGCGTCATCCTTACTTGTGGGATATTCTCTTCCCCAACAGGAAATGGCAAAGAGCCCAGCAAAGCTGGTCACATGATCCCTCCTAGGCTCCGCCTACCCCAGTCATTCGACCGACGTTAAGGAGGAATATTTGCATAGGAGAAACCATATGGTACCGTGGTGACTGTAGTTAAAGAAAATAAATTATCAGACCTGATTAAAAAAACCAGGGCGGGCCGTGGACCGGACACACCGTTGGAGAAAGAAATTTATCAGGTAAACATAAATTCTGTTTTCTCCAACATAGGTGTGTCCGGTCCACGGCGTCATCCTTACTTGTGGGAACCAATACCAAAGCTTTAGGACACGGATGAAGGGAGGGAGCAAATCAGGTCACCTAAATGGAAGGCACCACGGCTTGCAAAACCTTTCTCCCAAAAATAGCCTCAGAAGAAGCAAAAGTATCAAACTTGTAAAATTTGGTAAAAGTGTGCAGTGAAGACCAAGTCGCTGCCCTACATATCTGATCAACAGAAGCCTCGTTCTTGAAGGCCCATGTGGAAGCCACAGCCCTAGTGGAATGAGCTGTGATTCTTTCGGGAGGCTGCCGTCCGGCAGTCTCGTAAGCCAATCTGATGATGCTTTTAATCCAAAAAGAGAGAGAGGTAGAAGTAGCTTTTTGACCTCTCCTTTTACCTGAATAAACAACAAACAAGGAAGATGTTTGTCTAAAATCCTTCGTAGCATCTAAATAGAATTTTAGAGCGCGAACAACATCCAAATTGTGCAACAAACGTTCCTTCTTTGAAACTGGTTTCGGACACAGAGAAGGTACGATAATCTCCTGGTTAATGTTTTTGTTAGAAACAACTTTTGGAAGAAAACCAGGTTTAGTACGTAAAACCACCTTATCTGCATGGAACACCAGATAAGGAGGGGAACACTGCAGAGCAGATAATTCTGAAACTCTTCTAGCAGAAGAAATTGCAACTAAAAACAAAACTTTCCAAGATAATAACTTAATATCAACGGAATGTAAGGGTTCAAACGGAACCCCCTGAAGAACTGAAAGAACTAAATTGAGACTCCAAGGAGGAGTCAAGGGTTTGTAAACAGGCTTAATTCTAACCAGAGCCTGAACAAAGGCTTGAACATCTGGCACAGCTGCCAGCTTTTTGTGAAGTAACACCGACAAGGCAGAAATCTGTCCCTTCAGGGAACTTGCCGATAATCCTTTTTCCAATCCTTCTTGAAGGAAGGATAGAATCCTAGGAATCTTAACCTTGTCCCAAGGGAATCCTTTAGATTCACACCAACAGATATATTTTTTCCAAATTTTGTGGTAAATCTTTCTAGTTACAGGCTTTCTGGCCTGAACAAGAGTATCGATAACAGAATCTGAGAAACCTCGCTTCGATAAAATCAAGCGTTCAATCTCCAGGCAGTCAGCTGGAGTGAAACCAGATTCGGATGTTCGAACGGACCCTGAACAAGAAGGTCTCGTCTCAAAGGTAGCTTCCAAGGTGGAGCCGATGACATATTCACCAGATCTGCATACCAAGTCCTGCGTGGCCACGCAGGAGCTATCAAGATCACCGACGCCCTCTCCTGATTGATCCTGGCTACCAGCCTGGGGATGAGAGGAAACGGCGGGAACACATAAGCTAGTTTGAAGGTCCAAGGTGCTACTAGTGCATCCACTAGAGCCGCCTTGGGATCCCTGGATCTGGACCCGTAACAGGGAACTTTGAAGTTCTGACGAGAGGCCATTAGATCCATGTCTGGAATGCCCCACAGCTGAGTGACTTGGGCAAAGATTTCCGGATGGAGTTCCCACTCCCCCGGATGCAATGTCTGACGACTCAGAAAATCCGCTTCCCAATTTTCCACTCCCGGGATGTGGATAGCAGACAGGTGGCAGGAGTGAGACTCCGCCCATAGAATAATCTTGGTCACTTCTTCCATCGCTAGGGAACTCCTTGTTCCCCCCTGATGGTTGATGTACGCAACAGTCGTCATGTTGTCTGATTGAAACCGTATGAACTTGGTCCTCGCTAGCTGAGGCCAAGCCTTGAGAGCATTGAATATCGCTCTCAGTTCCAGAATATTTATCGGTAGAAGAGATTCTTCCCGAGACCAAAGACCCTGAGCTTTCAGGGATCCCCAGACCGCGCCCCAGCCCATCAGACTGGCGTCGGTCGTGACAATGACCCACTCTGGTCTGCGGAATGTCATCCCTTGTGACAGGTTGTCCAGGGACAGCCACCAACGGAGTGAGTCTCTGGTCCTCTGATTTACTTGTATCTTTGGAGACAAGTCTGTATAGTCCCCATTCCACTGACTGAGCATGCACAGTTGTAATGGTCTTAGATGAATGCGCGCAAAAGGAACTATGTCCATTGCCGCTACCATCAACCCGATCACTTCCATGCACTGAGCTACGGAAGGAAGAGGAACGGAATGAAGTATCCGACAAGAGTCCAGAAGTTTTGTTTTTCTGGCCTCTGTTAGAAAAATCCTCATTTCTGAGGAGTCTATAATTGTTCCCAAGAAGGGAACCCTTGTTGACGGGGATAGAGAACTCTTTTCCACGTTCACTTTCCAGCCGTGAGATCTGAGAAAGGCCAGGACGATGTCCGTGTGAGCCTTTGCTCGAGGAAGGGACGACGCTTGAATCAGAATGTCGTCCAGGTAGGGTACTACTGCAATGCCCCTTGGTCTTAGCACCGCTAGAAGGGACCCTAGTACCTTTGTGAAAATCCTTGGAGCAGTGGCTAATCCGAAAGGAAGCGCCACAAACTGGTAATGTTTGTCCAGGAATGCAAACCTTAGGAACCGATGAAGTTCCTTGTGGATAGGAATATGTAGATACGCATCCTTTAAATCCACCGTGGTCATGAATTGACCTTCCTGGATGGAAGGAAGGATAGTTCGAATGGTTTCCATCTTGAACGATGGGACCTTGAGAAATTTGTTTAAGATCTTGAGATCTAAGATTGGTCTGAACGTTCCCTCTTTTTTGGGAACTATGAACAGATTGGAGTAGAACCCCATCCCTTGTTCTCTTAATGGAACAGGATGAATCACTCCCATTTTTAACAGGTCTTCTACACAATGTAAGAACGCCTGTCTTTTTATGTGGTCTGAAGACAACTGAGACCTGTGGAACCTCCCCCTTGGGGGAAGTCCCTTGAATTCCAGAAGATAACCCTGGGAGACTATTTCTAGCGCCCAGGGATCCAGAACATCTCTTGCCCAAGCCTGAGCGAAGAGAGAGAGTCTGCCCCCCACCAGATCCGGTCCCGGATCGGGGGCCAATATTTCATGCTGTCTTGGTAGCAGTGGCAGGTTTCTTGGCCTGCTTTCCCTTGTTCCAGCCTTGCATTGGTCTCCAAGCAGGCTTGGCCTGAGAAGTATTACCCTCTTGCTTAGAGGACGTAGCACTTTGGGCTGGTCCGTTTTTACGAAAGGGACGAAAATTAGGTCTATTTTTTGCCTTGAAAGGCCGATCCTGAGGAAGGGCGTGGCCCTTACCCCCAGTGATATCAGAGATAATCTCTTTCAAGTCGGGACCAAACAGCGTTTTCCCCTTGAAAGGAATGTTTAGTAGCTTGTTCTTGGAAGACGCATCAGCCGACCAAGATTTCAACCAAAGCGCTCTGCGCGCCACAATAGCAAACCCAGAATTCTTAGCCGCTAATCTAGCCAATTGCAAAGTGGCGTCTAGAGTGAAAGCATTAGCCAATTTGAGAGCATTGATTCTGTCCATAATCTCCTCATAAGGAGGAGAATCACTATCGAGCACCTTTATCAGTTCATCAAACCAGAAATATGCAGCTGTAGTGACAGGGACAATGCATGAAATGGGTTGTAGAAGGTAACCCTGCTGAACAAACATCTTTTTGAGCAAACCTTCTAATTTTTTATCCATAGGATCTTTGAAAGCACAACTATCCTCTATGGGTATAGTGGTGCGTTTGTTTAAAGTAGAAACCGCTCCCTCGACCTTGGGGACTGACTGCCATAAGTCCTTTCTGGGGTCGACCATAGGAAACAATTTTTTAAATATGGGGGGAGGGACGAAAGGAATACCGGGCCTTTCCCATTCTTTATTAACAATGTCCGCCACCCGCTTGGGTATAGGAAAAGCTTCTGGGAGCCCCGGCACCTCTAGGAACTTGTCCATTTTACATAGTTTCTCTGGGATGACCAAATTTTCACAATCATCCAGAGTGGATAATACCTCCTTAAGCAAAATGCGGAGATGTTCCAACTTAAATTTAAATGTAATCACATCAGATTCAGCCTGCTGAGAAATGTTCCCTAAATCAGTAATTTCTCCCTCAGACAAAACCTCCCTGGCTCCCTCAGATTGGGTTAGGGGCCCTTCAGAGATATTAATATCAGCGTCGTCATGCTCTTCAGTAACTAAAACAGAGCAGCCACGCTTACGCTGACAAGGGTTCATTTTGGCTAAAATGTTTTTGACAGAATTATCCATTACAGCCGTTAATTGTTGCATAGTAAGGAGTATTGGCGCGCTAGATGTACTAGGGGCCTCCTGAGTGGGCAAGACTCGTGTAGACGAAGGAGGGAATGATGCAGTACCATGCTTACTCCCCTCACTTGAGGAATCATCTTGGGCATCATTGTCATTATCACATAAATCACATTTATTTAAATGAATAGGAATTCTGGCTTCCCCACATTCAGAACACAGTCTATCTGGTAGTTCAGACATGTTAAACAGGCATAAACTTGATAAGAAAGTACAAAAAACGTTTTAAAATAAAACCGTTACTGTCACTTTAAATTTTAAACTGAACACACTTTATTACTGCAATTGCGAAAAAACATGAAGGAATTGTTCAAAATTCACCAAATTTTCACCACAGTGTCATAAAGCCTTAAAAATATTGCACACCAAATTTGGAAGCTTTAACCCTTAAAATAACGGAACCGGAGCCGTTTTAAGCTTTAACCCCTTTACAGTCCCTGGTATCTGCTTTGCTGAGACCCAACCAAACCCAAAGGGGAATACGATACCAAATGACGCCTTTCAGAAGTCTTTTCTAAGTATCAGAGCTCCTCTCACATGCGACTGCATGCCATGCCTCTCAAAAACAAGTGCGCAACACCGGCGCGAAAATGAGACTCTGCTTATGCTTTGGGAAAGCCCCTAAGAAATAAGGTGTCTAATACAGTGCCTGCCGATATTATTATATCAAAATACCCAGATAAAATGATTCCTCAAGGCTAAATATGTGTTAATAATGAATCGATTTAGCCCAAAAAAGTCTACAGTCTAAATAAGCCCTTGTGAAGCCCTTATTTACGATCGTAATAAACATGGCTTACCGGATCCCATAGGGAAAATGACAGCTTCCAGCATTACATCGTCTTGTTAGAATGTGTCATACCTCAAGCAGCAAGAGACTGCACACTGTTCCCCCAACTGAAGTTAATTGCTCTCAACAGTCCTGTGTGGAACAGCCATGGATTTTAGTTACGGTTGCTAAAATCATTTTCCTCATACAAACAGAACTCTTCATCTCTTTTCTGTTTCTGAGTAAATAGTACATACCAGCACTATTTGAAAATAACAAACTCTTGATTGAATAATGAAAAACTACAGTTAAACACTAAAAAACTCTAAGCCATCTCCGTGGAGATGTTGCCTGTACAACGGCAAAGAGAATGACTGGGGTAGGCGGAGCCTAGGAGGGATCATGTGACCAGCTTTGCTGGGCTCTTTGCCATTTCCTGTTGGGGAAGAGAATATCCCACAAGTAAGGATGACGCCGTGGACCGGACACACCTATGTTGGAGAAATAATATTTCTCATAATTGAAAAGAAAAAAACTTAAAATATAAGCAGAGGAATCAAACTGAAACAGCTGCCTGAAGAACTTTACTACCAAAAACTGCTTCTGAAGAGGCAAATACATCAAAACGGTAGAATTTAGAAAATGTATGCAAAGAAGACCAAGTTGCTGCTTTGCAAATCTGATCAACTGAAGCTTCATTCTTAAAAGCCCACAAAATGGAAACTGATCTAGTAAAATGAGCTGTGATTCTCTGAGGCGGGGCCTGACCCGGCTCCAAATAAGCCTGATGAATCAAAAGCTTTAACCAGGATGCCAAGGAAATGGCAGAAGCTTTCTGACCTTTCCTAGGGCCAGAAAAGACAACAAATAGACTAGAAGTCTTCCTGAAATCTTTAGTAGCTTCAACATAATATTTCAAAGCTGTTACACCATCCAGAGAATAACATAATTTATGCTTACCTGATAAATTTATTTCTCTTGTAGTGTATTCAGTCCACGGGTCATCCATTACTTATGGGATATATTCCCTTCCCAACAGGAAGTTGCAAGAGGATCACCCAAGCAGAGCTGCTATATAGCTCCTCCCCTCACATGTCATATCCAGTCATTCGACCGAAACAAGACAAGAAAGGAGAAACCATAGGGTGCAGTGGTGACTGGAGTTTTAATAAAAATTTAGATCTGCCTCAAAAAAGACAGGGCGGGCCGTGGACTGAATACACTACAAGAGAAATAAATTTATCAGGTAAGCATAAATTATGTTTTCTCTTGTTAAGTGTATTCAGTCCACGGGTCATCCATTACTTATGGGATACCAATACCAAAGCTAAAGTACACGGATGATGGGAGGGACAAGGCAGGAACTTTAAATGGAGGGAACCACTGCCTGTAGAACCTTTCTCCCAAAAACAGCCTCCGAAGAAGCAAAAGTGTCAAATTTGTAAAATTTTGAAAAGGTGTGAAGCGAAGACCAAGTCGCAGCCTTGCAAATCTGTTCAACAGAGGCCTCATTCTTAAAGGCCCAGGTGGAAGCCACAGCTCTAGTGGAATGAGCTGTAATTCTTTCAGGGGGCTGCTGTCCAGCAGTCTCATAGGCTAAACGTATCATGCTACGAAGCCAAAAGGAGAGAGAGGAAGCCGAATCTTTTTGACCTCTCCTCTGCCCAGAGTAAACGACAAACAGGGAAGAAGTTTGACGAAAATCTTTAGTTGCTTGTAAATAGAACTTCAGGGCACGGACTACGTCCAGATTATGCAAAAGTCTTTCCTTCTTTGAAGAAGGGTTAGGACATAATGATGGAACAACAATCTCTTGATTGATGTTCCTGTTAGAAACTACCTTAGGTAAGAACCCAGGTTTAGTACGCAGAACTACCTTGTCTGAATGGAAAATCAGATAAGGAGAATCACAATGTAAGGCAGATAACTCAGAGACTCTTCGAGCCGAGGAAATAGCCATCAAAAACAGAACTTTCCTGCCATAGCGCATTATGAAAAGGACTCGGAACTTCCCACAGCACTAGATAAGCCGGAGGCCTTCCTGCTATCCCTGGATGTGGAGAAGGCCTTCGATGGGTGGAGTGGAGCCACTTGCTGGATGTAATGCAACGCTTTGGCTTCTCGGGACCTTTTCTCCAATATGTCAGCAACATTTACAGGGCCCCATGGATCTCCATCATGGCGAACGGCTTGTTTTCACCGCGTATTACCTTACAAAGGGGCACCCGTCAAGGGTGTCCCTTATCCCCCCTCCTTTTTAACTTGGCCTTAGAACCGTTGGCTGTTAAACTACGCAAGGTATATCCGGGTATGAGGCTGGGAAATGAGAAAATGCATCTAGCATTATATGCGGATGACATGCTCCTCTTTGTGGAGCACCCAGCAAAGCACATCCCAAAAATCCTGGCGACAATTGAGGCCTTTGGGTCCTTTTCAGGATACAGGATAAACAAAAAGAAATCGGAAATCCTGTGGCTTTGGAAGCGTAAGGTGCAGACAAGCTCCTATCCGTTTCAGGAAGCTAAAGACACTTTGACTTACTTGGGCATTCAATTGTCCACCAACAGACAAGTCTTATACCATAATAATGTTACACAGGTGTGTCGTGAACTGGCCCAAACCTTGGAAGGGTGGAGAAACCTACCGGTCTCTCTCACAGGATGAATCAACTTGGTAAAAATGGTTATCTTACCACGGATCCTGTATCCCCTCTTGATGCTACCTTTCTTGATTACAAGAAAAGATCTGGCGACATACACAAAGGCCCTATCTAAGTTTCTATGGAAGGGAGGCAGACCCAGGATAGCTCTAATGAAATTATATGCACGACCCTCCTCTGGTGGACTGGGTCTTCCCGACCTGAAGCTATACAACTGGGCAACACTTAGCCGTCTCATGCTGGACTGGCAACTAAAAACAGAACACTTTTATACGTATGAACTAGAGAGAAATGCTTTAGGGGGATTTGATCCCTCATTTCTGCCATACGCCCCACTTAATGACATTCCTGTGGAGGTCAGAGATAGCTTTCTCTATAGGGATGTATTGAGAGCATGGCGACTAGCCCTTGGTCACGCTGGCCGACGGCACATGTCCCCCAGACTAACCCCGTTGAGAAATAACACTTGTTTCCCCCCCCGGAATGGATACCTCCCCGTTTACCATTTGGGAAGCTAAGGGTTTATGTTCGGTGGGGGATGCTTTAGACATCCCTAGAAAATGTGTCAGGTCTTTTGAGGAGCTGCAGACTCAATATGGGCTACCTCGGACCCACTTTTACGCCTATCTCCAGTTGAGGCATTATGTCGGTCAACTAATTAGGGAAGAACCACAATTCTGGGAACCGCACGTATTTAGCGCGTCGGTCTCCTCTTTCAAGATTGGAAGCTTTTCTATCTCGGGGATATATAGAACACTGCTGAACCAGGTTGAATCTAAGCATTTAACACTATTAGAAAGCAAATGGAGGGGACAAATAGAAAGGGAAAATATGTTAGAACTAATCCAACACAGTATAGAGAACGTTAAAAGGGCAACATTATCTATGACACTGAGAGAATCCCAGATCAGAATGCTGCATAAAGATTACATTATCCCACGTAGGCTAGCTAAATGGAAGCTCGGGGTGGTAAATAAGTGCAGTAAGTGCGGGATTGACGACCCGGATTTTCTTCATTACTTCTATACCTGCCCACGAGTTACACAGTTCTGGGGTAGGATAGCTTACTGGATCACAAACGTCATCAAAATCAGGGTTAAATTAGAAGTGGAGCAAGTTTGCTTCTTGGATTGGGAGGAACAAGACACTAGGCACATCTCAATACTAACTACCATAATTTTAATCGCCAGAAAGACTATTCTTAGGGTCTGGACCGGGAATGCTGCTCCTACCTTTAGTGCATTTAAACACAGCGTACACAAACAACTGATAACCGAACAGCTAACTTAAAACCAAAAAAAAAATGGGACATGAGAGAATGCTCCATGGCATTATCTGTTACTATACCTACCTTTACTTAACTGTACAAGGGGTCATTTCCTCATGATTATGCCGTCTCTGATGTAAAACTGTAATCATATGTGTCCTTTCTCTTTTGTCCTTAATAAAAAGAATTAAAAAAAAACAAAACAAACAAACAAAAACAAAAAACAAACAGAACTTTCCAAGATAACAGCTTAATATCAATGGAATGAAGAGGTTCAAACGGAACACCTTGAAGAACTTTAAGAACTAAGTTTAAGCTCCACGGCGGAGCAACAGTCTTAAACACAGGCTTAATCCTAGCCAAAGCCTGACAAAAAGGCTGAACGTCTGGAACCTCTGCCAGACGTTTGTGTAAAAGAATAGACAGAGCAGAAATCTGTCCCTTTAACGAACTAGCAGATAAGCCCTTTTCTAAACCCTCTTGTAGAAAAGACAATATCCTAGGAATCCTAACCTTACTCCATGAGTAACTCTTGGATTCACACCAATACAAGTATTTACGCCATATCTTATGGTAAATTTTTCTTGTAACAGGTTTCCGAGCCTGTATTAAGGTATCAATAACCGACTCCGAGAAGCCACGCTTTGATAGAATCAAGCGTTCAATCTCCATGCAGTCAGTCTCAGAGAAATTAGATTTGGATGGTTGAAAGGACCCTGAATTAGAAGGTCCTTCCTCAGAGGCAGAGACCATGGTGGACAGGACGACATGTCCACTAGGTCTGCATACCAGGTCCTGCGTGGCCACGCAGGCGCTATCAGAATCACTGATGCTCTCTCCTGTTTGATCTTGGCAATCAGTCGAGGAAGCAGCGGAAATGGTGGAAACACCTAAGCCATGTTGAAAACCCAAGGGGCTGCTAGAGCATCTATCAGCGCCGCTTCCGGGTCCCTGGACCTGGTCCGTAACAAGGAAGTTTGGCGTTCTGGCGAGACGCCATGAGATCCAGTTCCGGTTTGCCCCAACGACGAATCAGTTGGGGGCGAAGACCTCCGGATGAAGTTCCCACTCCCCCGGATGAAAAGTCTGGCGACTTAGAAAGTCTGCCTCCCAGTTCTCCACTCCTGGGATGTAGATCGCTGACAGGTGGCAAGAGTGAGACTCTGCCCAGCGAATTATCTTTGAGACTTCTAACATCGCTAGTGAACTCCTGGTTCCCCCGTGATGTTGTCCGACTGAAATCTGATGAACCTCAGTGTTGTTAACTGAGGCCAAGCTAGAAGAGCATTGAATATTGCTCTTAATTCCAGAATATTTATTGGGAGGAGTTTTTCCTCCTGAGTCCACGATCCCTGAGCCTTCAGGGAGTTCCAGACTGCGCCCCAAAATAGCAGGCTGGCATCTGTTGTTATAATCGTCCAATCTGGCCTGCGAAAGGTCATCCCTTTGGACAGATGGACCTGAGAAAGCCACCAGAGAAGAGAATCTCTGGTCTCTTGATCCAGATTTAGTAGAGGGGACAAATCTGAGTAATCCCCATTCCACTGACTTAGCATGCATAATTGCAGCGGTCTGAGATGCAAGCGCGCAAATGGCACTATGTCCATTGCCGCTACCATTAAGCTGATTACTTCCATGCACTGAGCTACTGACGGGCGTGGAATGGAATGAAGGACACGGCAAGCATTTAGAAGTTTTAATAACCTGGACTCCGTCAGGTAAATTCTCATCTCTACAGAATCTATAAAAGAGTCCCTAGGAAGGGAACCCTTGTGAGTGGTAATAGAGAACTCTTTTCCACGTTCACCTTCCACCCATGAAACCTCAGAAATGCCAGAACTATCTCTGTATGAGACTTGGCAATTTGAAAACTTGACGCTTGTATCAGAATGTCGTCTAGGTACGGAGCCACCGCTATGCCTCGCGGTCTTAGCACCGCCAGAAGTGAGCCCAGAACCTTTGTAAAAATTCTCGGGGCCGTAGCTAACCGAAGGGAAGAGCTACAAATTGGTAATGCCTGTCTAGAAAGGCAAATCTTAGGTACCGATAATGATCTTTGTGAATCGGTATGTGAAGGTAGGCATCCTTTAAGTCCACTGTGGTCATATACTGACCCTCTTGGATCATGGGTAGGATGGTTCGAATAGTTTCCATTTTGAATGATGGAACTCTTAGGAATTTGTTTAAGATCTTTAGGTCCAAGATTGGTCTGAAGGTTCCCTCTTTCTTGGGAACCACAAACAGATTTGAGTAAAATCCTTGCCCTTGTTCCGTCCGCGGAACTGGGTGGATCAACCCCATTAGTAAGAGGTCTTGTACACAGCGTAGAAACGCCTCTTTCTTTATTTGGTTTGCTGATAACCTTGAAAGATGAAATCTCCCTTGTGGAGGAGAAGCTTTGAAGTCCAGAAGATATCCCTAGGATATGATCTCCAACGCCCAGGGATACTGGACATCTCTTGCCCAAGCCTGGGCGAAGAGAGAAAGTCTGCCCCCCACTAGATCCGTTTCCGGATAGGGGGCCCTCTCTTCATGCTGTCTTAGGGGCAGAAGTAGGTTTTCTGGTCTGCTTGCCCTTGTTCCAGGACTGGTTAGGTTTCCAGCCCTGTCTGTAACGAGCAACAGTTCCTTCCTGTTTTGGAGCGGAGGAAGTTGATGCTGCTCCTGCCTTGAAGTTACGAAAGGCATGAAAATTAGACTGTTTGGCCTTTGATTTGGCCCTGTCCTGAGGAAGAGTATGACCCTTACCTCCAGTAATGTCAGCAATAATTTCTTTCAAGCCGGGCCCGAATAAGGTCTGCCCTTTGAAAGGAATATTAAGCAATTTAGATTTAGAAGTCACGTCAGCTGACCAGGATTTAAGCCATAGCGCTCTGCGCGCCTGGATGGCGAATCCGGAGTTCTTAGCCGTTAGTTTGGTTAAATGTACGACGGCATCGGAAACAAATGCGTTAGCTATCTTAAGTGCTTTAAGCTTGTCCATAATCTCATCCAATGGAGCTGTCCGAATGGCCTCTTCCAGAGACTCAAACCAGAATGCCGCAGCAGCAGTGACAGGCGCAATGCATGCAAGGGGCTGTAAGATAAAACCATGTTGAACAAACATTTTCTTAAGGTAACCTTCTAATTTTTTATCCATTGGATCCGATAAAGCACAACTATCCTCCACCTTAGGGACCGTCTGCCATAAGTCTCGTGTGGTGGCGTCTATTGGAAACATTTTCCTAAATATAGGAGGAGGGGAAAAGGGCACACCGGGTCTATCACACTCCTTGCTAATAATCTCTGTAAGCCTTTTAGGTATAGGAAAAACGTCAGTACACACCGGCACCGCATAGTATCTATCCAGCCTACATAATTTCTCTGGAATTGCAACCGTGTTACAATCATTCAGAGCCGCTAATACCTCCCCTAGCAATACACGGAGGTTCTCAAGCTTAAATTTAAAATTAGAAATCTCTGAATCCAGTCTCCCTGGATCAGAACCGTCACCCACAGAATGAAGCTCTCCGTCTTCATGTTCTGCAAATTGTGACGCAGTATCGGATATGGCTCTCACATTATCAGCGCGCTCTGTTCTTAACCCAGAGCTATTGCGCTTGCCTCTTAGTTCTGGCAATTTAGATAAAACTTCTGTCATAACAGTAGCCATGTCTTGCAAAGTGATTTGTAAGGGCCTCTCTGATGTACTTGGCGCCACAATATCACGCGCCTCCTGAGCGGGAGGCGAAGGTACTGACACGTGAGGAGAATTAGTCGGCATAACTTCCCCCTCGTTGTCTGGTGATAATTTCTTTACAGATAAAGACTGACTTTTATTTAAAGTGACGTCAATACATTTAGTACACATATTTCTATGGGGCTCCACATTGGCCTTCAAACATAGTGAACAAACAGATTCATCTGTGTCAGACATGTTTAAACAGACTAGCAATGAGACTAGCAAGCTTGGAAAATACTTTCAAATAAATTTACAAGCAATATAAGAAACGCTACTGCGCCTTTAAATGGCACAAAAAAACTGTCACAGTTGAAATAACAATGAACCAAATCAGTTATAGCAACCAAATTTTCACAGTAAATGTATTAAGTTAGTAAAGGATTGCACCCACCAGCAAATGGATGATTAACCCCTTAATACCCAAAACGGATAATCAATTTAACAATTAACATTTTTATCACAGTCAAACACACTGTCACAGGTCTGCTGTGACTGATTACCTCCCTCAAAATGAATTTTGAAGACCCCTGAGCTCTCTAGAGACGTCCTGGATCATGGAGGAAGAAGCAGGAAGACTGTGACTGAATTTTTACTGCGCAAAAAAGCGCTAAAATAGGCCCCTCCCACTCATATTACAACAGTGGGAGACCTCAGTTAACTGTTTCTATGCAGAAATATATGTTAGCCATGTGGAAAAAATCATGCCCCAATAAGTTTTATCACCAAAGTACCTCACAAAAACGATTAACATGCCAGTAAACGTTTTAACATCCATTTTAAAGGTTATGTAGTGTTATTAATAAGCCTGCTACCAGTCGCTTCTACTGCAGTTAAGGCTCATACATTACTTCAGTATTAACAGCATTTTCTTAGTCAAATTCCATTCCTTAGAAAATTACTTTACTGCACATACATTCATCAGCCTGATACCAGTCGCTACTACTGCATTTAAGGCTGTACTTACATTACATCGGTATCAGCAGTATTTTCTTAGTCAATTCCATTCCTTAGAAAAATATTTTACTGCACATACCTCGTTTGCAGGGGACCCCGCATGCTATTCCCTTTTCTGAAGTTACCCCACTCCTCAGAATGTGCGAGAACAGCCAGTGGATCTTAGTTACTTCTGCTAAGATCATAGAAAACGCAGGCAGATTCTTCTTCTAAATACTGCCTGAGAGAAAAAACAGCACACTCCGGTGCCATTTAAAATAACAAACTTTTGATTGAAGAAATAATTAAGTGTAAAAAACTCCACACTCCTCTCACGACCTCCTTCTGTTGAGGGTTGCAAGAGAATGACTGGATATGACATGTGAGGGGAGGAGCTATATAGCAGCTCTGCTTGGGTGATCCTCTTGCAACTTCCTGTTGGGAAGGGAATATATCCCATAAGTAATGGATGACCCGTGGACTGAATACACTTAACAAGAGAAATAAGGATCTCTCCAAAGAATTCTTAGGATTAGGCCACAAAGAGGGAACAACAATTTCCCTATTAATGTTGTTAGAATTCACAACTTTAGGTAAAAATGTAAATGAAGTCTGCAAAACTGCCTATTCCTGATGGAAAATTAGAAAAGGAGACTCACAAGAAAGAGCAAATAATTCGGAAACTCTTCTAGCAGAAGAGATTGCCAAAAGGAATAACACTTTCCAAGAAAGTAGTTTAATATCCAAAGAATGCATAAGCTCAAAAGGAGGAGGAGCCTGTAAAGCCTTCAAAACCAAATTAAGACTCCAAGGAGGTGAGATTGATTTAATGACAGGCTTGATACGGACCAAAACCTGCACAAAACAGTGAATATCAGGAAGCTTAGCAATCTTTCTGTGAAATAAAACAGAAATAGCAGAGATTTGTCCCTTCAAGGAACTTTCAGACAAACTTTTATCCAAACCATCATGAAGAAACTGTAAAATTCTAGGAATTCTAAAAGAATGCCAGGAGAATTTATGAAAAGAACACCATGAAATATAAGACTTCCAAACTCGATAATAAATCTTCCTAGAAACAGATTTACAAGCCAGTAACATAGTATCAATCACTGAGTCAGAGAAATCTCTATGACTAAGCACTAAGCGTTCAATTACCATACCTTCAAATGTAACGATTTGAGATCCTGATGGAAAAATGGTCCTTGAGACAGAAGGTCTGGTCTTAAAGGAAGTGGGACATCCGGACAAGATCTACATACCAGAACCTGTGAGGCCATGCTGGTGCTACCAGAAACACAAATGATTGTTCCTTGATGATCTTGGAGATCACTTTTGGAAGAAGAACTAGAGGCGGGAAGATATAAGCAGGTTGGTAAAACCAAGGAACTGCTAAGGCACCCACCAACTCCGTCTGAGGATCCCTGGACAAGTACCTGGGAAGTTTCTTGTTTAGATGGGAAACCATCAGATCTATTTCTGGAAGACCCCACATTTGAACAATCTGAAAAAACACATCTGGATGAAGAGACCACTCCCCCGGATGTAAACTCTGACGGCTGAGATAATCTGCTTCCCAATTGTCTACACCTGGGATATGTACCACAGAAATTAGACAAGAGCTGGATTCCGCCCAAGAAAGTATCCAATATACTTCTTTCATAGCTAGGGGACTGTGAGTCCCACCCTGATGATTGACATATGCCACAGTTGTGATATTGTCTGTCTGAAAACAAATGAATGGTTCTCTCTTCAACAGAGGCCAAACCTGAAGAGCCCTGAAAATAGCACAGAGTTCTGTGAATTCTGTGACCCTCCAACCATGTCTTTAAAGAAACAACACTGGTTGAATTGTGTGAGATTTAACAGAATGTAAAGACTGAGCTAGTACCAAGATATCGTTTAACTAAGGAAACACCGCAATACCCTGTTCTCTTATTACAGAGAGTAGGGCACCGAGAACCTTCGAAAAAATTATTGGAGCTGTCGCTAGGCCAAATGGAAGAGCAACAAATTGGTAATGCTTGTCTAGAAAAGAGAATCTCAGAAATTGATAGTGGTCTGGATGAATCGGAATATGAAGATATGCATCCTGTAAGTCTATCGTGGACATATAATGACCTTGCTGAACAAAAGGCAGAATAGTCCTTATACTCACCATTTTGAAAGTTGGCACTCTTACAAAATGATTCAAAATTTTCAGATCCAGAACTGGCCTGAATTAATTTTCTTTCCTTGGGACAATGAATAGGTTTGAATAAAACCCCAGACCCTGTTCCTGAAACGGAACTGGTATGATTACCTCTGAAAGCTCTAGATCTGAAACACACTTCAGAAAAGCCCAAGGTTTCACTGTATTTGCTGGAATGTGTGAGAGAAAAAATATTCTCACAGGAAGTCTTACTCTGAATCCTATTCGATACCCTTGAGAGACAATACTCTGAATCCATTGATTTTGGACAGAATCTACCCAAATGTTTTGGAAATTTTTTAATCTGCCTCCCACCAGCTGAACTGGAATGAGGGCCACACCTTCATGCAAACTTGGGGCTGGCTTTGGTTTCTTAAAAGGCTTGGATTAATTCCAACTTGAAGGTTTCCAATTGGAACCAGATTCTTTGGGGGAAGGATTGTCTTTCTGTTCCTTATTCTGTCGAAAAGAAAGAAAACGATTAGAAGCTTTAGATTTACCTTAAGATATTTTATCCTGAGGCAAAAAAAACTCCCTTCCCCCCAGTGACAGTTGAAAAACTTGAATCCAACTGAGAACCAAATAAATTGTTACCTTGGAAAGAAAGAGATAGCAATCTAGACTAAGATACAATGTCAGCATTCCAATATGTGAGCCACAAAGCTCTTCTAGCTAAAATAGCTAAAGACATAGATTTAAAATCAATTTTCATGATATAAAAAATAGCATCACAGACAAAATGATTAGCATTTTGAAGCAAGCGAACAATGCTAGACAAATCAGAATCTGTTTCCTCTTGCGCTAAGCTTTCCAACCAAAAAGTTGATGCAGCTGCAACATCAGCCATAGAAATAGCAGGCCTAAGAATATTGCCAGAAAATAAATAAGCTTTCCTTTCCATAGATAAGATTCAAGTTTCCTATCTAAAGGATCCTTAAAATAAGTACTATCCTCCATAGGAATAGTAGTACGTTTGGCAAAAGTAGAGATAGCCCAATCAACTTTGGGGATATTTTCCCAAAACTCCAATCTAGCTGCTAGCAAAGGATACAACTTTTTAAACCTAAAAGAAGGAATAAAAGAAGTACCAGGCCTATCCCATTCCTTTGAAATCATATCAGAAATAGCATCAGGAACTGGAAAAACCTGTGGAGTAACCACAGGAGGTTTATAAACATAATTTAAATGTTTTTTAGTTTTAGTATCAAGAGGACTAGATTCCTCAATATCCAAAGTAATCAACACCTCCTTTAACAAGGAACGAATATACTCCATCTTAAAGAGATAAGTAGATTTGTCACTGTCAATATCTGAGGTAGGATCTTCTGAATCAGATAGATCCTCATAAGAGGAGGATAATTCAGTATATTGTCAGTCATTTGAAATTTCATCAACTTTATGAGAAGTTTTAAAAGACCTTTTACGTTTATTAGAAGGCGGAATAGCAGACAAAGCCTTCTGAATCGCATCAGCAATAAAATCTTTTATATTCACAGGGATATCATGTACATTAGATGTTGAAGGAACAACAGGCATTGTACTAGTACTGATGGATACATTCTCTGCATGTAAAAGTTTATCATGACAACTGTTACATACTACAGCTGGAGATATAATCTATGCTAATTTACAACAGATACACTTAGCTTTGTTAGAACTGTTATCATGCAGGAGGGATCTAACTGAGACATCTTGCAAATGTAAGAGACAAAAACAACATATAAAGCAAAATTATCAATTTCCTAATATGGCAGTTTCAGGAATGGGAAAAAAATGCAAACAGCATAGCCCTCTGAGCATAAAAAAGGCAAGAGGCATATAGGAACTGGGGTTTAAATAATATTTTTTTTTGGCGCCAAGTATGATGCACAATGCAAAATGACAATTTTTGGCGCTAACAACATCCAGAAATAACGCAACTCGCGTCATGGCAGACACAACCTTGTGCAAGGAAACCTGGCATCAACCAAGATGCCGGAAATGACGAATTTGCATCACCAAACGTACCTTTGCGCCAAAAACAATTTATTGTGCCAAGAATGACGCAATAAATATCAACATTTTGCAAACTCATAAGTCTAATTTTGCTCGCAAAAAATAATGAAAAACCAGTCAATTTGAAGAAGACACTATACCCCAGGTAAGAAAAAAATTACTTCCTAAATATGTTTTCCCAAATTTTAAACTGATAGTCTGCAAAAGGAAATATACATAAACCTGACTCATGGCAAATATAAGTACAATACATATATTTAAAAATGTATATTAATACATAAAGTGCCAAACCATAGCTGAGAGTGTCTTAAGTAATGAAAACATACTTACCGAAAGACACCCATCCACATATAGCAGATAGCCAAACCAGTACTGAAACAGTATCAGTAAAGGTAATGGATATGAGAATATATCGTCAATCTGAAAAGGGAGGTAGGAGATGAATCTCTACGACTGATAACAGAGAACCTTTGAAATGATTTTCCATGAGGAAAACCATAGAATCAATAGGTGATACTCTCTTCACATCCCTCTGACAAACTCTGTACTCTGAGAGGAATCAGGTTTCAAAATGCTGAGAAGCGCATATCACAGAAGAAAATCAAGCACAAACTTACTTCACCACCTCCATGGGGAGGCAAAGTTTGAAAAAATGAATTGTGGGTGTGGTGCGGGGTGTATTTATAGGCTTTTTGAGGTTTGTAAAACTTTGCCCCTCCTGGTAGGATTGTATATCCCATACGTCACTAGCTAATGGACTCTTGCCAATTTCATGAAAGAAAGCCGCAATACATGATATATGCACACAATGATATAAACATACCTAACACTTGTGCTCTTGATACAAAGGGATTTATCAGACATATAATGTTCCCTTTATATATACAGTATGTGCTATTATCAGTTCTTGTGGCTTCTTTTTAACATGAAAACATCTAACAGACATAATATCAAGTTACAGAACATAAGATAAATATTACATACCCAGTATACATGTAGGTTATAGTAGCCATTTGAATTAAACTGATTATGATCACATATGTACCGGTTACTGACATTGTGTCTCAAATAAAATCAGTTTCCTCTCAGTAATTCCTCTGGTATATAACATGTACAATGCTAAGCATCTATTGCTATAAGAAAAGGTTTATCCACATGATGTGCACATTAAATATACTGTAACTCCCAGATGTCAATCATTTGAGACTGCTGTTATGGTTTATATAATTTTCAGACACTCTATTCATAAAAAGACTCCTTTATTCTGTAAATATATTTATTTTATCCCCTATTTAAATCAAACGTACAACACCTAACACTGGCATATTAATAAACAACACTGGGGTTGATTTGGTGGTGAATGGTTGTGTAAACTGGTCAGTATGAGGACAGATCTGTATATTCCTGTGTGGTGTTTGTATTCTATCACATTGATATGAGAGAAACTGAGGTGCACATATATAGAGGAACAAAGGACAGCAGGAGAACACTTCCAATCTGGTGCTTTTAGAACTGGGATTTAGAAGTATTATTTACAATAGGATCCTTTTTGATGCTTCTATTTAGAGAGTTTGTCCTCTTTAGGATAATTGTAAAAAGGTTTGTACACTGTGTATATAAAGTTTATTTGTGTGTAAATATTTGGTGTTTTGTGATACCTGATTTCAATAAAAAACAGAATTTATGCTTACCTGATAAATTTCTCTTTCTTGCGATGTATCGAGTTCACGGATTCATCCAATACTTGTGGGATATTCTCCTTCCCAACAGGAAGTGGCAAAGAGAGCACCCACAGCAGAGCTGTCTATATAGCTCCCCCCTTAGCTCCACCCCCCAGTCATTTGACTGAAGGTTAGGAAGAAAAAGGAGAAACTATAGGGTGCAGAGGTGACTGAAGTTTTTTCAATAAATTATACTACCTGTCTTAAATAGACAGGGCGGGCCGTGGACTCGATACATTGCAAGAGAAAGAAATTTATCAGGTAAGCATAAATTCCGTTTTCTCTTGCAAGATGTATCGAGTCCATGGATTCATCCAATACTTGTGGGATACCAATACCAAAGCTTTAGGACACAGATGAAGGGAGGGACAAGATAGGTACGTAAACAAAAGGCACCACTGCTTGTAGAACCTTTCTCCCAAAAATAGCCTCCGAAGAAGCAAAGGTATCAAATTTGGAAAAAGTATGAAGCGAAGACCAAGTCGCCGCCTTACAAATCTGTTCAACAAAAGCCTCGTTTTTAAAAGCCCATGTGGAAGCCACCACTCTAGTAGAGTGAGCTGTAATCCTTTCAGGAGGCTGCTGGCCAGCAGTCTCATAAGCAAAACGGATGATGCTTTATAGCCAAAAAGAAAGAGAGGTCGCTGTAGCTTTCTGTCCTCTCCGCTTTCCAGAATAGACAACAAACAATGAAGATGTTTGACGGAAATCTTTAGTTGCTTGCAAGTAGAACTTTAAAGCATGAACCACGTCTAGGCTGTGCAACAGACGTTCCTTCTTTGAAGAAGGATTAGGACACAGTGAAAAAACAACAATTTCCTGATTGATATTCCTATTAGAAACAAAAATAGGAAGGAATCCAGGTTTGGTACGCAAAACCACCTTGTCAGCATGGAAGACAAGGTAAGGTGAATCACACTGTAAAGCAGATAATTCAGAAACTCTTCGAGCCGAAGAGATAGCTACTAAAAACAGAACTTTCCAAGATAGAAGCTTAATATCTATGGAATGCATAGGTTCAAGCGGAACCCCTTGAAGAACCTTAAGAACTATATTTAAACTCCATGGAGGAGCAACAGGTTTAAACACAGGCTTGATTCTAACAAAACAAAACGTCCGGAACATCTGCCAGGCGTTTGTGTAAAAGAATAGACAAAGCAGATATCTGTCCCTTTAACCTCTTATGGACATATGACGGAATTTTTCCGTCATAAAACAATTGAGCAAACTGAAAGCTGTGTCCTTAAAGGGTTAAGGAACTAGCTGATAAGCCCTTCTCCAATCACTCTTGGAGAAAGGCCAATATCCTAGGAATCCTAATCTAACTCCATGAGTAACTCTTGGATTCACACCAATAAAGATATTTACGCCATATCTTATGGTAGATTTTCCTGGTGACAGGCTTTCTAGGCTGAATCAAGGTATCAATGACCGACTCAGAGAAACCACGCTTTGATAAAATCAGGCGTTCAATCTCCAAGCAGTCAGATGCTGAGAAAGAAGATTTGGATGCTTGAATGGACCCTGAACTAGAAGGTCCTGCCTCAGCGGCAGAGTCCACGGTGGAACGGATGACATGTCCACCAGATCCGCATACCAAGTCCTGCGTGGCCACGCAGGTGCTATCAAAATCACCGAAGCTCTCTCCTGCTTCATTCTGGCAATCAGACGCGGACGGAGAGGGAATGGTGGAAACACGTAAGCCAGGTTGAAGGACCAGGGCACTGCTAGAGCATCTATCAGTACTGCCTGGGGATCCCTTGACCTGGACCCATAACAAGGAAGCTTGGCGTTCTGGCGAGACGCCATGTGATCCAATTCCGGTGTGCCCCATAGCTGAATCAATTGGGCAAATACCTCCGGATGGAGTTCCCACTCCCCCGGATGAAAAGTTTGACGACTTAGGAAATTCGCCTCCCAGTTCTCCACCCCTGGGATATGGATTGCTGATAGATGGCAAGAGTTCATCTCTGCCCATTGAATTATTTTGACAACCTCCATCATCGCTAGAGAAATCCGTGTTCCTCCTTGATGATTGATATAAGCTACAGTCGTGATTTTGTCCGACTGAAATCTGATGAATTTGGCCCCGGCTAGTTGAGGCCATGCCTGAAGCGCATTGAATATCGCTCTCAGTTCTAGGATGTTTATCGGGAGGAGAGCCTCCTCCTGGTTTCATAAACCCTGTGCTTTCAGGGAGTTCCAGACTGCGCCCCAGCCAAGTAGGCTGGCATCTGTCGTTACTATGACCCACTCTGGCCTGCGGAAACACATTCCCCGGGACAGGTGAACCTGTGACAACCACCAGAGAAGAGAATCTCTGGTCTCCTGATCCAGATGTATCTGAGGAGATAAATCTGCATAATCCCCATTCCACTGTTCGAGCATGCATAGTTGCAGTGGTCTGAGGTGTAGACGAGCAAAAGGAACTATGTCCATTGCCGCTACCATTAGTCCGATTACCTCCATACACTGAGCCACTGACGGCTGAGGAATGGAATGAAGAGCTCGGCAGGTGGTTACAAGTTTTGACTTTCTGACCTCCGTCAGAAATATTTTCATTTCTACCGAGTCTATTAGAGTCCCCAGAAAGGAAACTCTTGTCAGGGGGATGAGAGAACTCTTTTTTATGTTCACCTTCCACCCATGAGATCTCAGAAAAGCCAACACGATGTTCATGTGAGACTTGGCTAGTTGGAAAGACGACGCCTGGATTAGGATGTCGTCTAGATAAGGTGCCACTGCTATGCCCCGCGGTCTTAGAACCGCCAGAAGGGACCCTAGCACATTTGTAAAAATTCTGGGAGCAGTGGCCAACCGGAAGGGAAGAGCCACAAACTGGTAATGCCTGTCCAGAAAGGTGAACCTGAGAAATTGGTGATGATCTTTGTGGATAGGTATGTGTAGATACGCATCCTTTAAGTCCACGGTGGTCATATATTTACCCTCCTGGATCAGTGGCAGAATAGTCCGAATAGTCTCCATTTTGAAAGACGGGACTCTGAGGAATTTGTTTAGGATTTTGAGATCCAAGATTGGTTTGAAAGTTCCTTCTTTTTTGGGAACCACAGATTGGAGTAAAACCCTCGCCCCTGTTCCACTCTTGGGACTGGGTGAATCACTCCCATGGTATGTAGGTCTTCAACACAGCATAAGAACGCTTCTCTTTTTGTCTGGTTTGCAGACAATTGAGAAATGTGAAATCTCCTCCTTGGGGGGGAATCTTTGAAGTCCAGAAGCTATCCCTGGTAAACAATTTCTAAAGCCCAGGAATTGTGAACATCTCTTGCCCAAGCCTGAGCGAAGAGAGAGAGTCTGCCCCCTACCAGATCCGGTCCCGGATCGGGGGCTACCCCTTCATGGTGTCTTGGAGGCAGCTGCAGGCTTTTTGGCCTGTTTACCCTTGTTCCATGCCTGTAAGGTCTCCAGACTGACTTGGATTGAGACACGTTTCCCACTTGCTTTGCAGCAGGGGAGGAGGAAGCGAGACCGCCCTTGAAGTTTCGAAAGGAACGAAAATTATTTTGTTTGGGCCTCATCTTATTAGTATTATCTTGAGGGAGAGCATGGCCTTTCCCTCCAGTGATGTCTGAAATAATCTTCTTCAGTTCAGGCCCGAATAGGGTCTTTCCTTTCAAAGGGATGTTCAAAAGTTTAGATTTTGACGACACATCCGCTGACCAGGACTTAAGCCATAATAACGCTCTGCGCACTAAAATGGCAAAACCTGAATTCTTTGCCACTAATTTAGCCAGTTGAAAAGCGGTATCTGTAATGAAAGAATTAGCCAGCTTAAGAGCCTTAATATCCTCTAATGGGGTCTCCGCCTGAAGCACGTCTTCCAGCGCCTTGAACCAGAAAGCAGCTGCAGTAGTTACAGGAACAATGCACGCAATAGGTTGGAGAAGAAAAAACTTTGATGAACAAAAATTTTCTTTAGGAGACCCCCTAATTTTTTATCCATAGGATCTTTGAAAGCACAACTGTCTTCAATAGGTATAGTTGTAGGCTTAGACAGAGTAGAAATAGCTCCCTCCACCTTAGGGACCGCCTGCCACGAGTCCCGCATGGTGTCAGATATGGGAAACATTTTCTTAAAAACAGGAGGGGAAGCGAACGGAATACCTGGTCTATCCCACTCCCTAGTGACAATGTTCGCAATCCTGTTAGGGACCGGAAAAACAGTGTAAATCAGAACCTCTAGGTATTTGTGCATTTTACACAATTTCTCTGAACCACAATAGGGTCACAAACATCCAAAGTCGCTAATACCTCCCTGAGCAACAAGCTGAGGTGTTCTAGCTTAAATTTAAAAGCCGACATATCAGAATCTGTCTGAGGGAGCGTCTTCCCTGAATCAGAAATCTCTCCCTCAGACAGCAAATCCCTTACCCCTACTTCAGAACATTGTGAGGGTATATAGGATACGGCTACTAAAGTGTCAGAAGGCTCAGCATTTGTTCTTAACCCAGAGCTATCACGCTTCCCTTGTAACCCAGGCAGTTTAGATAATACCTCTGTGAGTGTAGTATTCATAACTGCTGCCATGTCTTGTAAGGTAAACAAAGTAGATGCACTAGAGGTACTTGGCGTCACTTGTGCGGGCGTTACTGGTTGTGACACTTGGGGAGAGGTAGATGGCCTAACCTCATTTCCTTCTGTCTGAGAATCATCTTGGGCTATATTTTTAAGTGCTACAATATGTTCTTTAAAACGTATAGCCATACCAGTGCAACTGGGACACAGTCTAAGAGGGGGCTCCACAATGGCTTCTAAACACATTGAACAAGGATTTTCCTTGGTGTCAGACATGTTTATCAGGCTAGTAATGAAACAAGCAAGCTTGGAAAACACTTTATTCAAAGTAAAAACACACTTAGAAAAAAACGGTACTGTGCCTTTAAGAGGAAAAAAGGTACACAAATTCTGCAAAAGTGTAAAAAAGTGGAAGTTTTACAGTGGATTCTTAAAGCTTTAGTAAGATTGCCCAAACCTTCAAATAAACGATTAACCCCTTAATGGAAAAACCGGATTGACAAAACGTCAAAAACCGGTACAAAAACGTTCAGCACCTTGCCACAGCTCTGCTGTGGCGCCTACCTGCCCTTAGGGATAGATTTGTGGGGGGAAAGCTTCCTTTAAGCCCTCAAACACAGCAGGACCCTCCAGAGAAGCAGCTTGATGTCTTGTGTGTAAAATAAACTGCGCAACTGAGGCACGAAAATAGGCCCCTCCCACCTCACTCGATGTCAGTGGGGCCTAAAAGAAACACACCAAAGTGTTTCTAAACTAGCCATGTGGGTTAATAACCCTTAAATAAGCCAAAATTAACCTCCAAAGTCCCTCAAAAAGTTAATCCTCTTTAATAAAAAAGTTTTTCTCATAAGTGTCACCAGTAACAACTTAGCCCTTTATGCAAGCTTGAATTCCATACTAAATCTCTGAATACAGCTTATCCTTCCCTCATGGGAATATTGTCAGCCTTTTCTATAATTATCAGTCTGTTTAGAAATTTTTTTTACTGAACATACCTCAATGCAGATTAGCCTGCAAACCGTTCCCCCAACTGAATTTTTCCTGTACTCCTCAGCCTCTGTGGGAACAGCAGTGGATCTTAGTTACAAAGTGCTAAGATCATCAACCTCCTTGCAGAAATCTTTATCCCTTTTCTGCTAGAGAGTGAATAGTATACACCGGTACCATTTAAAATAACAAACTTTTGCTTAAGAAAATAAAAACTAACATTTTTGTCATCACACTCACTTTACCCTTCCTATTGATTAGATCAAGCAAAGAGAATGACTGGGGGTGGAGCTAAGGGGGGAGCTATATAGACAGCTCTGCTGTGGGTGCTCTCTTTGCCACTCCCTGTTGGGAAGGAGAATATCCCACAAGTATTGGATGAATCCGTGGACTCGATACATCTTGCAAGAGAAAAAACTTTTTTCCCACTTTCTAAACATGTGAAAGATTTCTTCCCTTGTGAATCATTGCATGAGTTTTCAGATTTCCATTTTGTGTAAAACTTTTTCCACACTCTGTACACGTGAAAGGCTTTTCTCCTGTGTGAATCCTTTGATGATTTTTCAGATCACTCTTATGTGTAAAACATTTTCCACACTCAGTACATGTGAAAGGCTTTTCCCCTGTGTGAATCATTTTATGAGTTTTCAGAGTAGACATTTTTGTAAAACTTTTTCCACACTCAGTACATGTGAAAGGCTTTTCCCCTGTGTGAATCATTTCATGAGTTTTCAGATTAGACATTTTTGTAAAACTTTTTCCACACTCAGTACATGTGAAAGGCTTTTCCCCTGTGTGAATCCTTTCATGCTTTTTCAGATCATTCATTTGTGTAAAACCTTTTCCACATTCTGTACACATGAAAGACTTTTCTCCTTTGTGAATCCTTTCATGCTTTTTCAGATCACACTTTTGTGTAAAACTTTTTCCACACTCTGTACATGTGAACGGCTTTTCTCCTGTGTGAATCCTTTCATGCTTTTTCAGATCACACTTTCGTGTAAAACTTTTTCCACACTCTGTACATGTGAACGGCTTTTCTCCTGTGTGAATCCTTTGATGATTTTTCAGATCACTCTTATGTGTAAAACATTTTCCACACTCAGTACATGTGAAAGGCTTTTCCCCTGTGTGAATCCTTTCATGAGCTTTCAGACTACCCTTTTCTGTAAAACATTTTCCACACTCAGTACATGTGAAAGGCTTTTCCCCTGTGTGAATCCTTTCATGAGTTTTCAGATTTCTCTTTTGTGTAAAACTTTTTCCACACTCTGTACACGTGAAAGGCTTTTCTCCTGCGTGAATCCATTGATGATTTTTCAGATCACTCTTATGTGTAAAACATTTTCCACACTCAGTACATGTGAAAGGCTTTTCCCCTGTGTGAAACCTTTCATGCTTTTTCAGATCATTCATTTGTGTAAAACCTTTTCCACATTCTGTACACATGAACGGCTTTTCTCCTGTGTGAATCCTTTCATGCTTTTTCAGATCACACTTTTGTGTAAAACTTTTTCCACACTCTGTACAGGTGAAAGGTTTCTCCCCTGTGTGGGTCTTTTCATGAGATATGAGATTTCCCTTGGATGTGAAACATCTCCCACACTCATTACATGTGAAAGGTTTCTCCCCTGTGTGGATCTTTATGTGATACATAAGGCTTCCTTTAGATGCGAAACATTTCCCACACTCTGTACACATGAAAGGCTTTTCCCCTGTGTGAATAATTTCATGAGTTTTCATGAAAGGTTTCTCCCCTGTGTGGGTCTTTTCATGATATATGAGATTTCCCTTGGATGTGAAACATTTCCCACACTCTGTACATGTGAAAGGCTTTCCTCCTGTGTGAATCCTTTCATGAGTTTTCAGATTACTCGTTTGTGTAAAACATTTTCCACACTCAGTACATGTGAAAGGCTTTTCCCCTGTGTGAAACCTTTCATGCTTTTTCAGATCATTCATTTGTGTAAAACTTTTTTCACACTCTGTACATGTAAAAGGCTTTACCCCTGTGTGAATCCTTTCATGAGTTTTTAGACAATCCAGTCGTGTAAAACCTTTTCCACACTCTGTACATGTGAAAGGCTTTTCTCCTGTGTGAATCCTTTCATGAGTTTTCAGACAATCCACTCGTGAAAAACCTTTTCCACACTCTGTACATGTGAAGGCTTTTCCCGTGTGAAACCTTTCATGAGTTTTCAGACAATCCACTCGTGTAAAACCTTTTCCACACTCTGTACATGTGAAAGGCTTTTCCCCTGTGTGAATCCTTTCATGATTTTTCAGATGACTCATTTGTGTAAAACATTTGCCGCACTCAGGACATGTGTGTGGTTTCTCACCTGTGTGAATTTTGTAGTGTTCTAGTAGAGGAGACTTCCATCTAAAGCTTCTCTCACATTCTGTAGATTTCAAAGATTTCTCCTTTGTATGAATCATTTGGCTAGACTGTAGACTTCTCCCTTCTTTAATATGATTTGAAAACTCAGTAAATGTGTGTGGTTTATCCTCTGGGATAATAATTTCACTAGATAACTCATAAATGTTGTCCTCTTGTTTGATGACTAAACTACTCTCTGTACACAATGATTGCTTCCCAGTTCCTGCCATTTCACCATCTTCTCTAAATATCTGCTGTGATATCCCCAATGTTTGTGAATAGTCATTAGTGTCTAAGACTTTTGGAGTTTGCTGTATCATTCTGATGTTTCCTGTAGTGAAGGATGGATATGAACTATTCAAGTGTTTGTCTACATAAAAAGAAATGGAATAAAGAAAAATTAGAATGTTTATCAATTTATAATATAATCCATCTCAATAAAAAACATTTTTTTTTACTCAAAAAATGTCTTCCATTGTTAATTTTTAAATTTATTTACCTGTAAATCACAAATTAAAAAGGATGACATAGAATGTAAACATTACTACATCATAGAAAACGAAATTACTGATTACGGATGAAAACAAGTTATAGGGCCCCATTAAACAAGGTGCGTGTGGATAATGTTCTCAGCCAGGGAACAAGTACATCTGTATTCTGGGCAAGAGAGGTGGCATCTACCATCCTCATTTAACATTGCACAAGCAACTGCACATTTAGCCCTGCCCAGCTCATGCTTAACAAGTTGGGTGAGAACCTGATGCCGTAATCATCACAGACTAATCATCAGTGTGAGATGTTTTGAGAGGGTAAGAAGCAGTGACCGTATGATAATCTTCAGCTTTTGGCTGTGGTTCTATTTATATAAACAGCCAAAAACTTTATTAGTTTCATAATACTCACTGTAAAATTAAGCACACAAATCAGTGGTGATTCTGGGGTGGGGAACACTGGGGGAGTTGTGGGTGTTCCACAAATGGGAACAAGGTAGGCATAAGTATAGTTGTGGGAGTTCCATGAGCGAGGTAAGGGCAGGGGAAGGTGGAATTGCCGGTGTTCTGAGTAATGTACCAGGTCAGGCAGTGAGGTTAGGCAGTTGTTGGACATGATCTGTCTAAAAGAACAGAGGGGGAGTAGTTTTTTTTTACCCTACTCCTCAGCCCAATGGAGGTTGCTCCTTCTTTATAACGTCACTGACACAAGTGTGCTTAAAGATGCAGATATAAATATAATAGTTTATATTTGTTTTAAGAGTGATCTATTCTATTTTCCCAGTAATTAAAGTGAAGGTAAACCTTGCACGATGTTATTAGTGGCAATGCAAATGAGAGGTACTTTCATTCATCAATTTTATTATTTACATATATTTACCTAGTTATAATCCGTTTTATTTCGGTTTCTAATCTTTTCAAAAACAGCCCGTTTTTTTTTTTTTTTTTCTTGTCTGGTCACGTTCTTTAAACAGCCAATAGTCAGTCTGGCCGTTAGGCGGCCGTCATTTGACGTCACACTATTGCTGGACGTTCTGCGCATGCGTTACAATTATTTCTTTCACTTCCTACCCGGGCTCGCTCCAGTTTAGAGCATGCGCAATCACGCTAGAGACCTGAATATATTTACTACGTAAAGCAAATTGAAACAATATCAGCGTCTGCAAACAGTTTGGATTACATATTCAACAAGCGCTGCAATTTCGTTTCATTCGATCTAAGTAAGTGGTATATTTGGTAAACACTTATTTTGGTTTGGACATTACTATTTTATTTTTTCGGTTACGCAGGCGCAAATCGATTGTATGTGGAATGGTGCGCATGCGCAATTGTTCCGGCAATCGGGAACGCGCATTTGAAGTACGTACAGAGCGAGTGGGACCGCTCTGTACGTAATATAGGCAATAATCTGGAAATACATGGAGGGCGGAGCTAGGAACGGCTGGGACTGTAAATATAAAGTGTATTGATAACAATAATATATATACTAATTTAAAAAAAAAAGTTGCGATCATACTATATATTAGATGAGGAATAGAATACAGGCTGCAAAAACTAAAAACTTTACCTTAACTTTAAAGTCAGCATAATATCTATTTTACTCACCTAACACATATGAGTTCATGCTGATAACAGGCTCCAATGTCTGTGCTCAGGAAGAAGGTTCCCTTATTCACTCCAGTTACATCAATACCCAATATCTCTCAGTGCTCTGGCCGTGTCTGTAAAAAGTATATTAAATGGTTTAGACAGATAATAATAAATAATGGTTCTGATTAACTGTACGTATGGTATAATTAAAGGCACACATAACAATTCATGAGATACAGATCAGCTGATTAGGTTATTACTTATGTGCTGTTGATTCACCACAAGCATTTAGTACAGTTAGCTCTGTGAGTGTTATAATTGCCCCTTAAATATGAAACTCCCCAGATCTATACAACATAATGGTAGAAAATCTATTTAAATGGGGCCATATCCCAACTTTACAAATATATTATAATCTTTGTTTTCTATCATTTATTTGAAACAATATTTTCTCCTGAAAGAAATGTTAAATATCAGTAGTTTAAATATAAGTTAAATTGGATACTGCAGTATTGGTATTGAACTTCCTACTAAATCTCACTGTCAGACATTTTGTATCTGTCATGTGCTCCACCCCCAGCCCTTTAACTTCTCTTGGTCAGTACTGAGTTGTCTTAAATCACAATGCAAGGGGGGGTGGGAGAGATAGGCACATAAATGTTCATTTCAATTGTTATCTTGGATAGAGTTAAGAAAATAAAGAATTTTTCTGTTTACATAGAGTGATAATATAATGAGATGTTCTTTTGGCAAATTCAGTCTATTTAAAGGGACCATAAAATACAGAATTACAAAATCAACAGATGCATAATAATAATACAATGCAACAAAACTTACTATGAATTTAAAGTGATGGTAAAGTTGCAACGTTTTGTGCGCTTATCAAGGTAGCCTATATGTTTATGAACGAAGTCGCTACAAAATAGCTTGCACATGCGCTATAAAGTGGGTGGATTAGCTAAAGTCCTGGTCGCGTAACGGCCAGGATTTCAACTGGAGGAAAAAGAAAACATCACAGAAGAAAAATCTATTACACAGAGCTGGGTGGAATACGGTACACTAGGAATCAAATGTTAAAACTGTAAGAACTTTAATGTCATTGATAAAAAAAAATGATAAATGAAAGTAATATTTTTTCCCTAAATCAAATGCCAGTTTGACCACTGCGCAACTTTACCATCACTTTAAAAAGAGCAGTAGATTGTTTTCTGGTAAATGTAGTTCTGCAGCTGTACCATGTGACAGCTATCAGCCAATAACAGACTCATGTACCATGTGACAGCTATCAGCCAATAACAGACTCATATGTTTATATAATGTGATCTCCTGCATATGCTAAGTAGGAGCCAGAGCCTCAGGTCATTTAAAGGCTGTGTACAATTTAATAAGGAAAATAAATTACAAACAGCAAACAGTTATTTTACATAAAAATAAAGCTAAAGGAGAAATTTCCCATATACTCTTGTTTTACCGGTGTATAAAATAGTATAATTAGAAACACATTAAAGGAACAGCAAAGCCACAATTAAACTTTTATGATTCAAATTTAAACAACTTTCCAATTTCCTTCTATTATCAAATCTGCTTTATTCCCTTGGGGACCTTTGTGACAAAGCATATAATGCACTATGGTGCGCTAGCTGCTGATTAGTGGCACATACAAGCCTCTTGTCATTTGCTCACCTATTGTGCTCAGCTAGCTCCCAGTACTGCATTGCTGCTGCTTCAATTAATGATATCTAGAGAATGAATAAAATATCATAATAGAAGTCAGTTGGAAAGTTGTTGAAAATGATATGTTCTATTTAAATGATGAAAAACATTTGGGGCTTCTTGTTATTTTAAGGGAAAAACAAATGTACAGGACACTGTCCCTTTAAGTCTGTGATCATGTGACATAAACAGCAGCAGCTGAAGGTGCAGAATACACTTACTAAGGTCTTTACTAACAACAAGAATCAGTCACAGATCAGTGGGATAAACGTTCTGATGACAAACAGGTGCAGCTAATAGAAATAAGAAATGTATTATAAAATAACCTCTTTAGAAATAAAATAATATGCAGATCACAAGATATTTATCATTAGATCAGTAAATGTGATGAGACTGATACAGTAGGGCCATAAGCTGAGTGATATTTATTACTGGAGCAAATAGCAGCTTCACACTAATATTAAATGACAATGGTTTATCTGGCCTCTACAGTTAGTTATAAACCTATAGGGAAATACAGGATTCTAATTAGCTGATACTTAAGAATCTATTGCTCATTGAATAACAGGAACAACCCCCACAAATGTATTATTGGACAGACCTCCTTAAACTTCAAAATGTTGTTTGGTTCTGCTACAAACATTCATTTTACAAAATGCTATACTTATTTATTAAATTGGGCTTTTTAAATTAAAGAACGTAATGTTAAATTCATTAACACAGCATGAAAAATATAGAAAACAAATTAAATAAATGCAGTGGACTTTTTATTTAAACTCAGTTTCTTATATGAAGTGAAATATTTTATCTTTATCATAACAAAACACAGAACAATATTTTCTCATCATTATATAAAACACAACCGTGTGAGGCTGTTAATAAAGATTTATGTCAGGTTTTGCATATTACCGTTTAGCAGAAGCTCTGTAAGTATGAAGTCTCTCTGGTTCCTCCTGTGATATCACTGAGTGTTACACAGATATTTATACTAATGTGGGAGTGTCACCTTTCTCTGTGTGAATCACATGAGTACAACTTGTCAGTTGGGAGACAATGAGAGGGTCACACCTGGCCTTTTGTTCTCATATAGATGTCTATTGTCCCCTCTGGTGTCACATGAGTACAGAGTCCCTGCCTACCCCTCAGGGTGTGATTATCATATGGATAAGTAAGCAGGAAGCAAACTGGGTTGTTTTTTTTAAATGTGAGAGATTTTTCTATTTTGTACTAAAATATCTCAGGATACAGCATTATACTATGTTTTTATTGATTGGAATTGTTATTTTAACACAATTTAGTTGCAAACAGAAATATAATATTACCCTGTTATTAGATACATGTGAGGTACAATGCTGGGTATTTCAGTACTAATAATTTAACCCTTTTATTATTTGTTCACTAACTGTATAATCTAATGTTTATTTTTCTAATGTTTCTAGCATACATTATCTTTTATACACACACAGTATCCCACAAAAGTGAATACACTCCTCACATTTCTGTAAATATTTTATTATATATTTCATGTAACAACACTGATGAAATGACACTTTGCTACAATGTAAAGTAGTGAGTGTACAGCCTGTATAACAGTGTTAATTTACTGTCCCCTCAAAATAACTCAACACACAGCATTAATGAACAAACAAAAAAGGGGTTGCAATGGCACTACACACATAAAGAGGGGGTGCCCTATATGGCTTATATTAGGGTTTACCTTGTGGGCTGGAGTGCTTGTGCATGGGTACAATTAGCAACTGAAAGTAAATAATAAATTTGACTAAAAAGTATGCACTTTTACAGCACTTCCATCTCCCCTAGTCTGTCTGACATCATTTTCTAGGAAGCGGAAAACTTATTCAAAATTAAAACAACTTTTATTACAAAAATAACTCTTAAAACCAAGAAGTGTGAAATGTAAAATTACAAAGAGAATTTAAAGATGCATTATCATGATGTGGTTGAGCACCGGTTATTCTTGAACAATCACAGAGATTTCATACCATATGAAGCGTGTCAGACCACAATGTGTTATAGAATAAAAGTATACAGTTTCTTATAAAGTACTTATAACCTGGGGGGATAGTATTAGACTGTTTTTGCACCGTAGTCTGGTAACACACAGAATACATAGGGGTGAAGTGATTAGAACATACCTGTTCTTGAGCCTATATAAAATGAAATGAGTCAGGATTTTAAACAGCAGCAAGACTCTGTTGTCTACAAAATAATATCTCACCAGCAAGGTTTATACGATAGAAAAAAGATAATTATCTATCCTGGTCAATAGATGGAATCCGAAAAGGGTGATGGTAAACGCTAAAAAGCTTAAAAGGCTAAGATGGGGTACAATGTAATACAATTCAAATAATTTCTACACATATAGAATAAAAGTTAAAACAAGATGCATGGATCCATGTCTGACATAATGCTTTAAAACCATATAAATACAAATCAGCCTAATTAAAACATGCCATTTGGTAAAAATGGAAAAAAATCTCCTAGTGATGATGTAACACAAAATAAGTGACCTCCGTGATAGAGACGGAACTCTGCCGTACTAATTCGTGTAAAAAGAAAAAATAATGAAACCAACAATACTAACCAATGCAATAATAAATGGAATAAATCAAATTGCAATACTGAAGTCCCAGTAATAAATATGTGCACATATAAAACTTAAAGAAAAGTACGTTGATATGCCAATACAATCAAAATAAAATCCCATGTAAGTCTGTCGAAGTGTCCTCCAATATGACGTGAAGAAAAACTGTGGTAAAAAATTAATAAAAAATGTATAAAAAATCCAAACTCCAATTCCAAAACCAGTGTGAGACAGATAGGTGTGTAAACCAGCTGAAAAATTGATTGAATACGTTCAAATAGTCAAATCCAATAATGAAAGAACAACAAAAAAGTGAAAAAAATGTGAAAAATATCAGGAACAAATGGCAAATTCACATAGGCATGAGTAAAAGCTGAGTGTCTGATGTCATATACTCATATTAGAACAGTAACACCGTAAAAAACCTAAAAGGAAACAAAAGAAAAACAAATAGTGCAAAACTGTATACAATAGACAATAATGATAATTAAAACCAAGCTCACCAGTATGCCAACGCGTTTCGGCCTAGACTAGGCCTTTTTCAAGACTATACGGTGTTACTGTTCTAATATGAGTATATGACATCAGACACTCAGCTTTTACTCATGCCTATGTGAATTTGCCATTTGTTCCTGATATTTTTCAAATTTTTTTCACTTTTTTGTTGTTCTTTCATTATTGGATTTGACTATTTGAACGTATTCAATCACTTTTTCAGCTGGTTTACACACCTATCTGTCTCACACTGGTTTTGGAATTGGAGTTTGGATATTTTATACATTTTTTACCACATTTTTTCTTCACGTCGTATTGGAGGACACTTCGACAGACTTACATGGGATTTTATTGTGATTGTATTGGCATATCAACGTACTTTTCTTAAGTTTTATATGTGCACATATTTATTACTGGGACTTCAGTATTGCAATTTGATTTATTCCATTTATTATCGCATTGGTTAGTATTGTTGGTTTCATTATTTTTTCTTTTTCTTTTTACACGAATTAGTACGGCAGAGTTCCGTCTCTATCACGGAGGTCACTTATTGTGTGTTACATCATCACTAGGAGATTTTTTTCCATTTTTACCAATTGGCATGTTTTAATTAGGCTGATTTGTATTTATATGGTTTTAAAGCATTCTGTCAGACATGGATCCATGCATCTTGTTTTAACTTTTATTCTATATGTGTAGAAATTATTTGAATTGTATTACATTGTATTAAATTGTGTCTACCCCATCTTAGCCTTTTAAGCTTTTTAGCGCTTACCATCACCCTTTTCGTATTCTTATTTTACTAGCCTACTAGGAGGCTAGATTGATAGTAAGCTTAAGGCCCCCTCCCTTCAGCGCTCGGTCCACTCACCTGATTCTCAATAGACGGAATCCTGCACACCTTTAATAAACTTCCCAAAGGTTTATAGAACAACGTACCAATTTAAGGTGGCGCAAATACTTGCGGATTCCTTTTTCAGAAAAAAAGGAAATATATACAGGTATCTCTCAGTTTACGCCGGGGTTAGGTTCCAGAAGGAATGGTTGTAAATCAAAATCGTTGTAAATTGAAACCCAGTTTATAATGTAAGTCAATGGTAAGTGAGGGAGTTAGGTTCCAGGCCCCTCTCAAAATTGTCATAAGTAACACCTAATACATTATTTTTAAAGCTTTGAAATGAAGACTTTAAATGCTAAACAGCATTATAAACCTAATAAAATAACCACACATCACAGAATATATAATTAAACTAAGTTAAATGAACAAAAACATTTGCTAAACAGCATTATAAACTTAATAAAATAATCACACAATACAGACTTCACTTGCATTGTTCTGCAAACAGTTCTTTCTATGCATTCCAATCTGGACTGATTTATAGACAGGAAGATCTTGTTCCTTTGAAATCTGCTCGATAGCTCAGGTCTGGTTAAAACTGATTAATTTCAGCTTGCTTGGCTTTGCTGCAACACAAGCGGACAGCTCCACCTACTGTCTATTTTAATAAATGCACTGCTTCCCTATGCTTTTCAATAGCAGTCACATGACTGGGAAAAAGGTTGTTATTCTGAAACGGTGTAAATTGAACCGTTGTAAAACGAGGGCCACCTGTATATATAAATCTCTTTGTAAATGTTTCTTTATGTAGATGATTTTTTATATTTATACAGCTCTTATGTTTATATATTGATGTTAAAATGTATATGTATGTATACCGCTATTGGTGGGTCTAAATTCACCTACCATCATTCTACTTACTTGGTCTTATTTTAACACTTAACTTGAATGTTTAAATAGTATTATACCTTAAATGTATATGCTTTTAGCCTTAAGTATTGGGCCGTTAATATTATTCATCAACTTCCAAATAATTTTCAAAGTTATTTACTATACTAAACTTACAATTTATAACACATACACTTCCTTAAAAACACACATGTTTATTACCTTGTGTGCCAAATTAATTCCACCCCTGTGAGGTTAAATACACCAATATTGCAGAAATTATATAAATATTATCTGAAGTATAAGTGAAGTATTTATTTTTATTAGTATAAATTATCTTACCAGGAAGGATACATTGAGATTTCTCTCGTTTTTAAGTATGTCCTGGGTTGAATAAAACAATTTCAATATTTACTGTGTTAGCACCTGTGTTAATGCAGGCCTTAAAAAAAAAAAAAAAAACATTTTGTTTCATATTATATACACAATAACAATACTGGAGCAATCCAAACATTTATTTTACAAGATCCTGTTACTTTGTGCACTTATACAGCACTGCAATCCAATCGGATGTTGAAATACTATTCACAACAATATTAGCAAATACTGTGTTTGGGCTAACCAGTGAATACAAGTTTAAAGAGACATCTTATAGGATTCTAATATCTTGTGTACCCTACATAACAGCACTAACAGTGCCCATTAATAATATCAGCCAATAAGGTAGCAATATATATATGTATATAGGTTTTATTTGCTGTTAAAGACTCAGCGGAAGTGGAATATGTTGCATGTAAATGCATTTTGAAACCTATTCACTACCAATGGTATGATAAAGCCATGCATAACAAAATTTTTTACCTATGGTGCCTGTGTGATATTAATACGCATTCATTGAGGCAGCCAAGGTTCCTTTGGTGCACAAAACCAGGACATAAAGCTATATAGATTGCTTCAGATAATATTTATATAAGTTCTGCAATATTGGTGTATTTAACCTCACAAGGGTGGAATTAATTTGGCACACAAGGTAATATACATGTGGGATTTCTTAAGTCCTAAATACCTCTCTATAGAGACACTTGCCAATAATAAAGTATTGCACCAAACACAATAGTTACATCTGAGTAATCAGTGGATGTGTACAGTGCTACACACTATTTGTTGTACATTATACCGGTTACTGTGGAGATAATCTAGCGTGCAATTTATGCCTATCTTATAAACCTTGCTGGTGAGATATTATTATTTTGTAGACAACAGAGTCTTGCTGCTGTTTAAAATCCTGACTTATTTCATTTTATATAGGCTCAAGAACAGGTATGTTCTAATCACTTCACCCCTATGTATTCTGTGTGTTACCAGACTACGGTGCAAAAACAGTCTAATACTATCCCCCCAGGTTATAAGTACTTTGTAAGAAACAGTATACTTTTATTCTATAACACATTGGGGTCTGACACGCTTCATATGGTATGAAATCTCAGTGATTGTTCAAGAATAACCCGGTGCTCAACCACATCATGATAATGCATCTTTAAATTCTCTTTGTAATTTTACATTTCACATTTCTTGGTTTTAAAAGAGTTATTTTTGTAATAAAAGTTATGCTTTATTTTGAATAAGTTTTCCAATTACTAGAAAACGATGTCAGACAGACTAGGGGAGATGGAAGTGCTGTAAAAGTGCATACTTTTTAGTCAAATCTCTTTTTGACATTCTGTTGCTAATTGTACCCATGCACAAGCACTCCAACCCACAAGGTAAACCCTAATCTAAGCCATATAGGGCACCCCTCTTTATGTGTGTAGTGCTTTTGCAACCCCTTTTTGTTTGTTCATTAATGCTGTGTGTTGAGTTATTTTGAGGGGGCAGCAAATTTACATTGTTATACAGGCTGTACACTCACTACTTTACATTGTAGCAAAGTGTCATTTCTTCAGTGTTGTCACATGAAAATATATAATAAAAACATAATTTATGCTTACCTGATAAATTCCTTTCTTCTGTTGTGTGATCAGTCCACGGGTCATCATTACTTCTGGGATATAACTCCTCCCCAACAGGAAATGCAAGAGGATTCACCCAGCAGAGCTGCATATAGCTCCTCCCCTCTACGTCACTCCCAGTCATTCGACCAAGAATCAACGAGAAAGGAGAAACCAAGGGTGAAGTGGTGACTGGAGTATAATTTAAAAGATATTTACCTGCCTTAAAACAGGGCGGGCCGTGGACTGATCACACAACAGAAGAAAGGAATTTATCAGGTAAGCATAAATTATGTTTTCTTCTGTTATGTGTGATCAGTCCACGGGTCATCATTACTTCTGGGATACCAATACCAAAGCAAAAGTACACGGATGACGGGAGGGATAGGCAGGCTCATTATACAGAAGGAACCACTGCCTGAAGAACCTTTCTCCCAAAAATAGCCTCCGAAGAAGCAAAAGTGTCAAATTTGTAAAATTTGGAAAAAGTATGAAGCGAAGACCAAGTTGCAGCCTTGCAAATCTGTTCAACAGAGGCCTCATTCTTAAAGGCCCAAGTGGAAGCCACAGCTCTAGTAGAATGAGCTGTAATTCTTTCAGGAGGCTGCTGTCCAGCAGTCTCATAGGCTAAACGAATTATGCTACGAAGCCAGAAGGAGAGAGAGGTAGCCGAAGCCTTATGACCTCTCCTCTGACCAGAATACACGACAAACAGGGAAGACGTTTGTCGAAAATCCTTAGTTGCCTGCAAGTAGAACTTGAGGGCACGAACTACATCCAGATTGTGTAGAAGACGTTCCTTCTTTGAAGAAGGATTTGGACACAAGGATGGAACAACAATCTCTTGATTGATATTCCTGTTAGTGACTACCTTAGGTAAGAACCCAGGTTTAGTACGCAGAACTACCTTGTCTGAGTGAAAAATCAGATAAGGAGAATCACAATGTAAGGCTGATAACTCAGAGACTCTTCGAGCCGAGGAAATAGCCATTAAAAACAGAACTTTCCAAGATAACAATTTTATATCAATGGAATGAAGGGGTTCAAACGGAACACCCTGTAAAACGTTAAGAACTAAGTTTAAACTCCATGGCGGAGCAACAGTTTTAAACACAGGCTTGATCCTAGCTAAAGCCTGACAAAAGGCCTGGACGTCTGGATTTTCTGACAGACGCCTGTGTAACAAGATGGACAGAGCTGAGATCTGTCCCTTTAATGAGCTAGCCGATAAACCCTTTTCTAAACCTTCTTGTAGAAAGGACAATATCCTAGGAATCCTAACCTTACTCCAGGAGTAACCTTTGGATTCGCACCAGTATAGGTATTTACGCCATATCTTATGGTAAATCCTTCTGGTAACAGGCTTCCTAGCCTGTATCAGGGTATCAATAACCGACTCAGAAAAACCACGTTTTGATAAAATCAAGCGTTCAATTTCCAAGCAGTCAGCTTCAGAGAAGTTAGATTTTGATGTTTGAATGGACCCTGTATCAGAAGGTCCTGTCTTAGAGGTAGAGACCAAGGCGGACAGGATGACATGTCCACTAGATCTGCATACCAAGTCCTGCGTGGCCATGCAGGCGCTATTAGAATCACTGATGCTCTCTCCTGTTTGATTTTGGCAATCAATCGAGGAAGCAGCGGGAAGGGTGGAAACACATAAGCCATCCCGAAGTTCCAAGGTGCTGTCAAGGCATCTATCAGAACTGCTCCCGGATCCCTGGATCTGGACCCGTAGCGAGGAAGTTTGGCGTTCTGGCGAGACGCCATGAGATCTATCTCTGGTTTGCCCCAACGTCGAAGTATTTGGGCAAAGACCTCCGGATGAAGTTCCCACTCCCCCGGATGAAAAGTCTGGCGACTCAAGAAATCCGCCTCCCAGTTCTCCACTCCCGGGATGTGGATTGCTGACAGGTGGCAAGAGTGAGACTCTGCCCAGCGAATTATCTTTGATACTTCCATCATTGCTAGGGAGCTTCTTGTCCCTCCTTGATGGTTGATGTAAGCTACAGTCGTGATGTTGTCCGACTGAAACCTGATGAACCCCCGAGTTTTTAACTGGGGCCAAGCCAGAAGGGCATGGAGAACTGCTCTTAATTCCAGAATGTTTATTGGCAGGAGACTTTCCTCCTGATTCCATTGTCCCTGAGCCTTCAGAGAATTCCAGACAGCGCCCCAACCTAGTAGGCTGGCGTCTGTTGTTACAATTGTCCAGTCCGGCCTGCTGAATGGCATCCCCCTGGACAGATGTGGCCGAGAAAGCCACCATAGAAGAGAGTTTCTGGTCTCTTGATCCAGATTCAGAGTAGGGGACAAGTCTGAGTAATCCCCATTCCACTGACTCAGCATGCACAATTGCAGCGGTCTGAGATGTAGACGTGCAAAGGGTACTATGTCCATTGCTGCTACCATTAAGCCGATCACCTCCATGCATTGAGCTACTGACGGGAGTTGAATGGAATGAAGGACACGGCATGCATTTAGAAGCTTTGTTAATCTGTCTTCTGTCAGATAAATCTTCATTTCTACAGAATCTATAAGAGTCCCCAAGAATGGAACTCTTGTGAGAGGAAAAAGAGAACTCTTCTTTTCGTTCACTTTCCATCCATGCGACCTTAGAAATGCCAGAACTAACTCTGTATGAGACTTGGCAGTTTGAAAGCTTCAAGCTTGTATCAGAATGTCGTCTAGGTACGGAGCTACCGAAATTCCTCGCGGTCTTAGTACCGCCAGAAGGGCACCCAGAACCTTTGTGAAGATTCTTGGAGCCGTAGCCAATCCGAATGGAAGAGCTACAAACTGGTAATGCCTGTCTAAGAAGGCAAACCTTAGATACCGGTAATGATCTTTGTGAATCGGTATGTGAAGGTAAGCATCCTTTAAATCCACTGTGGTCATGTACTGACCCTTTTGGATCATGGGTAAGATTGTCCGAATAGTTTCCATTTTGAACGATGGAACTCTTAGGAATTTGTTTAGGATCTTTAAATCCAAGATTGGCCTGAAAGTTCCCTCTTTTTTGGGAACCACAAACAGGTTTGAGTAAAACCCTTGTCCTTGTTCCGACCGCGGAACCGGATGGATCACTCCCATTAATAACAGATCTTGTACACAGCGTAGAAACGCTTCTTTCTTTATCTGGTTTGTTGACAACCTTGACAGATGAAATCTCCCTCTTGGGGGAGAGAATTTGAAGTCTAGAAGGTATCCCTGAGATATGATCTCTAGCGCCCAGGGATCCTGAACATCTCTTGCCCAGGCCTGGGCGAAGAGAGAGAGTCTGCCCCCCACTAGATCCGGTCCCGGATCGGGGGCCCTCGGTTCATGCTGTCTTTGGGGCAGCAGCAGGTTTCCTGGCCTGCTTGCCCTTGTTCCAGGACTGGTTAGGTTTCCAGCCTTGTCTGTAACGAGCAACAGCTCCTTCCTGTTTTGGTGCAGTGGAAGTTGATGCTGCTCCTGCTTTGAAATTCCGAAAGGGACGAAAATTAGACTGTCTAGCCTTAGCTTTGGCTTTGTCTTGAGGCAGGGCGTGGCCCTTACCTCCTGTAATGTCAGCGATAATTTCTTTCAAGCCGGGCCCAAATAAAGTTTGCCCCTTGAAAGGTATATTAAGTAATTTGGACTTAGAAGTTACATCAGCTGACCAGGATTTTAGCCACAGCGCCCTACGTGCCTGAATGGCGAATCCTGAGTTCTTAGCTGTAAGTTTGGTTAAATGTACTACGGCCTCCGAAATGAATGAATTAGCTAGTTTAAGGACTCTAAGCCTGTCCGTAATGTCGTCCAGCGTAGCTGAACTAAGGTTCTCTTCCAGAGACTCAATCCAAAATGCTGCCGCAGCCGTAATCGGCGCGATGCATGCAAGGGGTTGCAATATAAAACCTTGTTGAACAAACATTTTCTTAAGGTAACCCTCTAATTTTTTATCCATTGGATCTGAAAAAGCACAGCTATCCTCCACCGGGATAGTGGTACGCTTAGCTAAAGTAGAAACTGCTCCCTCCACCTTAGGGACCATTTGCCATAAGTCCCGTGTGGTGGCGTCTATTGGAAACATCTTTCTAAATATTGGAGGGGGTGAGAACGGCACACCGGGTCTATCCCACTCCTTAGTAACAATTTCAGTTAGTCTCTTAGGTATAGGAAAAACGTCAGTACTCGCCGGTACCGCAAAGTATTTATCCAACCTACACAATTTTTCTGGTATTGCAACAGTGTTACAATCATTAAGAGCCGCTAAAACCTCCCCTAGTAATACACGGAGGTTCTCCAATTTAAATTTAAAATTTGAAATATCTGAATCCAATCTGTTTGGATCAGAACCATCACCCACAGAATGAAGCTCTCCGTCCTCATGTTCTGCAAGCTGTGACGCAGTATCAGACATGGCCCTAGTATTATCAGCGCACTCTGTTCTCACCCCAGAGTGATCACGCTTGCCTCTTAGTTCTGGTAATTTAGCCAAAACTTCAGTCATAACAGTAGCCATATCTTGTAATGTTATCTGTAATGGCCGCCCAGGTGTACTAGGCGCCATAATATCACGCACCTCCCGGGCGGGAGATGCAGGTACTGACACGTGAGGCGAGTTAGTCGGCATAACTCTCCCCTCGCTGTTTGGTGAAATTTGTTCAATTTGTACAGATTGGCTTTTATTTAAAGTAGCATCAATACAGTTAGTACATAAATTTCTATTGGGCTCCACCTTGGCATTGGAACAAATGACACAGATATCTTCCTCTGAATCAGACATGTTTAACACACTAGCAATAAACTTGCAACTTGGTTACAATCTTATTTAACAAAAACGTACTGTGCCTCAAAGAGCACTAAACGATTAAATGACAGTTGAAATAATGAACTGAAAGACAGTTATAGCATCAATCCTTAAAAACAACACAACTTTTAGCAAAGGTTTGTTCCCATTAGTAAAGTAACAATAATTAAATTTGAAACATAAAAATTACAGAGCAACGTTTTTAATCACAGTCAATATATAAGTCTCACAGCTCTGCTGAGAGAATCTACCTCCCTCCAAAGAAGTTTGAAGACCCCTGAGATCTGTTAGAGATGAACCGGATCATGCAGGAAATACAAGAGTAACTGACTGGAATTTTTTGATGCGTAGCAAAGAGCGCCAAAAACGGCCCCTCCCCCTCACACACAGCAGTGAGAGAGAAACGAAACTGTCACAATTAAAACAAGCAACTGCCAAGTGGAAAAATAATGCCCAAATATTTATTCACTCAGTACCTCAGAAAATGCAAACGATTCTACATTCCAGCAAAAACGTTTAACATAATAAATACCTATTAAAAGGTTTAATGTACTTTTAACAGAGTAATTCCGGTGAAATACCATCCCCAGAATACTGAAGTGTAGAGTATACATACATGTCATTATAACGGTATGGCAGGATTTTCTCATCAATTCCATTCAGAAAATAAAAACTGCTACATACCTCAATGCAGATTCATCTGCCCGCTGTCCCCTGATCTGAAGCTTTTACCTCCCTCAGATGGCCGAGAAACAGCAATATGATCTTAACTACTCCGGTTAAAATCATAGTAAAAACTCTGGTAGATTCTTCTTCAAACTCTGCCAGAGAGGCAATAACACGCTCCGGTGCTATTGTAAAATAACAAACTTTTGATTGAAGTTATAAAAACTAAGTATAATCACCATAGTCCTCTCACACATCCTATCTAGTTGCTGGGTGCAAGAGAATGACTGGGAGTGACGTAGAGGGGAGGAGCTATATGCAGCTCTGCTGGGTGAATCCTCTTGCATTTCCTGTTGGGGAGGAGTTATATCCCAGAAGTAATGATGACCCGTGGACTGATCACACATAACAGAAGAAATATTTACATAAATGTGAGAAGTGTATTCACTTATGTGGGATAAAGTGTGTGTATATATATATATATATATATATATATATATATATATATATATATATATATATATATATATATATATATATATACACACACACACATACATACATACATGTACACACTTATACATTGCTGTACTCTGCAACTAACTGTGTGCTTTTGTAATTAGTCACTATTACTTTTTGTATTTAAAAGAAGCCTCCATCAGATGTGTTACATTTATTGCCATACATATAATATATACTTATAAACATATATACAAAAAACATATTGCTCCGTCTTTTTTTTTTTTTTAATTTTTTTTCCAAAAGAGCTTTATTGAAGAAACTGTAAGCATACATGTTATGTAAGAAATGTAAACACAGTACATCAAGATTTTCTTAATTTAAAACAAACATAAATAAAAAAGAAAAAAAAGTCAAGTCCTGGATCCAACAATGACCCATCATATTCGCATAGTGAGCAAAATATTCAAGGTGTTAATTATGAGTGTTTGTTTTCCTTCCATATCTATTGGCTGGTGCCGAACAGTCCTTGTTATAATAACTGGTGGTGCAATAGTACACGCACCTCTCCTTTACACAAACTATAAACCTAATGCAACACAAATGAACATCTTTTACATAAATAATACTGATGCCTTCTGCTGGTTAACCTTGTTCATATCAGTGTAATTTTATTGATCCCCGGAACTGTCCCTTGTTTGACATTCTCCCCATTGTAGTAACATGATCTCGTGTCTATAGTGCCATTCTGTAGGTGGTGATACCTCTCTAGGTGTAGCAGGGTGTCTACCTGCTGTTTCCATTCCTTAACTGTTGGTATTATTTTACTTTTGCAGTGTTTAGGAATCAACATTTTTGCCCCGTTCAGCACAGCTAATCTTAGGGCGTTAGAGGCCTTGCTTTCAAGATGGGGTAATGAGAGAAACAGCAAGGTTTTAGGGCTATTTTGTAAGGGTTTCCCTGTTGCTATCCTGATGTGATGGAATATTTCAGTCCAGAACCGGTCGAGGCCAGGGCAGTCCCACCATATGTGTGTCAATATACCCTCCCCTCCAACACTTTCCGGGGGTTGTTTTATAAATTTGTTTTAGTCTGCTAGGAGTGAGATACCATCTTGATATAAATTTGTAACTGGATTCCTGTACTCTGGTCGAGACTGAAGTTCTTTTTGTGGTCTGAAATGCTGTCAACCAGTCCTGGAACTCAATGTCTGTGTTTAGCTCTTTTTCCCAGGCCTTTGTATATGTGGGTAAGGTTTGTGTGTCCTCTATTAGCAATAGTTTATATAAGATAGCTATTGCGTGTTCGGTCGATGTATCTTGTAGACACAATTTTTCGTATGTGGTGGCCGGTCTGAGCAGGTTATGTTTTTGCCTGTGTGTCATCAGGTAGTGGTTTAGCTACGAGTGTGCTAGCCAATTCATACCTACTCCTATCCCTATCTCTTTTATTTTTTCAAGTGTCTTCAACTTCCCCCTCTCAACTATTGTTGAGATTGATCTTTCTTTAAGAGGTGTTCTATGATTGATATTAGTTTCCCTACCTGTCAGGGGGGAAAATGTGAGGATATGCTCGTGGAGGTGTTCATTAATTTGTCCCAATTAGTAAAGAAATCTACATATAACGGATATTTGTTCACTGCTTCAGGTCTGTCCTTTTTTGACAGCCAAGCCATGCCTCCAGCATTTCCAGTTCCCAATATGGAACAGTCTAGCTGTATCCATCTTTAGTCGTGTTGATTGCTACACCAATCTAGTAGTGTTCGTAGAGTGATAGCTTGTTTATATGTCATTAAGTTGGGGAGTCCCAAACCCCCCCTATCTCTTGGTAGATAGAGTTTTCCTGGGTATTCTAGGTCTAATGCCCCCCCATATATATAGATCTATTATGTGTTGAAGTCTGGATAGATATTGCAGTGGTAGCGGTATGGGTGTTGTTTGTAGCAAATAGAGGAGTCTCGGTAATACATTCATCTTAATGACATTAATCCTGCCTAACCATGATATCGTCTTGTTCTTCCAGTTTGACAGATCAGCTACCAATTTGCTCTCTAATTGTTTGTAATTAGCCTGGAAAGTCTCCTGCTGGTCCGGTGATATGTGTATGCCTTGGTATTTCATGCTGGTATCTTGTCTTCTGAGTGGACATTCCTCTAATATTTTGTTAAGTATCTCCGTATCGCAAGTTATATTTAGCAACTCGGATTTTGAGAGGTTCAATTGGAAATTGGATACTTTCCCATATTCTTTGAAAATCTCTAACACTCTGGGCAGTGAATGGTCAATGTTTGTCAGTGTGAGCAGGATATCATCCGCATATAATGCCAATTTGTAATTACTGTTTGCTATGGTGATTCCTGTTACTAACTCGTCTGCTCTAGTTTTTTGGGGCAGCGCTTCTATGGCAATCGCAAACAGTATGGGGGAGAGAGGGCAGCCCTACCTCGTTCCGTTTCTAATTTTAAGTCTTTCCGAGAGTAGGCCATTTACCTTTACTCGCGCTGTGGGGTTCTGGTATAATGTGAAAATTAATTGGATAAAGGAATCACTAAATTTCATTTTGTGGAGGACAGCTTTGAGAAAGAGCCAATTTACTCTATCAAACGCTTTCTCTGCGTCTGTGGATATAAGGGCCATCAGTAAGTTATGTGTTTGGGCATAATGTGTTAATTGGAATGTCCTCAGGGTATTGTCCCTTGCCTCTCGGCCCGGGACAAATCCCACTTGATCTGGGTGTATCAGGCTGGGGAGGTGTTTATTTATTCTGGTGGCTAAAACTTTTGCAAATATTTTGATGTCCGAGTTTAGAAGCGATATGGGTCTGTAATTTTCTGGCCTGTCCAAAGTTTTCCCTGGTTTGGGAAGGACTGTAATATGGGCTTCCAGCATATTATCTGTAAATCCCCCTTCCCTAAGCAGTGAGTTAAACAGCGCTGCCAGTGGGGCCAACATGTGGTATATGTAAGCCTTATAGTATTTTATACTAATACCATCTGGTCCTGGGCTTTTACCATTTGGCATTTTTGTAATTGCTGCTTTGATCTCTTCTGGGGTAATTTGGGCGTCTATTTTTTCAGAGTCTTCCCGGCTTAGTTCGCCAAGTTGTATGTCCGCTAAAAAGCTTTCTATGTCTTCCTGTTTACTTCCCGCCTGAATGTTATACAGCGCCTCATAGTACCTTCTAAAGGTATCAGCTATTTGTATGCTATCCTTATGTATGTTCCCTATAGAATCTGTCAACGTGTGGACATGAGTATCTAGCCGTTTTCTCTTGAGGGCTTTCGCCAAGGATGTACCTGTCTTATTATTCACATCAAAATACTTTTGTTGCAATCTGTCCGCTTTCCTTTGGTACTCTTTTATCATGTGGTTATTAAGTTCTGATTTAGCTGCAGTCAATTTGTCCAACACAGCTACAGAGTCAGGTTGCTTTTTAAGTTCCGATTCCCAATATCTGATTTGAGATGTGATAGAATTTACAAATTGCCTATTGTTTTTGGTCTCTCTGGCTTTGTGTCTTATCAACTCACCCCGTACTACACATTTATGTGCTTCCCAAAGTACTGAAGGGGCTGTGTCTGTGTGTATTTTCCCTAAAGTAATGTCCTATTACTGTGTCAATCTCAGTAGCTATCAGTGGGTTGTCTAGCATATGCTCATCTAACCTCCATAAGAACGGCTTAATAGGCACATTCGGCCATTTGATCATGCAACGCACAGGCGCGTGATCTGACCACGTGGTTGGCAATATGGTGGCATCTTCCACCAAGGTTAAACCTACTTGATCTGTAATTACGTAGTCAATTCTGGTATAGATGTTGTGTGGATGGGAATAAAATGTATAGTCTCTTGCGAGTGGATGCTTTGCCCTCCAAACGTCATGCAGTCTAAGTTGATGTAGTTGTGTTTGTATGGCTTTCATCACTTTTTGGGGTGTGCTGGTTTTACCTAGTGATGTATCATGTATCGGGTCCAGTGGTAGATTAAAGTCTCCCCCCAGTAATATAATGCCCTTTGCATGTTCCAAAATCAGCTGGGAAACTTGTTTGAACAGCAAAATGCTGTCCTACATTTGGTAAATATACATTCACCATTGTAACGAATGTGTTGAAGAGAAGGCCTATTACCTTTCTTAGTGTTGCCTGATGCAGGAAAACAGTTTTGTACCAATTGTTAATGAACTTAGGCTCTCTTCCTTTCTTAAAATGAGTCTCTTGTATATACAATATGTCCCCTAGGTCTTTATTCAATTGTTTAAAGGCTATTGAATGTTTTTCTGGGCTATTAAGACCCTTTAACTTAATGGTCATCAGCTTTATTGATCTCAATTGCATGGCGCTATATTCAACTCACTCTCTACACTCTTATCAGCAGGTTACTGCTCTGTGTCAATGAGTTCTATGACTTAATAAGTTGATTCTCGTTGATGTGCTAGTTATATAGTACTCTGAGTCCCCTTAACCTGTGATATATATATTGTTATCTGTTGGTGCGTTGTGTTTGTGGTATTACTAGGACAAGTGATAATGTGTTATAGTTGCTGAAAACCAATGCAGAGGCTCAACTATTACAATTGGTCCGGCTGTTGGGTTTCAGCCGCACACAACAAGGTTTAGTAGATTTCAATAATCAAAACTAGTATCAACTTTTGCTACCGTACAATGCAGCACAAATCTAACAGTGCAATACAAAACAATACAATATAATTGAGGCAGTATCCCTGTCCCCCAAACCTAACCTGTAAGAAACAAAAATAACATATAGATAATTTAGCATACGACCTGTCATCAACTGTTCGAGTTCAGAGTCCCTGTTTCTACTGTCAGAGTTCACTGTATCATTCAACAGACACATTAATGTCAGCTTCAATTACTCCAATCTGCGATGTTGTAGCTGCCGCATCTGTTGTGTCTTTTATCGGCTGCTGTGAGTTGTGGCCACAGGGCGGTGGCCCTGCTTCTGTATGTTTCAAGGAATCTTGTGTTTGGATGTTGAGTTGCAAAACCTCGCAGAAATGTGGAAGGTCCTCTTTTCTTCTAAAGATGGCTGTTGTATTCCCTCTGTTCGCTATTATGCTGACTGGAAATCCCCATTTATACGCAATTTTCTGTTCTCTCAAGGCGCTAGTAATGTAGCCGAGTTCTCTCCTCTTTTGTAGCGTTGTTGGGCTAAGATCCTGAAAGATTTGAATCCGATTTCCTGCGTGTGTAATATTTTGTCTCATTCTAGCGTGTCTCAATATCTCCTCTTTGTCTTTGAAGTGGAGCAGCTTAATTATTACATCTCTCGGTGCTGCTTTGGGCGGTGGTTTTGTCCTTAGTGCTCTATGTGCCCTTTCAAACGCCATTTCAGGTGCACTGTTGTCTCCCTTTATTGTTCTGAATAAATCTAGCAAGCACCCCTCTAGCGCCAATGGCTGGACAGTCTCTGGTATACCCCTTATTCTTAGGTTGTTTCTCCTTCCCCTATTATCTAGGTCTTCAACTTTTTCTAAAAGGTGTTGTATGGTTTCTTCTTGGTCATACTCCAGTCTGGACATGTGTTGGATATCAGTATCCATTGTATTATGGCTTTCTTCTAAGGTGGTGACCCTTTGAGTTACCCTTACTAGATCCTTCTTCAGATCTCAATACCAGTTCTTCACTTCTGACACTATTTCCTTGAGATTATTTTTGGTAAAGAGTGGCCTAAGGTCTTCTTTTGTGAGGCCTATAGTACTGGTGTTTGGTGTTAATGTCTCTGCGTAATCCTCCTGCTGCTTGTCAGTGACAGACGCTGTTAATGCGACATCCAGGGGTGGGTCAATTGGTTTGAGGTATTGCTGCAACATTCTAGAGTGTGGTGTGTTCTCAACTTTATTGGGCTTGCGGCCTGGCATATTTTTAATTGTGGTAAGAGATATGTTAGTATGCTCTATGTAATATTATAGGGGTTAATGCACTCAATTATGCGTGCACTCAGGAAGCCCTTCCTGTTGTCCTTTCTGTTGTGGCTCTTCTTCTACAGGGAGTGTGGCCCGCCGTGTTGTTATGGGAGTCTAAGCTGTCGTGTATATTTCCCCTCAGCCCTTCTGTAGTGTCCGCTCACTTTCCTCAGCATAGCTTTATTACCAGGTTGCATTAAAAAATTAATGAGCTCTCTATTTAACCCTCATTTTCTGTTTTGTGGGACTAAACTGTGTTCACCTATGTCCCCCTGCTATGAAGAAGTTTAACTCGTTATATTTTATACCCTCTTATATAGAGGATGTCTGCACTTACTGCGGTAATGTTTTTACTTTGTGCGTCCTCTTCTCCTCTGCTGCGCAGAGGTATGTTAGCAGCTTGCCGTTTCACTGCTGAGCTCTATGTTTCTCTGCTGTGTCGTGGGAGATGGCTGTTACCACGTGTGCGGGTAAGATCGCGGCTCCTTTTACCGATGCCCCTGAGCTGGTGACTTCTCCGCTAGGCTGATTCTGACGATGTGCCTGGGCATCGGGATTCCTTGCTCAGTTGTTGTGTGCCGCCTGAGTGATTGCGCCTTATGTGCGGGTGCTCTGTGTCTTTGCTCTGCTTCGCCGGTCCGTTATAGCTGGCAGTACTCACCGATCTCTTCACTCCTTGTACTTATGAACCTAGGGACTCTGTTTTTTTAATATTTAGTGAGGTCAATGCTTATGATTTGGTCAGGCCTGGGGTACATGGGCCTAAGAGCTACTCTTTCACGCAGCCATTTCCCTTGCTGGCCAAGCTCCGCCCCCGCTCTGTCCTTTTTTAACATAAATCCATACTTTGAAAAAGCTTAAAATATAAGATTTTACCGGAATTTCTAAAATAACAGACCTGCAGTTGTGTGTGTTTGTTATAACTTGCATCATCTCAAATTTTTTTAAATAAGAAAACAGTAAAAAAACAAACAAAACAAAAAACAACTAGGGATGCACCAAAGTTTCGGCCGCAGAAACGTTTTGTCTGAAAATGGCATTTTTGGGTGGTTTTTTGCCTGTTATTTTTTGTAAATTTGTGTAGCATGTTTCAAATCTGATACTAGCCTAGAGCTGCTGTTTAACCCCTTAACAACACACGTCGTACAGGGTACGTCACACACAAACTGGTCTTTAAAGACCAGTGACGTACCCT